>NC_053155.1:198985234-199585234 GCF_016835505.1 Polypterus senegalus
ATATTTCTGATTACATTTAATGATGTATTCAGTAATATTAAGGTGTAACTGCACTGTTTGGTATAATAAGCAAGACTACAGACCAAACCAAACTTTACAATAATTCCTTTAAACACGTCCTAAGGTTGTATGACATTTGCCATAAACTCCAGCCACAAAAACAATGCATCATACAGATTACTATAACAGGAGAGCAGCATGACTCTTCTACCCTAAGTCGCCAATAGTGGTAGTGATTCCCAGAAAGTATAGTACAGTACTGCTACATAGTGATTTGTACTGCTGCCCCAAAACATCCAGGATTTGGGTTTGATTTCCAACCCTGTCTGTGTGGAATTCACTTCATATTTTTTCAACATTCAAAAAATTGAAGTTTATGTTTATTGATGGTTGTACATTGTCCTTATATGAGAGGGGGGCCAAAAATTGTTGAAATTTTTTAAAAAAAACTTTAAAACCATTCTGAATTTATACAGCTTTAGCAAATCATATTGCCATCAGCTTCAATTTTAATTTCAGAAAAAAAAGTCACAGGGAAAGAGACCTGGGGAATACAGGGAAGAGTGTTAACTGAAGCAAACAACCACAATGGCTTTGGTCAAAAACTCTTTGACTGACAATGCGGTTTGTGTGCAAGTGGATTGTCATGGTGCACAATTCAGTTTTGGCTATGCCAGTTCTTCAAATGTCTTTTCCTGATGCTTTCCATGGACTTCTCAGCAGTTCAATGTAATGTCGCTGATTAATAGTCTCCCTCTCTGTGGTACAAACTCTTTATGAACAAGTCCATCAATACTGAAAAACAATCATCGTCTCTTGAAAACCTGGTGGCTTGGAGGAAAAAAATCACCCAAGTTCCCTGTAAGATTGTCAAATAAAAGCCATTCAGATGATCTATTCAGCACAACACCAGACTGAAGGCATGTGATACCTATTGGAACATTCAGGAAATACACCCTACTCCCATTCTATTGACAGATTCCATTAATTCTTGGGTCTCCACTTATATGTGTGAGGATTAGCATGAGAATGTATCCTGTCGGGAGCTGGTGTCTCATTGAGGTTTGTTTCCTGCCTTGGGCCCAACTCCACTGAGACAAACCTCCATCCTCTCATGACACCAAAGTGAAAAGTAGATTCTGAAAATGATTTAATGAATAAATATGAACAAATGTTTAGAAATGTATAGACATTTCTGTAGGCTGATGATAAAGGAGGACCATGCTATCTGTTTCCATGAAACATATATGAATAAAGAAAACATAATGCAATCTGGATAAGATTTTGAGAAATACTAAAAGAGCACCAAATGTGAGAAATTTTAATAAAGTTAATTCAACAAAAAAATGTAGAATGCTTGAAAGGAAGTGCAACTAGACAGCTTAGAAGTTTAGGGCCCAGCCCAATAGCTGCTAGTGTCCCCTGATTGCTCTATCATAATCCATGCAGGATAGTAAATGTAGGGTGAAAAAGGAGGTGGGTGGGTACAGACAGGAGAGAAGACAGAAGGAAGGGTGAGAGGAGACTGAATGAAACAACTAAAAGGCTAAAGTAAAAAGAAGAAGGAAGAGAACACTCCAGCAAAATGACAACACACCTTTTAAGGCATCCTGAAAGCTCAGGCTGAAGGAAATCCAACAGTCATTCCAGCTCGGTGGCCCTATAGCCAAAGAAGGGCAATCTCTGTCCCTAAAAGTGACTACAGCAGCAGATTTTAAACTGCCCCTAGCCAAATGCTATGATAACAAAGAAAAAAAAAGAGTTGGGGCACAGAGTCATAGATAGGATGGTACTATAAGTCCAGGGTTTAAAAACAGAGAGACAGAGAAAGAAAGCCTTAACACGAGAAAGGTGGAGCTTTGTTATATTTGGTAGGTTAGCAGATGCAAAAACCACCTCATCTCAAAAATAAAGACCTATTTAGGAAGACTCAAGCAGATAACAGCGACTTGTTTGATTTCACTTTACTTGTACTTCATTTTTTCGTTAATGATTATTTCACTTTTGAATATTTGTTTGAATAAATAGACTATTTACCATACCTGTGGTTCCCCTGGAATCATTCTAATTATTTAGAGGCAGCATATTTGCACTATTTTGTTACAAGGTAAGTCTAATAAGACTTTTGCACAAGTGGATATCCTTAATATTAGCTGAAAAATTACTGAAAATTGATGGCTTTTTAATGCTAAAAAGTACATTTTAGCATTTCTGATTGTCCTCAGAAGCATAAATATCATTGATCCTAATTTAATTTTAAAACAAAACAAATAACACACATCCATCTATCCTTTACATCATTCAGTCAGAGGGGCCCATAAACACACAGCTGGAGTAATTCACGCTTTCTCACTTTCTAAAAAAGATTTAAAAAACAAAACAGCAGTGTTCCTGAAGCTGTGGTATTTAATGGTTTGAAAAGAAAAAAAAAATACATAAACTCATTTATTTTTGAAAAAAAAATTCTGAACAATATCAACTACCATCAGTATGAAATATGCCCATACTATTAGTAATTTCTGACATTAATACCTGCTGTAATATATAGAAACTAAGAAAAATCTACTGACAAGCACCTCAGGAAATCCTCTTTATTCCCTATTCTTTTTAAAATGTATTCATGCAATCAAAGGAAGCATATTCATTACTGTGTTTTTACATCCTTCCACCACACTTCAGAATACAATTCAGCACTTTGAAACAAAACATTCTTCTTGAAACTTTAAATGGGTGCCATGTGTCTAATCTACCACCAGCTGGTTTTAGTAAAAACTATGCAAATGATCTCAGCTACTGCCCTACTTTAAAATGTCAGACCTTGTCCCACTTGGCAGGGAAAAGTTTCCATATTGAAATATTTGTGTTAATGTTTGGGCTGCTCATGATTCATCTAAATTTTACTTCATGCTCCAGACAAGAAAAAAGACATCATGCTTATGTCTGGTGCAGAAACCTCTAGCTTATATACAATGCAAAGTATTGTCCTCTGGAATGCATTTGAGTGAAGCTATTGTGTTCTTCCCGCTGCCTTTTATTTTGCAATCACTGATGCTTCTGCATGCTTTTTTATTTTCATTTTGGTAAAATATTGAATTCCATCTATTCTTGTAATGTCACTTTGCCAGCATGAGTCTTCTCAGATATGGGTCACATTTTATTACCCACAATTACACCTGCAATTTGAGCTACCTGTGTAACTAACAGAACTGCATATTAGTAATGATGTAACGTTCTTCCGAAAATGAACTGTTAAAGTGAAATAATGGAACTTTTATGTTACAAAAATGTTATAACTCCTAAAAAACAAACACAGAAGTATATACAATACAAGCTGAAACTAGCAAAAATAATATTTAAGCTACAACAAAACTAATGGTGGATTGAATGTCAAGTGAAGCATCCTGGTAATACATGAGAGAGTCATATACAGTATGTATTGAATGAGGAAACTGTCTAAATAAACCAAGGGTGTACCAGGTTTATACAGGCTAAGTCTTTTAGAGTAGAATAGTCAAGATCATTAGCAAAGATCTCTCCAGAACTTTGTAGATAGTTAAACAAGTACAAAACCAAAATATATTGTGAAGCACATTTAAAAATAAAGACTGGGTGCTCTCAAGATAGAGGAGAGATTAAGACCAAGAGATAAAGTATTTAAGATGCAAGCAAATCTTACTGAAGAAAAAAGCAATCTTTCTAGCAGTGGATCAGAAAACAAAAAGACCTTTCGAAATAGTCAAAATAGAACCCAAAAACCAACAGTCAAAAAAGCAAAGGTGATAAAAGAACTAGAAATAAAAGACCCTAATTAAAGTTTGTCTTCTGTAAGAGGTATCTTACTGAGAATATCCAGAAGCCCGGATGCCTTCTCTGCCACTCTGTTATCACACACACACAGATATATATATATATATATATATATATATATATATATATATATATCTATACTAATAAAAGGCAAAGCCCTCACTCACTCACTCACTCACTCACTCACTGACTCATCACTAATTCTCCAACTTCCCGTGTAGGTAGAAGGCTGAAATTTGGCAGGCTCATTCCTTACAGCTTACTTACAAAAGTTGGACAGGTTTCATTTCGAAATTCTACGCCTAATGGTCATAACTGGAAGGTATTTTTCTCCATTAACTGTAATAGAGTTGAGCTGGAAAGCCGTGGGGGGAGTTTAGTGTGACATCATCACGCCTCCCGTAATCACGTGAACTGACTGTCAGCGCGTGCGTAGAAAACCAGGAAGACCTCCAAAAGCGCTTAAGAAAACATGCATTATATAATTGAGAAGGCAGCGAAACAATAAGAAGCGAGCGAGTGACATATATTACCATATTCATGAGTGCTGCTACTTCGGAAAGAAAGCAAGGTGTAAACCTAAACTTTAAATTAAGTTCATAGACAGGCTACGCTGGCGTTTCACATGCCCACAGGTAATGCGGGATACAAGTTTAATGAGAGGACGCGGATATAAGCGAGTTTTGATCACTTTGTAACTAAGTTAAAATTGTAGGTGAAGGGGTGTGCTTATGCAAATTCGAGACTGTGTTTGTGGGGATTGACAGTTAAGGCGGGTGGGGAGTCACGTCATCATCTCCCCTCCCATTCATCTATTTCGCTCTGAGCTGAGCTCAGCGCTAACGCCGTCTTCGAAGCAACCGTCAGACTGCCACCAAATACTCACAGAAAAATCCACAAGTTAATACACACGCTGTCTCTAGAGTTTCTCCACACTGAATCCTCCAGGCACTACTTACAAAAGGTCACATTGACAATCGTGTTACGTTATTTTTAAAATCTTTCCTTTTCTTAGCACAAGCACAGCTGAGAAGCTTCGATGCATGTGCTCCATAACGTTAAAAATAATGCATTTAATCACACTTTGCATTACAAGCAAAGGGAGCTTTTGTCAATGCATGATTTCCTGGTACACCGATTACATTGATCAGCACATCCCGATTCATTTTACCCTCGCACCACCTTAGTTTGAGAAGAAGTATGAAAAATATGAGGTTAACACAGAAAAACAGATCACCAATTCAAGCTTTATGAATAATCGATTAAGCCATCAATAATTGTTTTGGTAAAGCCATCCTCCTTCCATTTTATAATTTTTCCGCCACTAGCCATGATTAAATGAGCGGTAAAAAGTAAGAGCAAAGCGAGGGTGACTTATTTAGGCAGGCATATATATGACAGCAACACTCATGACAATGTCAATCATGTTACGTTATTATTAAAATGTTTCCTTTTCTTTTCATTACTTCTTTAACACACTACTTCTCCGCTGCAAGGCGCGGGTATTTTGCTATATATATATATATGAATGACCTCCAAAGAGCGCTGAGACTTTTGATATCATGAGCGTGTCTGCAAAACTGGGGTCTCCTGCCCAGTAAAAGTCGAGCAGCCAGCGCGCTAGCTGTGCCGGCCTTTGAGGCGCTGACTGCGCTTCTGCCTTAAGTCAAAGTGAGCACTTTTAATTTTTTCATCCTCCCCCTGCGCTATAGCCCAGACAAGTGCAAACACGGGACCCCTTTTCTACACCACGGAAAAATAATATTAAGGCGATTCACACTTTCTTTTGCACGTATACGATTATGAGGTCCTCACCTCGGATTATGAAGACACGCACAGGAGTGGAGGACTGACAGTGCCATCACAGCCGATTAATGGCGGGGACATCTCACCAGTCTACACAAGACCCACTGCGACTGTCCCCAAAAGGCGATCATAACGTCAGCGAACACATCTCTCTATACTATATAAAAGAAAAAGGCAACTTTCCTTTCTTTACACCTTTTTTCCTTTTATCCCAAACCAAAGCCTTTCTCTCTTAACACTGCAGAGGACATAAAACTAATTTTCTTTAAATGCCGGTAAGGCACATTACCAGAGGCACAAATTTGAACGTTCACATAGAAAATGTAATTTCAATGTACCTGTACTTCTTAAAACGTTAATGTTTTACTGTTTAATAACTTATAGACTATAATTCATTATTTTTCCCTTCCACGCAGTGACCAAATCTATACACACACCTATAGACACATACAAACATACACACAAGTATATGTATGTGTATATACACACACACACACACACACACACACACACACACACACATACATACATACATACATATACACATATATATAATTTGTGTGTGTGTATGTATGTATGTGTGTGTATATATGATGTAGAAAGGTATGTATGTATATATATTATATATATATATGTGTATATGTAGATATGTATATAGATATGTAGATATGAAGATATGTATGTGTATATATATGTCTATATATATATATATGTATGTATTTATGTATGTATGTATGTATGTATGTGTGTGTGTGTATATATATGACAGCAGCAATCCAAGCTGTGAGAAAACAGTAAAAGGAGTCGTGTCAGGCGTCGTGGTACATTTTCTGATGCAGCTACCGAAAACAACTTCGTCACGCTGCCGCCAAATACACAAAACAATTACTTTGACAATCATGTTTTCTTTTTCATAACTTCTTTAACACATGACATCGCTGCGAAGCGCGGGTATTTTGCTATATATATATATCACAGCGACACTCATAACAGTGACAAAACAATTACATTGACAACCATGTTATTTTCAAAATGTTTCCTTTTCTTTCTCTTTCCTTCTTTAACACACTACTTCTCCTGCCAAGCGGGTATATATATATATATAGATAGATAGAGATATATATATATAGATAGATATGAGAACAACATATATATATATATATATATAGATCGATAGAGATATATATATATATAGATATGAGAACAACATATATATATATATAGATATATATATATATATATAGATATGAGAACAACACTCATATCAATGACAAAACAATTACATTAACAACCATGTTACGTTATTTTTAAAATTTTTCCTTTTCTTTTTCGTACCTTCTTTAACACACTACTTCTCTGCTGCGAAGCGCGGGTATTCTGCTAGTATACTAATAAAAGGCAAAGCCCTCACTGACTCACTGACTCATCACTAATTCTCCAACTTCCCGTGTAGGTAGAAGGCTGAAATTTGGCAGGCTCATTCCTTACAGCTTCCTTACAAATGTTGGGCAGGTTTCATTTCGAAATTCTACGCGTAATGATCATAACTGGAAGGTATATTTCTCTATATACTGTAATGGAGTTGAGCTCAAAAGCCGTGGGGGCGGAGTTTCGTGTGACATCATCACGTCTCCCATGTAATCACGTGAACTGACTGTCAACGCAGTACGGAAAACCAGGAAGAGCTCCAAAAAGTGCTGAAGAAAACATGCATTATATAATTGAGAAGGCAGCGAAACAATAATAAGCGAGCGAGTTACATATACAACCATATTCATGAGTGCTGCTACTTCGGAAACAAAGCACGGTGTAAACCTAAAGTTTAAATTAAGTTCATAGACACGCTGCCGCTGGCGTTTGTCATGCCCACGGGTAATGCGGGATACAAGTTTAATGAGAGGACGCATTATATGATGAGAGTTTTGATCACTTTGTAACTAAGTTAAAATTGCAGGTAAAGGGCTGTGCTTATGCAAATTCCGAGAGACTGTGTTTGTGGGGGATTGACAGTTAAGCCGGGTGGGGGAGTCACGTCATCATCTCCCCTCCCATTCACCTCATTTCGCTCTGAGCTGAGCTCCACGGCTAATGCCGTCTTCCGAAGCAACTTCGTCACACTGCCACCAAATACTCACAGAAAAATCCACAAGTTAATACACACGCTGTCTGAAGAGTTTCTCCAAACTGAATCCTCCAGGCACTACTTACAAAAGGTTACATTGACAATCGTGTTACGTTATTTTTCAAATGTTTCCTTTTCTTAGCACAAGCACAGCTGAGAAGCTTCGATGCATGTACTCCATAACGCGTCAAAAAATAATGCATTTAATCACACGTTCAATTCCAAGCAAAGGGGAACTTCTGTCAATGCATGATTTCCTGGTACACCGATTACATTGATCAGCGTTTCCCGATTCATTTTACCCTCGCACCCAATTGGTTTGAGAAGAAGTATGAAAAAATATGAGGTTAAGAAAAACAGATCACCAATTGAGTCTTATGAATAATCGATTCGCCATCAATAATTGTTTTGGTAAAGCCATACTTCATACTCCTTCCATTTTATAAATTTTCCGCCACTAGCCATGATTAAATGAACGTAAAAAAGTAAGAGCGAAGCGAGGGTGACTTATTCAGGCAGGCAGGCGACAGCTCAATAGCTCGAATTTGGATATAAGTAGATTCTATTTAGTCCCCAGAAATGGCTTTGGCAGGAATGGAAGTTGAATTTAGTCTAAATTTTTATGGTAAACAAATAGGTATGCAATGATGACTAAATCTAACTAGACTTTATATATTCAGGTTTTGACTTTATATATTCCAGCGATGACTTTATATATTCCACTTTTGACTTTATATATTCAGAAACAAGTTTGACTTTATATATACCGACGCTGACTTTATGTATTCAAGTTTTGACTTTATATATTCGGGAATGACTTTATATATTAAAGTTTTGACTTTATATATTCTGACGCCGACTTTATATATTCAGAAAATCAATGTATTTGCCTGTTTGGCACCCCATAGTATATGTGTGTGTGTATATATGTACACATGTATATATATATATTGTGGACTAGGACTCGGACACAGGCAGACGGACATCGTTGTTGCACCCAACACACTTTTATTTACAACTATATTTACAATTTTTGTGCACTCAGAAACCCCAGTGCCTCCAGCACCGATTCCCCCAATGTCCAGGCCTCACAGTCTCTGTGCCTCTCTCTCCTGGCTGCCTCCAGTCCTCACTCTAGCTCCGTCCTCTTCCACCCGACATCCGCCCGATGACTAGAGGGAGGCGGCCCCTTAAATAGGAACCCGGATGGGCTCCAGCTGCTTCCCGGCATTCCTCTGTAGCCACGCCCCAGTGTGGCGGAAGTGCCAGCTGCGCACCCGGAAGCCTTCCGGGTGTCCCCTGTCGTCTTGCCCCCAGCACTTCCTGGTGTGGCGGAAGTGCTGGGCTCCCAGGATATTCAGGCACTGGGGCGCCGCCTGGCTTCCAAGCCCTTTACCTTAGGCCCCCAACATAACCAGGGTGGATGCCCCCTCGTTGTCTGGAGGAGACCACCCTCCTCCGTCTTCCTGACGGCCGGCCGGTACTATATATATATATATATATATATATATATATATATATATATATATATATATATATATATATATATATATATAGCAACACTCATGACAATGACAAAACAATTATGTTGTCAATCATGTTACGTTATTATTAAAATGTTTCCTTTTCTTTTTACTTCTCCGCTTCCAAGCGCGGGTATTTTGCTATATATATATATATATATAATATAGATATAGATAGATATATATATATAGATATGACAACACTCATATCAATGACAAAACAATTACATTAACAATCATGTTACGTTATTTTAAAAATTTTTCATTTTCTTTTTCATAACTTCTTTTACACACTACTTCTCTGCTGCGAAGCACGGGTATTCTGCTAGTATACATATACTTTGTATATACAGGGTGGTCCAGATCTAATTATGCAGATCTAGATCGTCTTAATGAGTTTGATTTATGCAGGGACGATTCCAGTTCGGCACAAATTCGATTCTTCATGCCATCACTTCGCACACTTCTCGATGGTCCAGGGTTTTTCAGGTGATTTTCTAGGTAATAAACTTAAAATGTTATAGCGTAATGAAAATTGCATAATTAGATCTGGACCACCCTATATACAGTATATCTTATATATAAACGTCTATACATGGAAGTGTGTGTGTATCTGTCTGGCCCAGAAGTGAAAGGTGGAGTCGGGGTAAGGGCTCCACCTACAAGGAAACAGAAAACTCATTTAGCCACTAATAACACAAGCGAGGCGAACACGTCCGGAAAACGACACCTATATATATATATATATATGTGCATGCATATCACATATTGAGATACTGGCAATCGTGCCTGACAATGGGTGTCCATTGACAAAAACAAAAAATGCCATCTATGAAGGGTGACCTGCAAAAAGGGCAATTCCCTCACAGTACCTTGTCCTTGGCTCTTCCCACCCCTTTAAAAGATATCCTTTGATAATATATAACAGAAAAAACAAGAAAGCTGATTAAAGCGTTAATACTTGTAATAAAATATGAATGAAGGCACATAAACATAAAATACATATTCAAAAAATGATCCACACACACTCAACAAAACTATTAGCCCAAATTATTATGAATCCATTACTTAATTCATTTTACAAACATGTTGCCTGAAGTGGTCACCTTTCTAAGTAAATTCCATTCCACTGAAGATAAACCAGTCTTTTGCTGACTGGGGAAGTTGTTGCACAATGCACCGTCCCATATTTTTCTATTAGAGCATGTATGATGCTGAAGTGAATTTTGGGGGCTTTCTGTACTCTTCCTCTTCTTACTGCTCTATAGTTGTTTTAAAGGTTTCTGGTGGTGCCAAAAATTTGTCATTGGCACCCCCAAACATCAGCCCGGGAAACATTCAGAGTGAATGGCTGTGGTTTAGCCCTGCCACTCCATAATATAAATTAGGACAACGGAAAAATGACTCATAGTTTTTTCTGTAAATAGTATTGTGGAGATGATTTGTTAAGTGTGTTTTTTTGTTCATTTATATTTTATTACAACTGTTTAAAATGTAATCAGTTTCTGGTTTGTTTTATATTATCAAAGAATTTCTTGTAGAGGGGTGGGAAGGTCCAAGGACGAAGTATGGCAAGGGAGTTGGTTACCTTTTGGACATTTTACCCCAATCTTGTTAGGAAAAGAAATGTAGCCGATCACCTTTTGTAGGTGTAACAACAAGCTTAAATGGTTCTGGGTAATGACATAATTATAAATATAAAATTAAACAACCACCCCAAAATAAAATAAAATCGCTCCATCAGGCAAAACTGTAGGCGGCTAGAACGTAAATGGAGGAAAGATGGTCTCACTGTTACCTTCGACTGCATGAGTGACGCGTGGTCCCAATACCAGAGAGCGGTCAGAGGTGCAAGGAACCGTTTTTTCGCTGACATCATCTCAAAAAACTCTGGCGATCAACGTGTCTTATACAAAACACTAAATGCTGTCCTCTCTCCAGCCGTAACTGTTTTCTCTGCTGCCTCCACTGCTCTTTGTAATCAGATCCTCACGTTTTTTCTGGATAAGGTCACGAACATTAGATCCCAGATCTCCATTTCTTCTTCTGGCTCTGTTGATTTAGCCGCTCCTGCGCACGGTTCCCTCACCAGATTTGAACCTATTTCGCTCCCCCATCTGGAAAAAATCGTTGCCTCAATGAAGCCTTCGGGCTCTCCGGACGATGTGGTGCCGTCCAGACTGCTGAAAGATGTGTTTCCTGTGATTCGATATGATGTCCTAAAGATCATAACTAGTAGTCTATCCTCGGCTATAGTTCCTCATGCTTTCAAACACGCAGTTGTACATCCAATTGTGAAAAAACCTGATCTTGACCCTGCCATTCTTTCCAATCTTCGTCCAATCTCCAAGCTACCTTTCTTGTCAAAAATACTAGAAAAAGTAGTTTATGAGCAATTAATTCATCACCTACAGGACCATCAGGTAATGGATCTTTTTCAGTCAGGCTTTAGGCCCCAACACAGCACAGAAACCGCGCATTTACGTGTCCTAAATGGCGCCCTTTTGGCATTGGACTCAGGATTCCACGTGGTTATGGTTCTTCTCGACTTATCTGCTGCTTTCGACACAATCGACCACGACATCATGATCTCCGACTCGAATCCTGGGCTGGTGTATCTGGCTTAGCCCTCGACTGGTTCAGGTCATATTTCTGCAACAGGACTCTCAGAGTCATGCTAGACGATTTTTCATCTGAATCAGTCCCACTCCCATGTGGGGTTCCCCAGGGTTCCATTTTAGGGCCACTACTTTTTCAATCTACATCCTGCCTTTAGGTGCAATTTTTAGAAAGCATGCAATTTCATATCACCTATATGCTGACGACTGCCAAATTTATTTCTCCCTCAAGCCAACTGACTCCACCAAACCTCTCCTCGACTGCCTATCTGACATTAAGGACTGGCTGGCTGTAAACTTCCTTCACCTGAACGATTCAAAAACCGAGGTCATTGTTTTAGTCCCGACTGCAAACAGGCTCCACCCCTTGGCCTCGTTTCTTTCCCATTCCAGTAACTTCGTCTGTCTCCAATCTTGGAATCAAAATGGATACGTTCCTGAAAATGGATGCTCAAGTCAACAGCACAGTAAAATCCTGCTTTTTCCATCTAAGGCGAATCGCCAAACTCAAGCCTATTCTTTCTAACCACCTCCTGGAATCAGTAATTCATGCATTCATTACGTCCCGGCTTGACTACTCTAATTCCTGCCTTTTTGGTATCAGTAAAGCCACACTTTCTAGACTCCAACTGGCTCAAAATGCGGCTGCAAGGCTTCTAACTGGAAGTAGCAGAATCCAACACATTTCACCAATTTTGAAAACCCTTCACTGGCTGCCGGTTAGATTCAGAATCGATTTTAAGATTCTCCTCCTAACCTATAAGGCATTAAACGGTCTAGCCCCCGCCTATTTGAGTGTCTTGCTCCATTGTCACAATCCCCCTCGTGTTCTTAGATCCACAGATCAGCTGCTCCTAACCGTTCCCAAGGCACGTTTTAAAGCTCGTGGTGAAAGGGCTTTCTCCGTCTGTGCACCCAGGCCCTTAGTGGTTAGGCAAGCCGCTTCAGTCGCCACATTCAAATCTCAGCCTAAAACGCACTTCTTCACATTGGCTTTTAATTCTTAACCTGTTTCATTTTCCACTTGTCTTTTGCTATTTTCTCTATTTTATTTGGTCCCTTGACCTGTTTTTAGTATCTCTGTTTTAATTCTCTCTTAATGTTTATTTTTAATATTTTGCTTTTAGTCCTGCTTGTTGTAACTGTACAGCGCTTTGGTCAGTTGTAATGCTGTGTTTTTAAGCGCTCAACAAATAAATATGGTATGGTATGGTATGGTATGGTAATATTGTAATAAAACAATACAAAAATGAGCAGAAATGGCTCAGAAATTATCAAATCCAAAAATCAAGATAAAATGATAGGCAAGCCAAAAGATGAAGCTAGAATTCTTTACTAAATTACTATTTATACAAGCACTAATACTTTCCAAAATAATTTCTTTGCTGAATTAAAGTTGCTTGCTGTTTAATGTATAATATGTCAAAGGTCACATGGCAAATACCTTTCATCAGATTATCAAATGAAATGGAAATAACACAAAATGGGGACACCCATAGGAAGACAAACTCTTAAAATGGTGAATTACATTTATTTTAATTTGTTCAATAAATATTTCCATTTTTGGTTCATGAACATTTAATTTTATTCCTTGTAAAAATTCTTTTGTCTCTATTTTAATGGTTTAATAGATGCATTTCATTTTTGAGCAATTTCAATGATATGATCACAACAGCTAAGAACTACACCTTTCTACTATTGTGACTGCATTCCCTGAGAGAACAAAAACACAAGCGAGTCATACGCCTCAAAATTAGAGTGTTGTGGGGCAAGTAATTAACAACATTATCGATAAGGTTCAATTAGACTGGATTCTCTTTCTAGGATGAGTTTGTAAGCATTTTGAATTAAGAAAACTCTTTGCTTAGAAACTATGTGGAACTTTTTTCTATTGAAAGGACCTTTTAAAATTCTCAGAAAGTCTTCTACATTAAAGTGAATTCCTCTTTTCAAGAGTACTTTGTTACAAAAAATTCCAAGATTCTTTCTAATTATTTAAATGTATACTACAAATGTGCATTAATAAAAGAGAATTATTAAAAAGTCACCAGAAGCTCAGACTCCCACATCATTTTAAAAAGACATTATGAATGCATCTATATAGTAATAATGGATAAATCAAGTTCACTATTCTTGTGCTTACCTTCTGATTGAATGCTTAGTTTCAAAAACAAATCATAACAGATTTCAAAGACGTACTTTAAGAAGCATATATATGTGTCTTGTCTTCTAGGGTGATATTTGCATTTTCCCTCCAGGCAAATAATATTAATCCATATGCTCTCAGACTTTCAAACTTTTCTGCTGCTGGACTAAAGTAAATGGCAGGCAGCACCTAAGTAAAAGTGGCAGGGTCTGAAAAGGTTTGAAAAGAATAAACAGCCTACTGTGTGACACAACACTGCTCCAGGAAGCTATTTTTTTAATTCCAGCATGGTTGCTATCTCTCTGGAATTATATATTGTTCCCTTGTTTTGAATATGTTTTCTTTCTTTGGGTGCTCCAATTGTAATTTGCATAATAATGTAAATAAAAGAGATCTGAACACATTATACTTTATTCTAATGAGTGAGGAAGAAAAAAATGTAGAAATCATCTCTGACACCAAATACATCTACAATTTATTTTTTAACAAAATGTATAACCAGCAGCAAAAATATTTAAGGCTATGAGGAGATTAAATATTCATTGTAACTGCTTTTCACAATGTTTATATTTTACTGAGCAGAAAGTTTAAGCTACACACTAGAAAGAGGTGTTAAAATAAGAGAATTGAAGAGTAACATTCTATATGGGTAACTAAAAGCAACATGCTGCAACAAATGCACTGGTTTTGAGTAGTGTACATGACACACAGACCTCCAGAGTTTTTGCTTAATTAATTCAGAATTTTATAGCATTGATGTACATTATGGTAGCGAGGAAGTGTTTACATTGAGTATATAAAGGAGGATTCTTTTGTTAGTCATGCAGGATTGGCCCACTAAGAGGCACTGTTGTCTAGGCAAAAGCCCGGATCCAGCAAAAGAACCCCAGACCTTTCAAAAAGCAAGTCTAATTGGGTAGATTCTGAACATTGGTCTCCCAGAGTCCTTCCCCTTACTTTACTGTCTTCATAAACATAGTAATGTTACCTAAAACAATATATATTTTTTATATTGGTGCTCTTCTGGTTCTATACCACATTAAAAGGTATTAATAGGATTAAACACTTTGCCATTAAACATATGTATTTATTCACCAGATTAACAAATTAGACAAAAAAAATAATAATTTCCTTAGTCAGAGCTCAGCAGCTATGAGTGATACACATGAATAACACTTTGTAGACAAATAGTGCAAATATTTGTAACCAAGAAAACCTACACAATCAGGCGTCAGGACACATTACAAGTTTATGCCGTGTCTGTGTATGTGTTATATATATATATATTTATATATATATATATATATATATATATATATATATATATATATATGTATATATATCTATACTAATAAAAGGCAAAGCCCTCACTCACTCACTGACTCACTCACTCACTGACTCATCACTAATTCTCCAACTTCCCGTGTGGGTGGAAGGCTGAAATTTGGCAGGTTCATTCCTTACAGCTTCCTTACAAAAGTTGGGCAGGTTTTATATCGAAATTCTACGCGTAATGGTCATAACTGGAAGCTGTTTTTCTCCATTTACTGTAATGGAGATGAGCTTGAACGCCGTGGGGCGGAGTTTCGTGTGACATCATCACGCCTCCCACGTAATCACGCAGTACATAGAAAACCAGGAAGACCTCCAAAAGCGCTGAAGAAAACATGCATTATATAATTGAGAAGGCAGCTAAACAATAAGAAGCGGCGAGTGACATATACAACCATATTCATGAGTTCTGCTACTGAAACAAAGCACGATGTAAACCTACACTTTAAATTAAGTTCATAGACAGGCTGCGCTGGCGTTTGTAATTTAGTGCCTGCCCATATAAGGCCGTCCGTCAGCGGCAATCCAATAGCAAACTCCCACTAAATATTCACGGGTGAAGGACTGTGTTTATGGAGAGGAAGATGAGATGGTCAGGGTGGTGTTTGACACAAACTCAGCGAAACTGCGAGAGAAAGTTTTAAGTGCCAGGACTAAGGTAACATTAAATACAGCCATGGACATAGCACGAGATGGCACCAGCACAGCTGGGAACCTTCGATGCATGTACACCGAGCGCTCACGGAACTGACGCAGTGCACAGATAAAAGGCAACAGTTCCAAAGAGCTGAACAAAACCGAATTACACAATTGAAAAGGCAGCAAAAATATGAAGCGCCTGATAAGCATATTCATAAATCCAGCTACTGCGGAAACAAAGCACACGGTGGAAAAAGTCAATGTCCCGCTAAAGGAAGACAGTGTAAAAAAACCGTGCATGCAGTGTGTCAGGTCTCAGATAAAGAAGAAGACGAGCTGTTTATTGATGCAGTAAGAAACGAATCGATGAAAGAAACCTGTCATCTTTACAACGATTGACAAACACGGAATGTAACTTGAACACAACACATCCTACAAATACGAACCTGATTGAAAGAAATAATGATAATCAAATCCTTGATGACAGCAACACTCAGTAACACTCACAAAACAAATACTGTATATTGACAGTCATGTTACGTTATTTTTAAAATGTTCCCTTTTCTTTTCTAGCTTTTTAACACACTACTTCTCCTGCGATACGCGGGTATATATATATGTATATACATACTCGAATAATGGATACTTTATTCGCCATCAATGATTGTTTTGGTAAAGCCATACTCAGTGTATTCATTAGATGAACGGTAAAAAGTAAGAGCGAGGGAGGATGCAGGCTGTAGTGCGTCAACTCTATCTGAATTGCGCGATCACATTTCAAAAATATATCTTTTCAAGTTCTATTTAGTCCATATTTGTCAAACTCAAGGGCCACGGGCCACATCCGCCCGGCGTAATTATATCCGCCCGCGAGATCATTTTATATACTGTATTATTGTTATTAATGGCCCAGGTATATGAAGCGCTGGTAACACAATAAACTACAGATCCCATAATGCAGCGCTTCAGCTGCCTTGCCAACACTTACGCGTTAATCAAGTCTAGCTTATGATGCTGCAAGTTATTGCGAAGCTAGCTCACGATGCTGAGAGAAAAGTTGATTCTGAAAATAGAGCCTTTAAAACCGATGGGAGGCTGAGTATATGTTTACTGAACCCGTGTGTCTCATTTGTGGAGCTAATGTGGCTGTAATTACAGAATTTAATCTAAGACGGCACTATGAGACAAAACATCAGGGTAACCTGAATGCAATGCAGAAGATACAGAAAGCAGAATAATTAAATAAGAATCTGACACTTCAGCGGACGTTTTACCCGTGCACAATCACAAAGTGATTTCAAGTGAAGCTGCTTTTATGGGAGACACAAATGCACCAGTGCAACTTTCCCCTTTCCCTGTTGCCAAGTAATGTTAAACCAAGTCGTCACTACGGTGTTCCCAAATCGCACTTTGCTGATAAACTGAGCGCACTGAGTTTGCACGGCGCTTTGGTGACTTTGAAGAACAAAAAGTCCGTCTACATGCGGCTCGAACCTTGTGCATGTTTGGTAGCACATATCTGTGTGAGAAGCTCTTCTCAGTGATAAAGACTAACAAAACAGCACACAGGAGTCGCCTCACTGATGAGCACCTGCAATCCATCCTGAGAATCTCCACAACACAGAACCTCACACCAAACAGAAACGAACTTGTTGCCAAAAAAAGATGCCAGGCGTCCAGCTCTAAAATGACATATGAGCAAAGACAACTGAATGATTTGATTTGTTATTGCTGAAAGGAACACATTTTATTTATATTTCCAGGTTTTGTTATGCAGCATGTTCATATTTGAATTTGTATAATTTTGACAGGATATATTTTTATGGAGAGCAAAATCTTTTGGGATATTTAAAATCTAAGTTTATTTTTATATAAAATTACATAAGAGTAAAGAAATTTGAATGTTTGTTCTTTTAATGTTTACTTTATTTCTAACTTGTATAATTTAGACAGGATATATTTTTATGGAGAGCAAAATATTATAAGTTGTTTAAGGTTTGAGTTGATTTATTCAGGAATAATATTCCTGTCTGTTTTTACCATTCCTACCAAAGATATTTCTGTCGACTAAATAAAAATTCCTTCTATTTAAAATTTAAATAGAACTTGAACAAATACGATAGTTCATAATATCCACGCAGACTTGCACGTAAGAGCGGAGTTATCCTTTTAACAAGCAGCGTATTGCACTGATACGAAATAGCTGTGTGTGTATATATGTAGATATGTATGTATATGTATATATATGTTTATATATGTGTGTGTGTATGTATGTATGTGTGTATGTATATGTATGTGTATATATGTAGATATATATATGTATGTATATATGTGTATATGTATAGATATGTATATATATATGTTTATGTATGTGTGTGTAAATATATATATATGACAACAACACTCATCACTCACAACAGTGACAAAACAATTACATTGACAATCATGTTACGTTATTTTCAAAATGTTTCCTTTTCTTTTCATTGCTTCTTTAACACACTACTTCTCCGCTGCGAAGCGCGGGTATTTTGCTAGTATACTAATAAAAGGCAAAGCCCTCACTGACTCACTCACTGACTCATCACTAATTCTCCAACTTCTCGTGTTGGTAGAAGGCTGAAATTTGGCAGGCTCATTCCTTACAGCTTACTTACAAAAGTTGGGTAGGTTTCATTTTGAAATTCTACGCGTAGTGGTCATAACTGGAACGTACTTTCGTATATAATATATATATCAAACACTTTCACAAAAGGTACAAATATAACAGAACAAGTATGCTTTTATTCAAAAATATAACTGCAGAAAAAAGCCACCTTAGCATGCTATATTGGCACATATTTAATACAGCTGCCAGTTATATTTTGTGTTACTTTGTGAAAGTGTTTGATATTTGGACTTCAGGCTTCATACATTATATAGTTTATGCTTACATTTTGTCATTTACTACTACAATATGAAAAACGTTTCTATTTTAAAAATGTGTTTACACGGATTACTGTAAAAACGGAACACACGTGAAATGCGTGTATTCCAAATAATGATCTATTATTTCCACTCTAAAACTCCACTTCACTCCCAGATAATCAATCAAGGCATGAGCTGGGAGAAGTTTGTGCACGTTCTAAGTTGGTGGGGGGATGGAATAGCCGGCACCTTGCAGCCTGATTTTTATCAGCACATTTAGATGACAAAAGACGCTGGTGGAGAGCTGTGAACGATTTTAAGAAGCGATTTAAGGTGGGATGGAATTACGAGTTTTTTCGTAGGCTCTGGTAATTCTAGTGTTAAGGGGGAGGTCATAACTCGGTCAGGGCGGTTCAGGTTGAAAACTTAAAAAATGGAAAAGGGGAGAAAGAGAGACATCTTGTGGTGGAGCAAAGAGAAGAGATGAGGTAGCGCCGAGTCAAGTATCTGCTGAAAAAAGTTCTTGTTTTTAAAGACTCGGCGACACAAGGGAGACGTACGGAAGCGTATTAGGGCCACGGTGAAAAAAAATATGGACACAGTGAAGAAAAAAAAATTCTAAATGTCGAGATTAAAGTCGACATGTTGACTTTATTCTCGACATTTCCACTTTATTCTAGTAGTTTATTTTGTCATTAGAATGTTGCAAACTAAACTTCACCTTAAAATGAATGTTTAATTTACTAGATTTTCTCAAACCTCATCATAAATTAATGTAGCACATTAAATGTTTTATATTAAGTGTTCCCCGACCCTGTTGTTACTCTCTACCCAAGCTTCTAAAAAGACTTCCTCTTGCACTGACCGGTGCCGGCAGCGATCGCCGCACATTGACTTCATGATATTCCTGCTCTATGAACATTCAGAATACTAAGATAAATACTTGATATCTTTTTCACAATGAAATGCATTAAAGCATGTATTAAACATGGGTGGCGGGGGGCACGGTGGCATGGCTGTAGTGCTGCCCCCTTGCATTAAGGGGTCCCCAGGTCTATGTTCAGTGTAGAGAACTTTATGGCAGGTGTGACGAGGCTCCAAAAAACTGGATATAGGAATGGGTATCGCACAGATTTAACTTAAATATTGTGTAAATGTTGGGTTTGTGATGTGGTGATCGGAGACACGAACGCAGAATTCAATGGATGTTTTTCTGAGTGGGCTTTCTTTATTGCATGCATGCTGTCTCTATCTAACGTACTAAACCTCCAGTTCCTATCCTTCCTTTTTCTTTCTCCACATAACCAATCACCACACGATAAACGTCTTTGTGAAATTAAAACTAGTTATAAACGTAGACCTCAGAGTTTTCAGTGCAAGAGGAAGTCTGTTTAAGAAGCGCAGGTAGAGATTAACAACAGGGTCAGGGAACACTTAATATAAAGCATTTAATGTGCTACATTAATTTATGACGAGGTTTGAGAAAATCTAGTAAAATAAACATTCATTTTAAGATGAAGTTTAGTTTGCGACATTCTACTGACAAATTAAACTACTAGAATAAAGTGGAAATGTCGACTTTACTCTTGATGTAAATGTCGATAATAAAGTGGAAATGTCGAGAATAAAGTAAACATGTCGACTTTAATCTCGACATTTAGATTTTTTTTTTCACCGTAGCCCTAATACGCTTCCGTAGAGACACATCTCTGAAGATGGACTTTTTTTTTTCCCTTTGATTTCGCTGAGGAATACTTGGACTGTTAGGATAAAATTTTTTTGATATCGGCTCGACGGCCGGCGTATTCCAGTAGGGTTTCTCTTTGCCCTGCACAATAAGGACAGTAAACCCATTTGGACAAATAGGTTTCTCTTCTTTCTGAACATCGTGCGCTTAAAGGAAGAAGGGGGGTTTCGATTGCTATGTATTTTTTTGCTTGTTTTTTTTTATATGTAAAATATAAATGTGTTATTCTTTTGCTTCTTCTTTATTTTGTAACTAGCAAAATACCCGCACTTCGCAGCGGACAAGTAGTGTGTTAAAGAAATTATGAAAAAGAAAAGGAAACATTTTAAAAATAACGTAACATGATTGCCACTGTAATTGTTTTGTCACTGTTATGAGTGTTGCTGTCATTATATGTATATATATATATATAAATATATATATATATATATACACACACACACAGACACATATAAACATATATACATATATATATATATATATATATATATATACACACAGACACATATATACATATATATACAGATCTACATATATATACATATCTACATATATATACACATACATACATAAATACAAACATATATATATCTACATATATATATTCTGTATATAGCAAAATCCCCACGCTTCGCAGCGACGAAGAACTGCTTTTAAATTTTTATTAAGAAAACCTTTTTAAACTGAGGGAAAATATACCAATAACTATCTGTTAAGGATCTCTTTATATACCACGTTGTCAGCTCAGCACTCCGGTTGTAATATGACCAAGCTGTGCACTGAGCTTACTTTTGAGAATGCAACATATAGTTGTCCAGGAGAAAAGCAATGTTGCCTCAAATCAATGGCAACCTTTTGTAGGGTCTGTCCCTGAGACTTATTAATTGTCATCGCGAAGCAGAGCCTTACTGGAAATTTTAAGCATGTGGATTGAAATGGGAGATCAGAGGGTATAATAGTGATGCAAGGAATACATTCAGTGTGGCGCTCTGCCGTTTTTTTGTGTAGCTGCCTTCACACAGCTTCTCCGCTGCTTTATAAACGAACGCCATATAAGGCCGTCGTTTCTCCTTGCTTTACGGTTCTGTACTGTTTTATTGTTCGTTTCTTACAATTGTTATAGTTATTGTGTAGCTATTCAAGACTTACTTTACTGTTCAGGTGCCCATTTCCTTTATTTAATCCGCGGCTTGTACACTATTTTTTGTTCGTTTATTACGATTATAGATATTTATTGATTCCCTTCTTTAGCTGACTGCCTGCTCATATAAGGCGCTCCGCTGGTTTTTTGTGAAGCAGCCTTTACACAGCTTCTCTGCTGTTTTATAAACGAACGACATATAAAGCCATCCTTTTTCCTTGCTTTGCCAAGGAAGCTGCCTTTTTATTTAATCAACGGGTTCTCCGCTGTTTTATTGTTCGTTTATTACGATTATTAAAGTTCTCTTTATATATCACGTTGTCAGTTCAGCACTCTGGTTGTAATATAACGAAGCTGCGTGAGCTCACTCTTGTGAATGCAACATATAATTGTCCAGGAGAAAAGCAATCTTGCCTGAAATCAATGGCAACCTTTTGTAGGGTCTGTCCCTGAGACTTCTTACTTCTCATCGCGAAGCAGAGCCTTACTGGAAATTGGAGGCATCTGAATTGAAATGGGAGATCAGAGGGTGTAACGGGGATGCTAGGAATACATTAAGTGTACTTATTATTATAAACAAATATATACATGTATTATATGTACAGTTTATATAATAGAAAGTTTGATAAGTAGTGAATAAATTAAACAAGTGATGATAAAGTATTGGGATCTGCAAGGACACCCTATTTAATGTTACGAAAAGAAAAATTAATATCAAGGTGTAAACAGCAAAAAACAAATAATTTAGGTGTATCTCAAATAACGTTCAAATCACTTGCTGCCTTGAGGTCTGACCTCTCAGCTGGTTTCATGTTGTTTTATTCTTTTTACTGTTTTATAGAACTTTTACACTAAGCTCCTGCATAAACAAATGTGGAGAAGCCTTGTGTTCCATATTAAAATGGTAATGTTGGCATTTTTATAATTAAAATGTAGACCACAGGTGTTCCCTGTTAACTTTTTATTGACAAAATAAAATTTTCTAGGCTTATTGCCCAATGACTGTAAAAATCCTAAACTAAATGAGTTTCCCTTAAAATGCATACTTTTTTAGTTAATAAAATACATAAAGAAAATATTTATCATATGGCATAAAAGAAAATAAAATGGTTTTTATAATTACAAGTTGTCATATTTTTTAATTTCTTCTGTAATATACTTATCTGAAACAAAGCTTAATTTAAAAAAAATATTTATCACCATTTTTCTACCAAAATATATATAAGTTTTCTCACATATTAATTGATGTTTACACTGCTTAAATCTAAATACAGTATACATACACGTACAGGTTTTAATCATTAATTGTACTTTGGTATTTTTGCTGTTAAAATATAGATTTACAGTATTTAAATTTTTTCTTTTTTTTGGTGTGCCATCTTGACATTTCTAATTTTTGAAGAGTAATTAAAAGTGTGGATTACTATTTTAATTAGGCAGTATTTGTTTACTATCAAAACTTACAGTGTATGACACATAAATAATTAACACATTACAAACCTTTTAAAAAGTCACAAATCTGTCAGTTGTTCATAAAATGTTTATCAAGAAAATACACGGCTAACATACTCAACACGTTTACAAGTAAAATAGAAAAATGTTGCTGTTAAGTTAAGCCTGTTGTTTACTAAAAATAATCATAAAAATAAAAAATAAGGGTCAAAAAATAAGAAAATTGGTGTTATAAACCTATTCTGTTGATGTTATGTGCTGGCAACAGCAGCATGACAGCAGCTTTCTTGCACATGCACATGGCATACAGTGTGTATAGTGCCAATGGTTAATTTGCTTCTTATTCTAAAGTTCAGGTACTTCCTTTTATCTGAGGCTGGCATCACAAAATGCAACTATACATATCACATTCAACAACTGCAGTTACAGTTTCTTGATGCCCTCAGGATATCATATTATTCATGAAGTAATCCCAGGGAATAATGGATTACTCTTCTCCCTTACAACTTCTCAATAAATTCTCATATTTTCTGCTGCATCCTGAATGCATCATGAGGTCAGCAAATTATGGCGTCCAGTCAATATGAGACATCTTCTTTCTTTCTCCACCCAGTTTTGGTACAACAAAGATGAGCTTTTGAATAGATATTTGTGCTAGCATCAAACTTCCTTGAGCCTTTATGCTTTTCTTTTGTTTCTTTAGACTTCCATTGCCCTTCTTCTTCCTGTAGACTTGGTTTGGCTATTCTGTCATGACTAGTTGCAGAGTGCTATGACTGAGTTGTTGATGGATGTCATTGGTGTGTACCATTATTTTCTTCAACTTGTAAATAATTTGTAAATGATGGCTATGACTAAAACTTACTGGAATAGTCGTGCAGTGTGATGGGGGGGGCTTAAACCAAACTGCTCCTTTTAATTATATGTTGTACAGGTCAAACTCTCATTAAACTCTCATTTAAAAGATACAGGTAGTGAATTTTAATAAAACTGAAAGTGTGGGTTATTATAAAAGGCAAAAGAATTCACACCTAGAGTTTGGTGAAAGAATTTTGTGTCCAAGACCTCATGGTATATTTAATCTCATTTTAGTGATCCAAAGTAAGGGTTTACTATGGCCTGAAGAAAAAAAAATCATGAAGCTTTTAAATCTATCAGTATGCTGTGAACTGAAATGTGGAAATGGCATTTTACTTCATTAAATATAATCTCTCAAAATTACAGTGTTGGTGTCAATTGATAATTTGTTACTTTCTTTGTAGATATTCAATATGCTGCTATATCATTTGTATCTTCAAGTTTTTGTGAAATAGAATGAATAATTGATTGGTTTCCTGCCAAGGACTATCTGCCTACACACCACCAGTCCATTGGCTGCTAAACAGAGCACCTTGAGGTAATTACAGCTAGAATCTTGTGCTAAAGACCTTCATTCAAACAGTTGTTTATTAAAGTAGATGTCACTGAAAAGTAAAGTGCTGATGCAGAGAGTCCCACTGTTAAATCTACATATATTTTAATAATCCCACCTTTTCCTCCTACAATTTGAATGGCATTGATATATCACTAAGGTCTTTTAAGTCCAGATCACAAATGTTTTTTCCACATATTTGAACTTCAATGCTGTAGATAATGCAGAGACCCCATGTGGTTAAAATGGACTTGTGAAATAGTCTGAGTCATTGCCTTCAATTACACAGCAGGAAATTAAATCAGAAAACCCATATGCAAAACTAGAAAGAAAAAAAAAAAACTGTATGTCTGTAATTTTCAGCAGTAAAGTTATAAAACTTTTAGGGTTATTTCTTCATATGCTGGGGCAGGGTTCAAATAAAGTATGAGTCCATATGTTTTCATGATTTTTAAAAGTAAATGGACATATTCAAATGTTAAAATCCTTTGATTTAAATCTATTGTTATACATGACATAAAAAACTTTACCTTAACATCACCTATTAAAGAAAACCCCTAAACAATACTATTAATTAAAGAAAGCTAGATGTCTAACATACATGTTTAATGAGAATTATACAGTGTTTTATTGTGAAAAGCATAATAAATATGAAGAATTACTACTTTACAAATCTAAACTCCTGAGAGGTTTGTTATTACCAATCCGTCTGCTGTCCTTCTAAATCAAAATTGGTTGCACCTTAGCATTCTGAAATATCCCATATTTTACAGTCTATCACTATGTATACTCATACTATTTGTGAGAACTATTCATTACTATTGATCAGCATTTTTTTAAATAAGGGACCGGAAGTGTGATTCAAAATACAAAGCAACGTTCAAAATTGGGATAGTCAAAAACTATAACCATAGCCCTACATCAAGGTAGAAATTCGAAGCACTCAGTTTGTGTGTACCACTCAGAGTGGTAAATCACTAACAAGCAAATCATTCAGTAAACATTTTTGCTCTTCTCTGCAAACTCAAATAACATGAAGTGAATTGCACATATCTTGGGTAGCATCTACCAAAACCGTTCTCTCCCTAACAAAGGGTTACTAAATCATATCAATGAAAACACAAAATGGTGGAGGTCGAGAAAAAACAAAATGGCCTCAGAGAAAACGTAAAATATTTTCAACTATCTTAAAGCTACTTCAAAATAAATGTAATACTTACATTCCTTGAATATCAAAATCCCATCATAGATATATAACTTTTATTGTAAACCTAAAAAAACTATTGTAAAACTAAAAGATTAACTAAAACTGCCTATCATAACACAACAATACCAAGAACAATGTTGTCACCAGAATCATGATTAAATTGAATAAGGATGGTGAAATAAATATGCAAAAATGACAGAAATGGCAAAAAACAATTCAACAGAGTTCAAAATATAATTGTGTATTCATAGTGCACTGAAGCCTTTCTCTCTAAAGTAGAGATGATGCTATAAAACAATAATCAACTAAAATGTACTGTGGTAAAAAGTAAAGCAGCACACAAGAAAAAGGTTGGGGGGGAATCAGCAAAACAAAAGAAGCACATCTTTACAGATCAGAATTCATAACTGAACTGAACTAACTGGGTGAGCCTGTTCTATAAGTATGGTGGACTGGAGGAAGAGGTAGAGTCAGGGCAGCCAGAACAGGAAGTGATGTGGCAGGAAGGTGAATTCTGGGTACTGGAAGTGACATCATCAGAGTAGGCTGGAAGTGATATTAGTAGTGACGTCACTGAGAGGCAGGGCCTTCGGCTGAACTGCTGAGGAACAGGAGGAGAGAGGATCAGGTGAGAGTGTAATCTTATTTTAGTTTGTAAAATGTCCACTATGCACACGTGTGATGGTATCTAGGATCAGACCATACCTGAAAAAAATTTAACCAGAAGTCAACATTTCCTATATGCAAATTTTAGTTTTACCAACTATTCTACTTTAATGTCTAATTATCTCCTGTCATTCAATCTCTTTGAAATTTTGTTGAATTGGCCAACTTTTCAAGATTACAGCAAATCAAACATTTTGTCTCTCTTTGTTTAACAGGTCAGTTACCCACCAGACTGTTGATTTCTGTAATATATTCATGGCTTCTTTTATGTATATGTAATATTCTAATGCCTTAATTGCTATTTCTCCATATCAGGTATGAATTTAAATAATAATTGCTTTGCTTTTTTTGTGGGGAAGAAGTAAAACCCTGCAAAGACTGAATTTGGTTTTGATAGCCTGGTGACTATGCATATTCCTTATCATGTTTAGAAATACGAAAATTGTATTAGTTTGCACTATTTGTGTGAATAATATACTGTACTAGCAAAATACCTGCGCTTCGCAGCGGAGAAGTAGTGTGTTAAAGAAGTTATGAAAAAGAAAGGGAAACATTTTAAAAATAACGTAACATGATTGTCAATGTAATTGTTTTGTCACTGCTATGAGTGTTGCTGTCATATATATATATATATACACACACACGCACACACAGAGACACACACACATATAAACATATATACATATACATATATACATATCTATATATATATACACATCTACATATATATACATATATACACATATCAACATATATATATACACATACATATACACACATACATACACACACACATATACATATATAGATATACACATACATACATATATATATATATATATATATACACACACATACATGTATACATATATACATGTATATATATATACATATATCTACATATATATATACTGTATATAGCAAAATCCCCGCGCTTCGCAGCAACCTTTGTATACCACGTTGACAGTTCAGCACTCCGGATGTAATATGACCAAGCTGTGCACTGAGCTTACTTTTGAGAATGCAACGTATAGTTTTGTCCAGGAGAAAAGCAATGTTGCCTCAAATCAATGGCAACCTTTTGTAGTGTCTGTCCCTGAGACTTATTAATTGTCATCGCGAAGCAGAGCCTTACTGGAAATTGGAGGCATTTAAATTGAAATGGGAGATCAGAGGGTATAACGGTGATGTGAGGAAAACATTCAGAGTGTGGTGCTCTGCTGTTTTTTTGTGTAGCTGCCTTCACACTGCATCTCCGCTGCTTTATAAACGAACGCCATATGAGGCCATCATTTCTCCTTGCTTTGCGGTTCTGTACTGTTTTATTGTTCATTTAATACGATTGCTATAGTTATTGTGTAGCTATTTGAGACTAACTGTACTGTTTAGGTACCCATCTCCTTTATTTACACGCTATTTTTTGTTCATTTATTATGATTATAGTTATTTATTGATTCCCCTCTTTAGCTGACTGCCTGCTCATATAAGGCGCTCCGCTGGTTTTTTGTGAAGCAGCCTTTACACAGCTTCTCTGCTGTTTTATAAACGAACGACATATAAGGCCATCGTTTTCCCTTGCTTTGCCAAGAAAGCTGCCTTTTTATTTAATCCACGGGTTCTTCACTGTTTTATTGTTCGTTTATTATGATTGTTATAGTTCTCTTTATATAACACGTTGTCAGTTCAGCAGTCCGGTTGTAATATGACGACGCTGTGCCAGCTCACTGTTGAGAATGCAACGTATATTTGTCCAGGAGAAAAGCAATCTTGCCTGAAATCAATGGCAAACTTTTTGTAGCGTCTGTCCCTGAGACTTATTACTTGTCATCGCGAAGCAGAGCCTTACTGGAAATTGGAGGCATCTGAATTGAAATGGGAGATCAGAGGGTATAACGGGCATGCGAGGAATAAATTGAGTGTGGAGAAACTCTAGAGACAGCGTGTGTATTAACTTGTGTTTTTTTCTGTGAGTAGTATTTGGTGGCAGCGTGACGAAGTTGCTTACGCAAGACAGCGTTAGCCGTGGAGCTCAGCTTGGAGCATATTCTTTTTCTACCTTGTCAATTGTGTAATGCGTTTTTTGAACAGGTTTGATGCATGGAAGTGATCACTCGTACTGCGTTTAGTTAGTTCATGTGATCTGCTCTCGTGTGATGTTGCGATGTCCACGGCTTCATTTAATGTTAGCTAAGACCCGGCTCTTAAAAGTTTCTCGCTACAGCAATTTTAACTCCGTTACAAAGTGATCTAAAGTCTCGTTTATACCTCGTGTCTTCTCATTAAACTTGTATCTCGCTAATAAAGTATTCAACGAATGCATGACAAACGGCAGCGGGATCGTGTCTATAAACTTAATTTAAACTTACGGTTTACACTGTGCTTTGTTTCCGCAGTAGCTGCACTTATGAATAAGCTTGTATGCGTTTTTGTTCAGCGCTGTTTTGGAGCTCTTCCTTCTTTTCTACTGCGTTCACAGTCAGTTGACGTCATTACGTGGGAGGCGTGATGATGTGAGACGCAGCTCCGCCCCCCACGGCCATTGAGCTAAAGTCCATTACAGTATATGGAGAAAAATAGGTTCCAATTATGACCATTACGCGTATAATTTTAAATTGAAACCTGCCCAACCTTTGTAAGTAAGCTGTAAGGAATAAGCCTGCCAAATTTCAGCCTTCTACCTACACGGGAACTTGGAGAATTAGTGATGAGTGAGTGAGTCAGTCAGTCAGTCAGTGAGTCAGTGAGGGCTTTGCCTTTTATTAGTATAGATAACCCCTTAATATGCTTTAAAATTTTCCAGGAAAGTTAAAGCTGAGAAAAGCAGAATGCAATTAATTTTAATAAAGAAATGAAGATGTAAAGATACAATATTAATTTATCTGTCTGCAGGAAGGGTTTAATCATCAGTTGGTTTCTAAGTCTGAATGATTATCAGCTCCATGGTCAGTGATTTACCATTTGAAATTATTATAGCATTATCATTTTAATGTTCTTCCTCAAGGTGGAAAAAGGCAGGTCACAATGGCAAGGATGAAAAGGATTAGTAGATGAAACACAACCTAAGACACAGCAAGGGTCAAAACCAGAAAGAAGGACAAACAGCATGACTAAACCAAAATATAACCAAAACTTGTAGTCAAAATTCCCTGTGCAAAAAAAAGCCACATACAATGGAACCTCGGTTCACGAACGTCTCGGTACACGTGCAACTCGGTTCACGACCAAAAAGTTCTCCAAACTTTTGCCTCGGTTCACGACCACACACTCGGTATACGAACAAGCCAGTTTCCTTTTGGTTTGTGCGCGCCGATGATTTCCGCACCTGTTGCATTGTTCTCGGCCAGACGTGCCTGCCTGTTGCTGAGAGAGGGAGAGGGTGTGTGCTGCTGAGAGAGAGAGAGAGAGAGCGAGCGAGCCTGCACGTGCGTGCCTGCACGTGCGTGCCTGCCTGCTGCTGAGAGAGAGGATGAGGGGGAGGGTGCGTGCTGCTGAGAGAGAGAGAGAAAGTGAGCCTGCACATGCGTGCCTGCCTGGCTGGTTCATACGCGCCAATTACTGTACTGTACTGTGCGTGCTTTACCTGCGCTCTCTTTGTGCTCTACAGTATTCGGTGTGCTTTTGCAGTTACCTATGGCTTCTAAGCAAGTGAAGAGTGTTGAGAAGAAAGTTTTTAAGAAAATTGAAATCGAAGTAAAGAAAGAAATTATTGAAAAGTTTGAGCGTGGCGCTCGTGTTACTGATCTTGCCGCAGAGTACAAGAAGTCAAAATCTACGATTTTCGACTATTCTAAAGCAGAAAGAATCTATTAAAGCAGCTGATGTTGCAAAAGGAATTACAGCGTTAACCAGGCAGAGGCTTCAAGTGCTGGAAGAGGTGGAAAAACTGTTTACCAGTTTACTCATTTACCAATTTGAGAACCTTCGTGCTTTCAAGCAGCACAATGTAAACAAAGCCAGACTGCCAGTAATGTGAAGGGCAAACACGAAGGGTTGGGTCACAAGGACTTTGTTTTTGGAATGGCTGTATGAGGCTTTCGCTCCCACCAGCTAAAAACACCAGAAACCCAAGAAATCACAAGAGAGAAAACACCTGAAGGAAAACATCCCTCCATTGCGGAGCCAGACTCTCCCTCAAAACTGTAACCTCCTCTCCACCCAGTTCCTCCTCACTTCATGCCATAACTCGACTCATGCAAGGTTAGTTTTCTTGGTGGTTTTTGTATTACGTATTTTTCAAAAGTTAATTTTTCAGTTCGTAGTGTAAATTGTTGCAATGTTACTTTTCTCTTTTTTCAAATGTTCGTTTTTTTTCCCTGTGCTTAAAACTCATTAAAAAAGTGTTTACATGGAGTGGTTTGTAGCGTGATTTGTTGCAATGTTACTTTTCTTGGTGGTTTATTAAATTACAGATTTTTCAAATGTTCCTTTTTTTCCCTGTGCTTAAAATTCATTTTTAAAAAAATGGTTTACTGTACTGTACAGTACAGCGATCGGGCTGTAAGGCTAATAGCGTGATCTCCTGCAATGTTACTTTTTTGGTTGTTTGTGGTTGGTTTTTAAATAAATTTCGGATTTGTTGTAATGTTCCTTTTTTCCGCTGTGCTAAAAACTCATTTTAAAAAAAGTGTTTACAGTGATCGGGCTATAAGGCTAATAGCGTGATCTCCTGCACTGTTACTTTTTTGGTTGCTTGTGGTTGGTTTTTAAATTAAAGTTCGGATTTGTTCAAATGTTCCTCTCTGTTCTGAGAGAGAGAGCGAGCGCGTGCTGCTGAGAGAGAGAGAGAGCCTGCTCGTGTTGCTGAGCAGGGAGCCTGGGTGTTTTGTGTCAGTGTTATTCAATGTTTTTACATTAGTTTACTATTACACTGTGCATTCTATGGTGTAATTATCTATATTTGTGCTTAATCCTTACATATATTTACATATTTACATATATATTTACATACAGTTCGTACGGTCTGGAACGGATTAATTGTATTTACATACAATCCTATGGGGGAAATTTCTTCGGTTCACTGTATTGGGAATTCTGTAAAGAAAGTCTTTGAGAATTTTCCACTATTTTGGATAAATATGGCAGTGAAACACCAGCTTAAATATCATTTTGGCAATGATGTCATTTGTCAGGACTTCATGTATGTTTTAACTTTGACTATGGACAATTGTTTCCTGGTAACAGAAGGCCGCAGAAAAACAATTTGGTTTTTCGGCAAACTGAATAAAGTGTTAATTGACAAAAATACTTTTTAGAACAAAAGCAAACTACAAAAGAAATTAGAAAATGCATGATTTGTAGTGTATAAGAAAAAATAAATAAAGTGGGAGAAAAAGTTACATGCAACAAAAAAAATTTAAAACAAGAGCTCATTTGGGGGGTGTGTCCTGGAAATTTCCATCATATGAAATCATTAGTGTAGCACTATTTAGTAGGTGGGTTCTGCATTGGGACACTTCATCTGAGATTGTACATTCTTCCAAACTCTACTGTGCTAGTTTCTTCTTGTTCTAGTTCTGGTTTGTGATACCCTGCTTTCTTTTCTGACCACAATTTTTGAATTAGCATTTTGGTTTCTGCTTCTAGCTCTTGTCTCTTTGGTTATGAATATTCTGCTTATTCTTGCCTATGTTTTATCTTCTTGTCCCTTACTACAAATTCACTGCCAGCTTTGCTATCACAGGCAGATTTTAGTGTGCATGAAGAAAAGGGTATTGATATTTTATGATTTTATTACATTTCATTACATTTTTATTCACTCAAGCAGTTTTATATAACAATAAAATGTCTGGAAATAAATTATCCATAGCAGAGTTTAAGTCTTCTGTCACTCAAGTGCGAATGGGAGACAGCTAAAGTTCCTGAATGATAGTAATTCCACACCAGACCAGGGGGTGGCTCGGTGCACTGACTTTCTTTCTCAATCCCTTACAGACCATCCATGGGAAATCCCGCAGGGTTGCGGTGCCACTGATGATATCACTTGTGCTGCTGGTGCCACTGATGATGTCACTTGCGCTGCTGGCACCACTGATGACGTCACTTCCACTGCTGGCACCACTGATGACGTCACTTCTGGTTCCAGTGCCACTGATGATGTCACTTTGGCATATAAAGCCATCATATTTAACAACCTAAGTCAGTTCTGTTTTGGACTCTGACCTGTGAACAACTCTCAACCATTACCTTTTGCAGCCAGTGCATATTATACGGGTGACTACCCCAAACCTTTTTGATGTCTCTTGGTCATTTTTGTGACACTTCTTTTTCATTATTTTTATTGAATTTATTAAAAGCGAGTAACATGCCATACAAACAAGTCAAACTTAACAAAAATAAATTCAATTCAGCCCCCACCCAAGTAAAAGAGAGGAAAGCCATCAGCCAAAGTAAAACTTTAAGAATAGAAAAGAGAGAAGAGAATCCTTTTCCCCAATATAAAAGCTTACTCTAAAATGTTATTGTTTAGATCTTGCCAGGTTTATAAAAAGTTTTGAACAGATCCTGTAAGTGTGAATTAGATTTTTTCCAGTTTTAAATAGTAGAGTTTTCTGCCAGTTTATGTTTTGGATGGACAAACTGGCAAGATTGAAAGGAAAAATAGTGTGGTTATCTATTAACTAGAGTTGATTTTATTTCATGTGGTTTCTAAATACAGTAAAATGTTGAATGCAGAAGCAACAGAACACATTCATTTGATTATCAATATTCCTATTTGCCTAGTCTTAGTTATAAAACTAAACTTTAATATCCACCCAAGCCATCCATTCCTGTGTCTAAATTGGACTTTCTTAAGCAAATATTATTCCAATAAAAGAGATAAATCTGTTGTTACAAAATCAAAATTGAATAGAAGTTTACAATAAATGATTCAGTTAGTTTCTGGAAATATTTTGTTTGTTATTCTTGAGAATCAGATTTGCTGGTGGTGTAGTAGTTTAGTATACTGCACTGGCTCATTATCTATCTATGTATCTATCTGTCTATCTATCTATCTATTAATGAGTTGCCATCATTAGGGAGCACAATTTTTTACTCCGGCCAAATTCCTTGAAGAAAGCAATTCATTCATACTGTTCAAGGAGAAAAACAGAAACAGGATATTCACTCTAATGATGTTTCCTTTTTTAAACTACTAGCTTACCAACTTTGGTCAATTTGTTTGATCCCACATTTTTAAACTTAAAGTTCATAGGTAAAAATCAATATATAAATTAATATTTTTGAAAGCCAAACCAATAAGAAAATATTATTATACATACTGTTACACATACATGTTTCAGGGACACCTTCATAGCTAATCCAAGGTATGTAATACCTCACCGGGGCAAGAGGGAGAGCTACCTCTAACAGTATCATCTATTTCCTCTTTCTCAGCAGTGAGAAGATGGCCACTGAGGGGAATTAACCCTACCTTTTCCACCCAGACAGCTATAAATGCCAGACGCTACCAAAGGAGGGCATCTCATTTGGATCTGGACAAACCTAGAGGATGGAGCTCCAAGATCCTTACTCATTCATAAGAGCCATTGCTTTGAGAGCAGAGAACGCTGCTTTATGTTATGCTTTGCTCCCACTAGTTTCTTGTTTAATGCCAAAAAATAAATTTTTGCCGGTTCCTGTATTTCTTCCAACCAGAAATTAAAAAGTGTGCAAACTTTTCTCCATATATTTGCACTGGATTACTGGGATTTTTTTCCAGTGGATGGCACAAGACTTATTTAAATGCAATATATATTAGTTTCAGCAAACATCGGGCGTGAAAATCTTCCAGTAATACGACATTCAAAATAAGAATTACATTAACATAGTGATGAAGGCCAGCAGCAGACGGGCAAATGCTGAAAGACTAATGACAGACAGCAAGCAATAGAACTGTGTGATGGCGATTTTGCATAGAAAATGCACACAGATTGTTTTTCAATATTTCAAATATTTCCTTAAAATGTGAAATTTACCTCACCAGACTGACATTTTTGGGCACTGATTGGTTATTTACTATATAAATATACAAACATTGTACCTATTTTAATATAAATATATAAACTGTATGGATGGTTGTGAACTGTTCCTGAGCCCAAAACACCAACACCAGAGTCCACAATAATAAAGAAAGTGTTTTCATTAACAAAGGAAGGAAAATAACACAAGGGAATGACAAAGTACAATGAAAGGGAAAAAAATAATAGACACCTCTGCCTTCAGGGCCTCCCTAAACAGAAGTAACTGCTTGCAACTCTGTTGCTCCTCTTCTCCCTGCCCCGCTTTCAACACTCTGTTTCTACTTCGTTCCTCTTACAAGCTAAGCACTTGTCACAAGGTACCTCTCCACTCTACACTCATTGGATCAAGTGAAGGAACTTGATTTCGAACTGGGTCAGTCCCTGGTGTTACACAGGTATAACACTTCCTAGCGACACCAGGTATTCCAGCAGGTTCCCATCACTGTGAAGGTGTACTGAGGAGGACCAGATTGGATGATAGCATTCCCTGATTTTCAATAAGGTTATAAAGATTAAATTAATAACAGAACTCACTTGCTCCACTACAGTAAATGACTTTGTCATTGACATGTTTCACAGCAAGATTGGTCTCTTTTTTGTGCATCATGATGATGACTAGCCCATGAGCTGTTATTGGTCAACATGAGTATTCTTATGCATCTCTACTAGCGCTCCGCCCTTGAGAGTTCTACTAGTTGCAATCCCACTATTCCAGGAGAGGTACATGCTATCTCTGTACTTGCATTCCATGCAGCTTGGACCTTTCAGGGAGAACTTGCAAACAGGTATGGAGTATCTCAGTCTAGTTTCTGTCAAATCATGCCTGCTTTACTCATTTTGGTCACCGGCTTTATTGAGTACTATAGTAACAGGCTGCCAAACAATAAAAACTGATTTTGCAGGATCACCAGTACTCTGGATGCCAAATAACATATTTTCTTATCTTCTACCACTACTGTCATTTGGAGAGAAAGTTTCTTTCTTGCTTTGAACTTTGCATTCATTTGCCACTTTTAAATCATAGGTGACTTCTTGCAGTCGACAGTGGTATTATGATTTACCATAAAATGATATTTTAAGTGAGACAATGTGCTTCTTCCCAGCACACAAATTTAGGATGGTTTGTGATTTACAGGCCAGACAGAGGAAGGATTTAGGAAAACTAGGAATTTAGGAATTTGCATGTGCATATGGACAACTTTATAAATAATTCATAGGAGCTTTTCAGAAATAATTACACATTCAAATATAGGATCATTCTGTGCATACTTTTATAAATGAGGCAGACAAACTCTAAACAGAAGCATTCTTCAGTTCATAAAGTCCTAAATCCAAAAGACCAACATGCATAAATAAAAACAAAGTTTAAACAAAGAGCTTGACTTATAAAGGGAAACCAGATAAATGACCTGAGCAGCGCTCAGAAGTACTGGGTCTAAGTGAAATTTGTTGCTTCAAAGACTGTGTTGCAAACAACAATAGCCAAAAAGAAACTAGCAGTAGTGTCCTTGAGCTCAAATAAATTGACAAATGTCACAGTAAATGTGCAATAATGTTTCGGTTATTGCACATTTGAATTAATTAGTTAATTATTTTTTAACAGCATGTTATTTTCTGCCGTTTTTCTGGGTGCACCCATATTATGTGTAGTTATTCTCACGTTTTGTGCCACAATTTGTGTGATATCACAAATTGATGACACTGTTAAAGGTAGTGCAGGTTGTATTGAATATAAATCGAAAAACAAACAATTTGCTTACAATTTCTTTTATATAAGTGTGTTTTTCTAGTGAGGATTTTGAACATGGGGCGGCACAGTGGCGCAATGGGTTCGCTTCCTTAGTCCTCACTGTGCGGAGTTTGCATGTTCTTCCCATGTTTGCGTGGGTTTCCTCCCACAGTCCAAAGACATGCAGGTTAGATGGATTGGCGATTCTAAATTGTCTGTAGTGTGTGCTTGGTGTGTGGGTGTGTGTGTGCACGCCCTGCGGTGGGCTGGCGCCCTGCCCAGAGTTTGTTTCCTGCCTTGCACCCTGTGTTGGATGGGATTGGCTCCAGCAGACCCCTGTGACCCTGAAGTTAGGACATAGCGAGTTGGATAATAGATGGATGGATGGATTTTGAATATTTACATCTGTATATTTTGCTACAAGGTAGGATAGTGTTGAAGATTTTGGTTGCCAGTCCTTTGATGCCTTCCAGTAATGACCTTGTCCTGTTATAATTTCTCATTAGCACTTATTAAAAATGAACTATAGTGCTTCTGGTAGCCAGTTCCTACCTTGGAAAAACAACAAAATGAAAAATCCTAATTGAAAAAAAAATAATGGGAAAACAAAAAAGGAGAGCCAACAATGGGGCCGAGACCAAAACATGATAGAGACAAGAAAGCAGTGTGGCACGGGGAGGAAAGTCGTCAGTTCAGTCCTTCAGGTATCTGTTGTTGGTGCCATTTCCAGTTTACTTTAATGGTATTAAATCTAATATACAGTAGTTAGAAATCTTGTGAAATACCAAAAGTGGATGGGAATAGTAAATATTAAGAATGCTAAAAAATAATTGAAAAAGACAATACTTTTTAAATTGTGTAACACTTAAAAAATACTTTTTAGTATAATAACAGTGCTAATTGCATGCAAAAGATAAACTACCTTCAAATACAAAATGCAATACTGATGTATGCCAGCATTCTGTTATTTAGATCTTGGCATGGCCTTGCCTTTTCTGATAATATTTATCCTTTTCATACCTATTTCTGATTTTCTGTCATAGTTTTTGCCAGTTTCACTGCTGAATCCAGACTTTTGTATCTGCAGTCCGGCCTTTGTGATTTGCCACTTGCATTGCATTGCATTATGAAATGCCTTGATGTTGGCTTTCCCTTTTTCTTGGTGGACATTCTTGAGAATCACAGGGAAGCTGAGGCACATCTTGGAGTAGAATTTTTGCTTTATGTAGGAGGCAGTACGTTTTCAGAAATTGATGATGGATATCTGCTACAACTAAATAATCAGGATGATCCAGAAACCGATTGGTTTTTATATGTAGCTGCTCAACCTTAATTTAAAGAACAGCATTTTCAGTGATTTAGAAAGGATAGCAAGGAAATTTATTACAAGAAGACAAATACCTTATTTACTTGTGTTTTCCTCACATGCTTGCTTCTACCAGCAAGTTCAAAAAATGAATGAGAAATGGAGCACAGAGAAAGAAAAGTGTTATGTTATGAGTTCATTAAACACAGAAATGAGTATATCTTTGAATGTTAGGTAAAATGATTTTTGAGAAGGTTGTCATGAATGTGTGTGGGTCTCACTGGCATTTTGCACCTTTCTCTAGTCCTGTTAATGGTGGAATGGCTGAATGTACAAGGCCGGCCAATCATTCATGGGGAAGGGAGCTACTAGCTCGGAGGGCCAAACAAACTGTAAGGGGAGGAGCCAACCATATGTAAATTTGTGGCAGGAGAAAGGTAAAGGAGGAGAAGAGGGTGCCAGACCCAAAGCAGAAGCAGACGCCACAAAAAAGGCAAGAGGGAAAGCTACTCAACTCGCTGAAAAAAGTCAGGTGAACCCGGATTCATTTCTGTAAGAATCATTTTCCTTTTCTTATGAATGAGGTGAAATCATTCAGGAGAGTACCTGACGGACCAGCATAAGGGACCCCAGAACAGGAAGTACGGCTTGGCGCATCGTTCGCCATAACAGACTGTAGATGATCTTGCCTAATGGTAAATATTTAAAGGACTCTAGTTTCATTAATTTTTTTTCCTTACATTTGTGTTTTAGTGGTGTACAGTAATCCCTCGCTATATCGCGCTTTGACTTTCGCGGTTTCACTCTATCGCGGATTTTAAATGTAAGCACATCTAAATATATATCACGGATTTTTAAGCTGATTCGCGCTTTCTGGACAATGGGTCTTTAATTTAGGTTACATGCTTCCTCAGTTTGATTGCCCAGTTGATTTCATACAAGGGACGCTATTGGCGGATGGCTTAGAAGCTACCCAATCAGAGCATGTATTACATATTAAATAAAACTCCTCAATGATATAAGATATGCTTCCCACGCGGTGCTTGATTGTTTGCTTCTCTCTATCTTTCTCACTCTCTCTGCCTGACGGAGGGAGTGTGAGCAGAGGGGCTGTTTGCACAGAGGACACGGACGCTCCTCTACAAAATGCCGCTTTATCGCGGTGCTTCTGTATACTTAAAAGCAGGTATTGATTTTTTGATTGTTTGCTTTTCTTAGCGAGCGCTCTCTCTGACATTATCTGCTCTTCACGGTGCTCCTTTGAAGATAAGATATGTTTGCATTCTTTTAATTGTGAGAAAGAACTGCCATCTCTGTCTTGTAATGAAGCACAGTTTAAACGTTTGACTAAAGGGTGTTATTTCATGTCTAGAGGGCTCTAATAATGTTAACAGTGTGGGAGAGTTTATAAGGGCTTAAAATATACAAAAATAACCATACAAACATATGGTTTCTACTTCGCGGATTTTCACCTATTGCGGGGGGGTCTGGAACGCAACCCCCGCGATCGAGGAGGGATTACTGTATATTGTTAATGTTTTGTTTTGTGATTTGTGTGAGGGGGTCAAAGCGCTGCAGCGTGGTACTATGTATACAGGGGGTTTGTTTGTGGTGTCCAATTCCTTATTTTACTGGATAATAACAATTCTGTTGTAGCTCAATTTTCCTTCTGCTGGTGTGCTTCTGTACTTGTCGTTGTTTAGCAGGGAAGTAGTTTTGGTCGCCCCAGATCATTTCTTTATTTTTTCTCTCTCATTTTCCTGCTGCTCTAGAACGGCAGCACATATTATAATCGAGCTGACTCGGAGAGCGGTACAAGGTGGTAGACTGTTCTTTTGATAGTTTTTTCTTAGCAGAGAAGAACACAAACTGCAGGTCTTTAAGCAGTGGTGAATGCCCTCGGGAAATAGCATGCACAAAATTATTTCATAATGGAGAAAAAAGTCCTAAAACAGAAAATCATGAAATGGCAGTTTTAGAAAGAAATCCTGAGAAACAAAGATAGTGGGTGATGTGACAAAATACCACATCAAAATCATGAAATGATGTCATGCTGTTTAGTGTACCCTATAGAAATATCACAAGGTTGAGGAAATATTATGCAATAGCAAACTATTGTGGGAAATCAAAATAATTGCTACACACACAGACTACCCCTGGCTAAAACTGAAAGTGCTGAAGAGCGATTTCCTACTGCAGTTTCTCATGAGTGCAATTTCATTTAAATTTAATATTTATGCTGGAACAGATATTTATGACATGCAGAGATTTGTATCACAAGAGATAACTTCACAGCATACTAGGATTTCTTTATGGTGTTTTATTAGTTATCTTTATTGCCTATTACAATTCTAAGCTACCGTAATCAAAAGAAAGAGAAGTATGGTTTGTGAAACAAAAACAGAGCATGAAATTTCTTAAATCCCCATGCTATAGAAGAAATGGAAAGTGTATGCATGAAACTTATTGCTTATAATGTGAGTACCACAGACTCAGAACGGAAGATGTGGGATGCAGATGAACCTAAGATGTTATGTTGTCCATTCTGCTGCTAAAGTTACTCTTCTATCTTCAGCCACCCACAGCCCTGTATTGCAAAAAGCAGGTTTAAAAATGAATGAATGTTACATTATTTTTTTTCTGAAATGTATACTACTTACAAGGCTTTCACAACTTATCCAGTAAAATAGTAATAGAGCTGCTTGCTCTTGGACGCTAGATGGCAATGTGGTGTGTTTTTCTGTGCTTGATAATACACTCAGTCTTCCTATTTGAATGTTTCCTTTTATGAAGCACACAGGAGTTTTAATATAACCTCATAAGACTTCACTTTTATTTTTGTTAGAATGAAAATTAAGTTATAAGCTACTGATCCTGTCTTAGTTTTCTATTAGGTGATAAATGCAAGGACTGTTATTTGCCAGACAAGCTGTCTTAATGTCATTGCATAATATAGATGGGATAGTGGAAGGTACCCATTAAAAACCGTGTGAAATACAGATGGTTGCCATAAGGAAGAAGGATTAGATTCCTGTAATAACAGAAAACAGTGACATCAGGCCTCACTTTTATACTTTATAGTGAGATTTTTGTGTCTGCATTGTCTGAATGCAATCGAAAATACAGACAATTAGAATATTTATATTTTGTACTTGACTACCTCACAAAAATGTACACACATGCCACTTTGGTCTTTGTATCCAGAAACTTGTGCCAGAAACAAAAAAGGAACCAGGGGTTAGCTGCTTCCACTTCACGTTTAACATAATATCCTCAAATGGTCTTAATCCACTTTAGATCATTAAGGGCTGGAGTATATCCTGGCAGTAATGGGTGAAGGTAGGAGCCAGTTCTGGAAGGGTGCCACTATGCACATCGATACTCACAAAGGATACGTTTGGAATTTCAAATTAACCTAATGAGCACATCTTGAGGGATATGCCATTGAAAGCTAGAATACTCATCAGAGATTCCAAATACACACACGAGAAGCATAATCTACCCAAATACCATTACAGGTTTTGTGAGGAAGCATTGCTGTTTGATCCAGCTGTAACCACTGCGACAAATAAAAAAGCCAAAAAAAAAACAGGAAAATCTTGACACAATAGGTTAGGTAGGGGCATCCCTATGTGTACAATGGTCCTATGTTCAATCTTACAGAGCAAACAGTCAAGAAACATTTAGGGTCTCTTTCAATATTAATACAATGGTTACATACTCCAAAGTCAATGTCTTATAGTTATCTTGGTAATTTGAATACCAGTTATGTAGATATGTCAAAAAACAGCACCAACAATAAACCCTATCACATATACTCTATATGTATGACATAAAGATATATGTAGGAACAAACAAACAAACAAAAAATTACAAGGTACTAGAAATAATCACAAATTATTTCCAAGACAAATACATAGAGTTCGGACTGGACAAATGTAAAACAATTCAGGTACAAAAGGGAATCCTTAGAGAAGGTGGGTGTACCCTCAGAAATGGCAACAAAATCATAGCCATGGCAAATAGTGAACAATACAAATACATTAGGTTCCAACAGGGCAAAAACAAAAACATACACCACGTCCTTCAAAAATACTCAAAACATACCTACATACATGTCAAACAATTAAAGCTGTCAATACATATACCACACCAATACTCACATACTCCTTTGGAGTTATACATTGGTCACCAACACACCTACAAACAGCTCCAATTGAAAACACAAAACTATTTACAAAATACAAACAGCATCACCCCAAAGAAGCCGTAGAACAAATAACTTTCATGTGCTGAGGGAGGAAGGAGTCTTATAGATATAATTAATTAACACAACACAGAGATTAATAAGAAGATTCTACACAAAACATCATACATCAACGTTACACAAAATAGTTCATGCAGACATAAACCTCACACCATGTCACGTACACACTACAGACAACATCACAGAGAAGATGACATCCACACTACTTAAAACACAAGCACTGACCCAGAAAACAATGCATAGCAGACATCCTCATGAACCTGATCAACCTTGTGTGGATAAGATTGTGCCTAATAACTGGCTAATATGTTTGGTGTCACAGGTTTATGGTAGCGATAAGAGAATTAAGCTATAAGCACAAGAGACTACAAAAAATATATTTTTAAGGGGGCTAATATCAACATTAGCATTAACATTAGTGCATGTAGTCATGGCCACAAGAAACAATTCAACATATTACATCAGGTTCTAAACTACTGACACAGACATACTTACATGCACAGACACAATCATATGGCAAACATTATACATCAAGTAGTAACACTACAACTCAAACTAGTAGACACATACAGACCATATTATAAGTACACCCCCAACAAAGTAGTAGAAAATGCCACTGTAGAAAGCATACCCCCGGACACAGACAGACCGACACCAGAATGTCCAAAACACACTTTTATTTACTTTTACAGCACCACAATGCCTTCATTCACCAACTCTCTTCCTTTTTCTCTTCTTCTTCTTCTTTCTCTCTCTTGACCTTCTCTCCCCTCCTCACAAGCTTCATCTCCTTCCTCCCAGTTCCGCGGCTCCGCCCTGTGAAAACATAAACAGATCTGGGGGTGCTGCCCCGACATCCTTTCCCTAGGACTTCCTCTCTGGACAACACCTCCAGACGTGGCCACCGCGGCCACAGTTATAGCACAACTGACCCCCTCCAACTCAACCCTTGTGGGAGCGGAAGCAGACAGGAAACTCCTGCCCCTTCGCCCGCTCAGAGGAGGGCTCGTGACGTGTCCGCCCCTCCGCAGCGTATTCCTCCTGCACCGTCATACCGACGGGCTTACGCTGCACCTTGTTAGGAGTTCCTGACCTCTTTGTCCGGGTCCTCCTTTTCCTCTGGGGTGCACTGACGGTCTGAGTCCCCTTATGGTAAAAAGGGGGACCCTGTGCCATCTGCATCCCTTTAGACGACCGCGAGACCGGCATCGGCAGCCAGGGCAGAGTTGTTTGGCAGCCGACATTCACCAGCTGCCACTCCGCACGCTACTCTTTGATGGTTTTGGTGCACGGGGCGGCGTCTTGTGTGTGATCATAACTGCAGCCGTTGCGCTCCGCCCCCTATCCACTATGGCCCAGGCTTCACCTACCTGAACCACTGTGTCCTGCAGGCTGGAGGATGACGTGCCGCGTCTGCTGAGCCACCCAGTAATGGCTTCCAATGGCACGCCAAGCTTCTTGTCCAGACCCTCCTTTTACTCCTGCAGGACCTGGAAAACATTAACCAAAGACTGCAGGGGCAGGATCACAGATTGCACCTCCCGTACAGCCCAAGAAAAGTCAATACTTTCGGTTGGAGGGAGACTTGGGCTTCCCTCATCCCTTCCCGCCGACCACGAGCCATCATGGCGCTGCAGAACCTCCACAGGCCCCTTCGGATGATCCGGAGGTGTGGGGAGATGGTCCATTGTCCCATCCTGCCAATCTACCTCGGCGGGCAACTGACACACGTCCTCCCTCCTTTTACCTGCTTCAATGAGGAGCTCCTGCTCCACTAACGGGGACATTGCCTTGGGAAGCTCGTCCAGGCTCTCCTCCTCCTGGCAAGCTTCGTCTCCTTCCTCCCAACTCTGGCTCTTCAGTAGTGGTGGCTGGCCCTTTTTATAACCCACCCGCAAGTGTTCCAGGTGCTTGACCACCTGGTCCTGATTGCACCTCCGGGTGGGGCTGAAGAATCGTCCAGCCAGGCAGGTGACTCCATGCAGCTACCCCTGGCGGCCATCCGAGCCCCCAACCAGGCTGTGGAGGACTCCATCTCCCATGGAGCCATGCGACAGGCTGGGGAATCACCGTCCATCAGGAAGGCTGCCACCAAGCATCCCGGGAGAGGTACTGAGCTGCCCATGGTTGCTCCCCTGGAACAGATGCAGCAGGGGCGTCCCTGCCGGACATGGGACCCGGCTGTCCGCCACACCACATATACTGTAAATTATACTGGAAAAAAACTACACTGACAGACAAAACTATTTTGATGATCTGTTGAATAAGCCACACGGTATTTGCTCTTTTGGGTAATTCCACAGGTGCCAACTAGCTTTTCACTTCTAGTACATCTGTCCTCTGTCTGAGTAACAGGTACACTTCCAAAATAATCAGACGGGTATGCTTTTGGCCTGTCTGTCTCTTTCATGCTCTCTAACTGCACAATTTTCTCTCAACCTGATGCTGACTTACTGCCTAACTTATATTCTTCCTGATCACCAACCACACACACTTCTCATTTTTTATTTATCCCTAACAATTTCAATGGAGCTGGTGCCCTGTGCCCTCACAAAAAGTCCCTTCCCCTAAACTCCACCCCAACACTGCTTTCCATTCCCCACAGACCATGCAGCAGTGAGACACATCACATTATCCACTGCAACAGACCACACATAACACTGGTAGGCAAACAAAATAAACTACAGATATTATTGACATTGCCATAGCAAACACATGCAACTTCCAAAATACTCGCAAATAAAATTACTCAGAACAAACAGAAGAAGTACACCGATTGCGAAGACTGGACAAGGTGATCATTGTGCCCATTGTTGTATCCACCACTGCTGTTATCCTACATACACTACACAAAAGTCTACAAACATTATATACTGTATATACCAGTACACATACATAAGACTATAAGAAAGCAACAATTTTCAGTACATGATTTTAATTTACACTTTGATAGTCAGGGTCATCCCCATGCTCCCACTGGTATCCAGGAGCCTTTTGAACCCATGACTATCATTAGTCATAGATAAGCTGGGCAAATGAGGACAAATACATCCAGCAAGGGGTAGGTGCAAAAATGTTCAGTGCTTTTATTTAAAACCAATCAAAAAACACAGTGTTCAAAAGCACATTTATTAACTAAATAATCTGTAAATGCAGTGTATGCAGAGTTTAAAAACATCATTAATAAATAATTGATAAAACAAGGTTAAAATCGCAGGCAGGAAGCTGTCCCATAAAAAAAACTTGCAAGCCCTGGTGCATCCTTCTAAAACCAACTTCTCCTCCTCTTACCCTGCATGGGATCTGGCAGCTGAAGAGATGCCCAACCGACAGGCAAGGTCAACCTTCAAAAACCAGGCTCGGGTTCCCGCTGCTGCCTGAGACCTCCAGCAGGGTGCCATGCCTTGCCTCGCTCCTTCATCTCTCGTTGCCACTCCTCAGACTTATGCAGGTCTTGGAACATGCAGTATGTTCCCAAAAAGCCACACATTATGCTTCATTCAGTTTTCAAAGATGAAAATGATCAGGAGGATGTGACCAGTTTCATCGATGCCTAAGAATACAATTGGAAAATTAAGTGAATATTTTGGGGTAAGATAATAAGTAATAATTGTAAGGAGAAGAAGTCTGAGTTAGTTTGGACATATGGAGGGAGAGTTGATGAATACTAAAGAGATATAGTGTTTTGGGTCTAGATGGGACCAAGAAAGTAGACAAAACAGGCATGGTTGGGAGTGTTACAGGATAAGGTGAGCAGAATCTGTGTCAATTCCAGTAATGCCTAAAATGGGTGAAAGGATGAAAGGAGTTTGGTAGCAAATAGACATCTTTGTTAAACTTTAATGGTAGCTGTAAAGCCAATTGTAAATATATGTGTACTGTATTCATTCCCTGGGTGTTCCCTTACTTATGTAAGGGTTTATATTACCTGTTTGCCTTAACTGAAAATAAATGAGTAAACATTTCTGGCTGAGTGGCTTCTGTATGTGATATGGATGTACTCTTCACTGAAATTATATTCTGTTTAATGTTTAATGGGTGATTTCAATCTATGCTGTATAAACACATGGCTTAATAGTACTACATTAACTATATTAATGATAAAAACAGAATTTATTTGAGCTTACAAATACTTCCATTTTTTATTGCAGTCATATATAAAATATTTCTTTATCACTTCAAGAATGTGACATGAAGTTTGCATTTCAACAGTGAAGTACACTAGTGGGGGAAGTGTACATTTTGGAATCTTTCCAGCAGCCTCAAATGAAAAGATCTGGCAGACAGATCTTCTGACTCATTCACCACAGTTCATCTGGCTTAAACAGATGGAACGAAATGAAAGAAGCAGGCAGAAATTCCAGATTGTTTTTCCATGATCCTGAACGTCTGTCAGGAAGAATGAAGAATTATTTGTGGGTCACCAAAAAAATCAGTCCATCGTGAGAGTAGAGAGGAAGAATTTCTCAGTCCCTTATACTAACCAAAAAATTCCATAACCGTTAAGTCAAGAAGGGGCTAAATCAAATATTCCCAGCCTTCACAAGTAAAACACTTTGATAATCTGATCACCATTGTTCAATTTTGTGTTGTTTCAAGTACTCACCAATTCATTCTGGTATATCCAAGCTTTGCCTGATTTACACTGTATCACTGTGCATTATTTTTTAAGTCTTTTTCCATATTTAAATGTTTGTTTTTACCTTCTCCTTCCAAAGCATTATATGCTATCACCTGTAATGCTATATGCCGTATATATGACTGGACTTTTTCACTTTCTGTGTGTAGTTTATGTTTTCCTCATATCCTTAAGGCTATTTTTTAGTCCTTACAGTTATGTTAGATAGGGGTGCTCTAAATTAATCTTACTTCAGTTTGTGGTTATGTTCACATGTTCCCTAATACCAAATGGTTCTTGCACTGGGGATAAGGTATTGTTTCCCCAGCTCCACATTGGATATACAGTAGGTGAAAAGGAAAGATGTTTTAAGCTGTAGTGCAATAAAGACATTCCTAGCTGCCAAGAGGTTGTTAACAGTAAAAGCATCATCATGATGGATATATGCAAAAGAAAGTCTCACAGGAAATTTCCACTAACCTGTCAGGGGCTGCCAGTATGTTAGAGTACTCTGCAATTGCCAGAGGAGCCTAAGCCTCTATTTCAGAAATTAAATAGTGAGCTCAAAGGTCTGGTAACAGGCTGGCTAGGCAACATGCTAAGAAGTTTATTTTGTAAAATGAAGAACCAAGCCGCATATTTACAGGAAGGACACCAGCCATGAAGGTTTAGCAGTTGGCCAAATAATGTCCACACTGTTAAATTGCATGGAAAAGGTGGAACTGTGTTGTGCCCTTAGGAAAAAGGACATGTTGTGGAGATATGTAGACATCAGAAGTACAGGTATGAATTTACAGCTACATCATCAAAACATACAGTACATGGAATGGAGCTTAGGGTTGGGATATGAGTTGGGGAGATAGCTCACTGGTAGGACAAAAATGCAAGAGAGAGAAAGAAACCTTAGGAATGAGAGCAATGTTTTAGTGTGGTGCTTGCAAGGTGGACTAGTGGATGAGATACTCCAGCCAACATCCTACAGTACATAGGAAGGCTCAGACAGCCTCTAAGGTTTAGTTTCTCTTTATTGAGTCCTCACTTGTTCCTTCCTTGGCAAAATTATTGGAATTATGATAAGGGTGTCCCTTGTATTACTGCATATATAGAGATAGAATAAACAAGCACAACACTTTTTGAATTTAGAAAAAAATAGTAAGAGCTTATGTTCTTTTCTAAAAACTGTATTTTTTTACTCTCTGCCACACAATACAATGAGGCATTTCAACCTCTCAAACACACAAAAGCTCTTTTGATAACCCTTTAAACAATGAAGTCCAGAAATAGCAATATTTGTTCAGGTCACATGTAAAAAGGCCTTAATTCAAAACCTATGTCATACCAAGACAGAGGCTACATTTAGTCAGTTTTCTATGCCTTCCACAATGCCTTATAAGGAAAGAGGGCCATTCACATACCGCAGACATGTCATGTGACAGTGGTGCTGGGCACTGTGTTAAAATGTTCAGTTGTGCCCACTAGCAGACGAGTAAGACAGATGACCATCCAAGATGCGGCCATCATCAAATGATCACACCGGAGCAGGACCAACATATCAGGCTAGTCTATCGGAAAGTTTTAGTTTGGACACTGTTATGATGTGGGATTTTGCATATAACTTGATAAATGTTTTGTATGTCTTTATTTATAATTTAGGCAAACCAATGTAATTTAGTGGTACCTTGGTGAGAGGCATTCTTGTTTATCCCCCATGTTTACGACTTTTCTTTGTAATTTTACGACAGGATTTGGGGGATGTGTCTTAAACCAGTTTGATGAGCATTTCTTTGCTAAAGTATTTTCCCCCATCCCCCACACAAAGCCAGGTTAGTGTAATATATGGTCTTGGGGGGGCAGGAGATAAGATGTTCTATTTCACCCATTGGTCTGAGGTATGGCTGTTTGGAATTGGCTAGTCTCAGAGGTCTTCAAGTACCATGATATCCTATTCGCTGTAGGGAGTTGGACAGAAAACCTATAAATGTACTTGCTCAACCACATTCTCTCTCTCTGACCCACATATTATGAAGAAGCATTTCTCTTACTAACCTGTGATGATGAAGACAACACAATGAAGAGCACAGCTCAGCATCCATATTGAACAGACATGTGGCTGAAAGCTGAGCACCAACGATGCCTTAACTAGAGACATTAAGTAACTACAAGTCTGTGTGCCACCTGAATTACACATCACCATTGTATCAGGTTGTATGGTTGCCAATATTCAAATGTACTTTGCATTTTGTTATTATTTATGAATATTATCAGTAATACATTATTTTATGTGTAACTTAACTCCTGCTTGTCTTTTTACTACATCTAATTGCCTGAGGTTATAGATATAGAAGGCAAGGTGGGGATAAGATATATACAGTGGTATGTCTGTGAGATTAGGCATTTTAAGGCTACATATTAATAATACAATAGGGGAAAGTAGAGCAATTTATATTACTCTACCAAGATAAAACAGACACTCTGTTGAAACTGAAAATGGAAACAATTTTGGCATGAGTAACAGGACTGTGAGGGGTAGGATTTATGCTGATGCTCTTAAAGAAACACAACAACTATTTATTTCTTGTATAGCCCAAAATCACACAAGGAATGTCTCAATTGCTTTAATAGGCCCTGTTTTTGACAGCCCCATCCAGCCTTGACTCCCTAAAAAGACAAGAAAAAACTCGTAGGGAAAGAAATGACAACTGACATCTAGGGAGATCTAGGGACATTTGACCCTAGGGCAAACAATGGTAGGTTTCACTCACACACATCACACACATGCTGCCTTGGCCTACCTTCTCTCCTGACCTTAACTCACTGAGGACCTTTGGGATGCCCTGAATTATAAAATCCGGAGATGTGACTCTCTGTATGCCAGTGGCTGGAAGCTATTAAACCGACAGAAAAATATAATGATGTGAAAAATAATAATTCAAAAGTAACAAAACCAACACTAAAACAAATAATACACATAATTTCAACTCAATATATTACATTTAAAAATATATCAAACACCAACATAAAAGTGACCACAAGATTTCTTGACCCCTAAAACCCGTAAAATAAGGTCAAAGTCATTTTTAGAGATCAAGGAATATTTATGAGAAAATCTAAAACAAAAAGCCTGATTGTGACACTAGTTGCAGGCAGCAGTCTTAAATTGACCTCTCGGGTAACCGTGGTCCTAAAGAGTCATAAGCTACAATGAAGCCACAACTCTAGAAACACAAAACAATTGGGAGAAGGTCTGTGTGCTGCAGTAAACCTTTCTTTGGTCTTAAATAACGACTGTGTCTGACCCCACATCAACGACTTTCAAACAAGTAAAAACACATGGCAACAACCAAAAAGAATTTTATTTTGCATATATGACAATAGAAACAGAATGACAACAACTAAAAACACATTATTACATTTATGAATTTTAATGAGTTATGTTCAAGGAAACTAATTTTGTAACCTGCTATCGAACCTGCCAAAAATTTGGGCATTTGTACCTGAGCAGTTATTTAGATGTCAGGGTAACTGTGTAATGTTGAACAATAAACCTACTTCCATACAGTGTAACAAGAAAAGGAATGAGAGAATCTAAGCATTGGCGATTCTAAATTGGCCCTAGTGTGTGCTTGGTGTGTTTGTGTGTGTCCTTCGGTGGGTTGACACCCTGCCCTGGATTGGTTCCTGCCTTGTGCCCTGTGTTGGCTGGGATTGGCTCCAGCAGACCCCTGTGACCCTGTGTTTGGATTCAGTGGGTTGGAAAATGGATGGATGAATCTAAGCAGAAAAGATCTCTTGACACATTTTATATTTGTTGTGTAAATCTCAGCATTCTCTAGTGGACTGAAATACACAATTCCCTATTGTGTCTGTTTTTTTACCCCATTATGGAAGGCTGATTCATATGCACTGTAACTGTAGGACGCCAAGCAGATTGAATGAGTAGGCAGGGCAGTCTGAGGTCACTCTTAGTACAGGTCATGAGAGAACCTACTTCTTAAGTTCGTGTTTGTCTGAGAGGGAGCATTTGTGGTAAGACATTGCTCATGGTGACATGGATTCGACAGCCAAAGTGGACACCTTATAACTGTTAACGCTGACTTTTTCCCCAGATGTTAGCTGCATTATTAAAGTAACACTTTCTATATTGACCCTTCAATTTTACAATCTAAACTAAATTTTTAATTTGAATATAATATAACTTCAACAGTAAAGCTAGAACACAAATGCAACCCTGCAGTTAAATGATGTCAGAAATGACAGAAACCCAAGGATAATTTATTACATAGGCAGTTGATAAAAATAATTTATGAAACAGTTTACACCCCTTTTTAACAGCTTTGCAATACAATTCGACTGTATTTTGCTTGATTTACCTTACTCCACTGATTATTCAGTATTAAAAGTATGCCATTAATCTATTTTACTGTCTGTACAGTGAGCACTAGATTTGTGTCTCCCTAGTGGAAGGTCCATAAATAACACCCAGTAGACAAGCAATTCATCACGTTTGCACTTTTTACGACTTTTACTGAGATGCAACAAGAGAATAGTAGAAGACGTATTGAAGCTTTATGAGAAACCAAGCAGGGCCACCACCACATTTACAAAAAAGAAATCAATTGAACAGTACATTTTTGTTACTAATTGTAGCATTTTCTGGGAACTTCTAGTTGTTTTCTTTATAGCTTAGTACTCAGTATACAAAATGTGTACAACAGTGATTTTTTTAATTGCTTTGATTTATAATTTGCTTTGCAAGAAATTTCCCTAAGAAATGTGGCAAACAAAATGATCATTGATCTGTAATATTACTGCTGATATTTTTTGTACAATCCAGGTGCCATATCAAACTAGTTATATTATTTCTTTTACTTGTCTGTACAGAATGTTGTGATAGTGATCACTGTAAAAGAACTTTTTAAAAATGACATTTCTTAATTTTATTTTTTCTTGATTTCTTAACTCTGATAGTGCTCACTGTGAAAACTACTAGGAAAAAGAAAAACTGATGGTGTGAACAATAGGGGAATTTTTGAGACAGTGAAAGATGAAAATAACACAAAGGAGGCCAAAGAAGATCGAAAAGGTGTTGTCACACACGTGTGCTTAGGAGGCAGTCAAAAAGCCCTGATGTTTTGAAATATCACAAGACAAGAGGTTGATATACGGAACTTATGCCTCTCTCTCTTTTGCCAGACAAAAAGAAGAAATATAACTCACCTTCCATACTTCCGGGTTCCCAAAATGGCTTCCAATCATCACTTCCTCCTTTTCTGACTCCCAATAACGATGTTACTTCCGGCCCATGACACCATTTCCGGTTGTTTGCAACATGACGTCACTTTCGGCCCCACCTCGACAGCGTCAATTCTAGCATTACCTCACTTCCGACTCCCAATGATGACGTCACTTCTGTCTGACAGCTACGATGTCATCTTCTGCCAACTCATTTCCGTCAGCCATTTCTCAACTGTATAAAATGCCATCTTTTGTCATGTACCTTTATCAACTACTGTAAAGTATTTTGGTCATGAATTGTGCCTTTTTTGCATTTATTGTCCATTGGACATTATACGGGGATGGTCCCCAACTCTTTTACTTAGTTGTGGAACTGTTTTTTGTACCACAGTGTCTTTATTAAAATTACAAAAGTCAATATGAGAGTACAAACAGAAAGAATAATACACAGTAAAAAAAAAATAAAAACAAACTAACACATGCTCATCTAGGCCAGCATGTGATCTGCATTCCTGTCTACCAGGTGGGAGGTCTTGTGCACTTCAACAGCTAGTAGTGCCACAATTATACCCAACCATTGTTCTCTTGCTTCTAACTCTGCCTCAGACTATATGCTCAACTAAAATCTTGACAGGTTGATTTATTCTTCTGTAGCAACCCTCTGTTATCTCTAAGTCCTTCTGGATTTTTGAGACCCCTGTTTTTAAAGGGTAGGCAACCGCTGGCTCCATACATACCTCCCCTGTGTTTCCTTCTAATGGATTACACCCCAGCAACTAACTGTTGGGCATCTACTGATCCCACCAATGAATTCCACTGACTTCCAGTCATTAGTTCTTCTGTTTTCCAGATCTTGCTGGATCCTGTCTCTGTTTGTGCTAGGGATCACTAACTGTCTTATTTTTGTTTGATTACTATTGCTCTTTGTTTCTTTGTTTGGAGTTGTTTTTGCATTTCTTTGCTTTATTGTTTTCCTGTCTAAGCATCTCCAGCTCATGACTCTAAACTAGAAAATAGGTTTAAAAATGAATGGAGGCTGTCCTGAAATTTCGGAATACAATTTTTTAACAAATCACTTCCTTATAAAACAGAACTCTGAGGAAAAACATATTTGACTGGGTTAGTTAGTGTACATGTCTTCTATTATTTTATGAGTTTCTCTGTCATGCAGCAAATAGTGCCACTATTAAACATAGCTTAAACAACATGGATAGGAAATAATACAATATGCACTGTTTATACAGTAATTATATGAGAATAATATCACTGTCATAAAATTGCAACGTAAAAAAAAAATTTACATAAATCAACGGAATTCCCTCCCATGTACATGGTGTGTGGCCTGCTTTCTGTTTTAAAAAGTCTATGTTCACATGCTAGGTTTTGCTGACATTAATAAAGAGACTGTGTTTCTGGCATTGCTGTGTCAGGAGGCAAATCTCTTCTCTGTTTGGTAGTTCATTGATGCTGGTGATTAGGGATCAGGCATATGATGGTGGTTGTCATCAACAAATTTAATGATAAAGCAGAATCTATGTGTTATGTATCAAGCTGAATTTTTGTGTTTTATTGTTAATGTTTTTGAGTTATTATTTGTAAATTTTTTTATGTATTTTCTATAATGTTGGCCAAGTTGTGGCTCTGAGGCTAGGGATCTGCACCAGCAATCGAAAGGTTGCCGGTTTGAATCCCATTAATACCAGAAGTGATTCTGTTCCATTGGGCCCTTAAGCAAGGCCCTTAACCTGCACTTGCTCTGTCATGGGTATGACGTTAACCTGCATCCAGCCCTGCAAGAAGGTCCTCCAATTTGCAGGGAGAACTCAGGGCTTGTTGGCAGGTTTGGCACTCTGCTGTAAAAAACTTCACACTGTTCCATTCTATTCAAACTAATGTGGTACTGAGGTGACACCCATTGCACGGCTGCGCTCAGGTCCTAATTTAGGATCCTGAGGAGGTTCATCGTGTGGTAGGTGGAGCAACGTGCTATACCAGTGCATGCTCTCAACCTCTATAATGTCTGTAATTGTGTACTGCCTGTAATATAGCGGGTCCACGGCCTTAGAAGAAAAGGCCAGTTTTTAAATAAATAATCACTGCATTCATAGCTTATAGAGACGCGTGGGCGTGGTAGTTTGACTGGTGCTGTTCTCGGACATGACATGCTGCAGGCGTTTCCTCGCTTAAATGCACAGGTGAGGAATTGTCCGTGTCCGTAATTGATGCCGGGAGCTGCAAACTGCCACACCTGTGCCGTCTTCCCATTATAAATTGGAGAAGTGCGAGTGCGGTAGGAGAAGAAAAAAATATCGAAAGAAAAGAACTGAGGCTAAAGAAGGAAGAAAGGGACGCTGGAAGTGAAGAAGCCGGTGCATGAGTGACTAGGCGAGCGAGTGAGAGCCGTCTCGCTATAAGAAGGACAGGCGGCTGGGAGAAGTGAGCCCTAGCCGGGTGTTTGGCTGGCACCCAGTGCAGTTTTGATTGGGTTGCTCCTGCTGAGCGCTTGATAGGAGTAGGAGTGACCAGAAGGTGATTGGCACGCCGCAAAAGGCTGCAGAAAGCAGCAGGAGTCCGAGATTTGGCATTGGAACCCCTGCGTGGACCATTGGTGGAACCCAAGTCTCAGTCTGGTTAGAGCTGATCGAAGCCAGGGATCGCCAAGTTACTAGTCCAGCAGAGGAAGAAGGTCAGCTGCAGGTAGGGCAGTTCCCCTGGTGCAAAGCACGGATGGGAGAAGCAGGGGAGCTGCCAGTTGAAGGCACCCGGAATTGCTTTTAAAGGACTGCTTCCAGCCATTGTTTTAACCTCATTTTTAATGGAAGTATTTATTGGATTTTAACTTCCACATTTCCACGTGTTTTAATGGATTATTTTTTTATGGACATTTTAATTTCACTACACTTATTTTGGGACTTTGTTTGGTTTTGTTTTTCCATTTGTAATAAAAGTACTTTTGCACCATTCCCCTTGCTTTCGTTTGGTGTCCTCATTGTCCAGCTCATCCGGTTACATTACCGATGGTGTCGGGTTCAAGAGGCTCCCTAAAGGCAAGTGGGAGCCATCGAGTAGAACCCACATTGTCACACTGCCGCCTTAAAATGGTGTCCATTCCTTGTGCTCTATGGGTGGTACCACAATTGTTGGGCCACCCTGACATCACTACTCCTGGTACTTCTCTCTGGCTATTTGTTTAGATTTCCTAGTTATTTGCTAGATTTTTCTCTGTTTTTGTAATGTATTTTTTAATGGTTCCTTCCTCCTAATTGTGAGGCATTTTTTGAACATTCGAGTTTATTTGTGATTTTTTATCCAGTTTTGGGCCTAGCATGGCTGTAGTTTAGAGTTAGCTGGACTGGGTGAGCCTCATCTGGGCAGGCTATTGAGGATTCCAGGCCTGCTTTAGTAACTTCTTTTGGAGACCTCACAGTTTTTCATTATGTTTGAGACAACATCTTAAGACATTATATCAGGTTACATAGTCATATGTGAAGGAGGAGTACAGCAAAGGCTCAAAATGCTTCCCCATATGTTGGCGAATCTTTCCTTGATTCTCAGGACTACATAGCACAGAGGGAGGTTACCTGGGTAAGGAATATTACTGGCACACAGCTCATGTCTGTTCAGAACATTTATAATGTTCAGTATCTCAGAAAGGCAAATGGCATTATTATAGACCTTTGTAATCTTCACAGACAGTTTTCTACTTCCTCTGTTCCAACACAAGTCACAGAACCATTAGAACCAACACCACTAGATTTAGAAGCAGTTTTTTTATCCAGAGGCCTCAAGGGTACTGATGAATGCACCTGACGGTGTTTCTTTACATATAACCTGTTCTTGTATTTAATGCATGATGTTATATTTACTGCATTTGTATTCATTGCCTATTGTTTGTCTTGTACTGTTAATTACAGTATTTGGTGGAGACGTGGTGGATATCAGTGTTATTCATATTCATATACAACTGAAAAGCAAACATTTTGTAGACTGATAAAATCTCTCGCTGTATCTTATATATAAATGTCTACGAGTGGAAGTATGTGTGTCTGTCTGGCCTGGAAGTGAGATGTGGAGTTGGGGTAATGGCTCCGCCTCCAAGGAAACAGACAACTTGCTTAGCCACTAATAACACAAGCGAGGCCAACAAGTCAGCAGAAACAAAACCTCAGAAGAAAGACAATGTTGCTTAGCCGCTAACATCGGCAAACCAGTATCTCTTTTACTTTTCCTCCTGCCGCTAATACAAAAGCGAGACGAGAACATCGGTAAATCAAATCCTCCTAGGACAGCAATAGTTTGTAGGACACCGGGCTTTTTACAGCATAGGCTTACATCGCTAGTATATAATAAGGTATAAAATGGTCTAATTGCTATAGAAAATAAGTACAGCCATACCAAAGAGAACCACAATTGTATGCATCTATTTTTGATTTATAAAGATTTGTGCACATATACAATTGAATTCTTATGTTTGTTGAATTTTGAATGGAAAATAACTAAGTTGTTCTTAATGACTGTTTAAAAACTGTCTAAAAACTGGTTGCATAACCATATCATTGTACTTTAGATGTTATGTGACGCCATGTATACATAAGGCAGCAATAGTATTGTCATGTTATCCCTCAGAGGACCCAAAAACCCTCTTGTTATTAGAGGCAATTAGCATCAAAGTAGGCCGTAGTGTTGTGTCGATCTTCTGATTTTGACATCTTTGCTCTTTGACTCTCAATCTTTGTCTTGCCCCTTTGGTTTTGGTTGCTCAATTTTGTTTTGCTTCACAATATTTTTGATCCTCCCCTTCCATTTTTGAGCATGGTTCTTGTTTTTCATGTCACTTCCTGGATCTTTTGCTCATAATAATTCTTGACACTCTGCATGTCACAGTAGCTCTTTTTTTCACTCATTTCTTTCAGGAAAATACAGATTTTTTTCAAAGTGTGCAATATTCCAAGGGGGTATTCCAACCCCCATTTGCATCTAGCACAGTGTTTCTCAACCACTGGGTCAAAATGGGTTGCAAAGTTGGTTGCAGTGGTCTTACACATTGGGTAGCTGCTCAGATAATTTTGTTCAATATAGTCATTAACACTGTTTTTATGAATCCCATACCAAAAGGCATATAGCAGAGACATATACATTGCTTTTGTCATTACAACAGATGGCACTACAAATGTTTGTAATGTGCTATCTGTTGGAATGACAAATGCAATACATTTTATTACTAGATGCATTACAAAATACATTCCAGTAGATGGAGCACTGCAAACATTAACACTGAGGTCTATGTTTATTAATTAGATTTCAACCTGTCTTAGAAGGGTGTCACAGCTACTTTACAATAAGCCTGTATATTATAGCATAAAGATCTTGATTGAAATGCAGAGTTGATGATCTGAAACCTTTATAGATAGGTTTACCTGCAAATTCATAAAAGCAGATTCTGAGCTAAATAATTCCATTAAAAATGAATTCTTGGACAAGACAGAGAATGCATGCAGAGGAGGATTTTCAAAACACCATTGCCCAAAGTGTGCTGTCTCTCTCTTGTGGTTAAAATGCAGCTGCAGGCATTTAAGAAAACAAATATCAATAAATCTGAAAATATTTTTAACAACTGATTTCAATTACTAAAACCAGAACAAGATGATCTAAAGAAACAGAATAATATTTTGTGTTATTCTTGAGCCTGAATAGAAATAAATATTTTTTCAAAAATAATGTTTATTTTCGGAAACCTTACATCATATAAGCTCTGACCTATATTCTTTAATAGAAAGAAATATAAATAGTGTGTATATCTTGATCCTGTTTATTATCTGAAACAGTACAAAATGGGGAAAAACAGCACTATTTAATTTATTCTTCATCCCTCTTCTAAATTGCCTATTTCTAATTAATTAAGGCTAGTTGAAGTCTTGCTAACAATGGCCTCAAGGTAAGGACTAACCCCAGATGTGATGCCAGTCCATCTCAGGACACACTCAAACAAATTAAGAAACTGACACCAGGCCAAATATGTAAGTATTGGCTTGCATGGTATGTTTAGAAAACCAGAATAAAATTACAATATATGCAAAACAGATCAACCCTTTATACAGTACTTGTCTTTGAACAGCATAGCACATCTGCAGTAACAGTCCCACAAAAAGCACAATTATCAAAAAAACATGCCAGATGTAGGGCAGCTGTTGTCTTTTTCAGTCTCCCCAGTGCCACCCTGCTTAACAATTATCAAGCTAAATTATTCAATTACAAAAGCAAGTCTTTTGATTTGTACTTATTTTTTAATTTACACCACATCTCTTTACTCCCTTGTTTTAGGGTTAATTCTAAGTGTCAGAGACACAAAACAAACTTGAAAGTTGATCGTTACAAAGAATACTCCAAGGTAACAAGGGTCAGAACACAAAAGCAATTTAACCAAAATAATGTATTGATCACCTTGAGAGAATAATGTCCAAAGACAATAGGTAAGAGGAAAAAAAGAGGAAATGAACAAAAACAAATAAGAGAGGGGGAAATCTAAATTATGCAGGCATTAGTCAAAATACCAACAGAGACACAAAACACAAAAACCAATCAACAAAGTCTGAATAACAATGCCAAAGTCCTCACACAACCACATCTGTATTTATCAATAACTAAATTTAATTGTTTGCCTTTATAGTGATTCTGAGAGTTTGGATGTAGAGTACTACAGAATATAGACATCTTATATAGGCAGAGATGGCTGACACAGTACATTACAGGTCATGTGACAGGCGAAGGGAATAGTAACCATAAGGCTGTGACCATGCAAAGACCCTCCAAAAACAGAGGTGACAATAAAATAAACAAAATACAAAATGCAATAATAAAAACAAAAATATAAACATCAACAAAAACAAATAGACACAATCTAAAAATTAAACAGATTGCACTCCAGGATGTCAAAACTCAGATACATTACAAACATCAAAATCCTTAAGATGTATTTTTGAAAAACGTTCTGAATGAATTGCAGTCTTTCCTTTCAACAGTTAAAATATGGATATATGGTGCTGCATGCCACCATCTTTTATAAAGGAGTGTGATAACATTTTGTACCAGCATATTTGAAGTTTATAATTTTCTCACCACTGTTTCAAACTTAATTTCAATTGCTAAATTTTAGAAACAATTAAAAATCAGTACAAAGTTTCATATTTATTTGATATCTAACTGTATTTGCTATGTAATTTGCATCTGTTAGGGGTTTTCTAAAAATAATGTACTTTTGTTGACATATGTAAAAAAGTGAGAATATCTTTTTGAATCTTTATAATTGAACAGCTTCTTTCCTTTGCTCATGTATTCTTTTAACAATATTCACAGGCAAATTTGCAATGCAATACTTTATTTTCAACACAACACTTAAAAAATCATGAATGTACATCATGGATTGTGTAGCTAAAATGTACCATCACATTTATTTTGCAGTTTCGGATGCTTGTATTTGACAGATCAGTACTGAATCATGTGGCCATGCTTCTATTATCATGTTTCTTAGGACCATTAGGTAAGCTCTCAGGTATGACATTGACCTTACTGTGGTGTAGGCTACTAAGATGAATGCTGTGGAATGACGGCTAAAAATGTAGTTACACTTTCAGGATGCCCACTTTGTATGGGCTAACACACAGTTAAACAAGAATACCTTTGTTCATTTGGTTACCACTTGTAAGGTTAGCTTTCAAGAACTATATTTATAAAAGAAGTTCAAAGTACTAACAAAAAAATCAAAGCTTCAGTCTTTAAAGTTTGAGCTCTATGAACTGCAAAATGTAGACTCAGCTGTAAAAAAAATTGTACCAGACCTGCACACATAGACTTCTGTCTGTTTTCTTCACTTTGAACAAGTGAGCAAATAAGCATAGAGTGCATGTGGCTTAGGGCTGCTATAAAAACACACCATGAATGGGGCTTATGATTTGAAAATTGTGTAAAACAGGTAGAGACAACAAATATGATCGTCTGACCACTAGCACATTAAACTTGCTGAAAGTCATGTTTTATTTTTAGCCTCAATATGCATCCGTTAATTAGGGTTAAGAACAAATAATGAAAACGCCCGGATTCACTACCTCCCCCTAGGTTTTCCACTAACATAACGAATCTTATGTTCAGACTTCTGCTATAAAGTAGCTATAGCTCAGACATATCATGGCTACATTTAACAGTCACTTTTACCAAGGTGTTATTATCAAATAATACAACATGCAACAGAATACTACCTTAAAATACTGACAAGCATGCTGTGAAAGCATATCAATATCTGTATCTTTAAACCAGCTGAGCATAGACGGTCTTGGTGCCTTTGAGCTTCAATGAAGTTGGTTAGATTTCTGCTCCAGTCACATGTCTCGTCTCAAAAATTTTTTTTTTCACATTTTTCAGTGTTCATGTGGGTTTGGTCAATGCTCTTTGGTTTCTTTTTATATCCTAAAGATGTACATATTGTTCCTGGTTTTGTATTAGATACTATCATAAGGGGTCCTATCTCCCTGAAATAGAAATAGTGGCTTCTGGAGTGGAGGGATAAGATGTATAGACAGCTGGGTCTCAGGTTATGGAAGACTCGCCTTACAAAAAAACACATTTTTATTTTTCAAATAAATTTCAAATAATTTTTATCCAATGATCTCTATTGTTTTACTTTTGAAAGAAGCAAACTAGTTTTGACCTAGATTGTGAGGAATAGTTCTGCACACTTGACACATCATGGAAGGGTTTTGGGGTGACCCTATCCTGAAACATAGATTTGTTTATTTCCATGCTCAGATTCTTTGTTATGTTGAGCTACATACACGTCCTGCACCCCGAATCTTCTTCTCGTATCGTTATACTCACCTTTGTGGGAAGAAGACATAGACCATAGCCGCAATACACTTGCCTCTAAGACTTCACCCAGGGTTGACTGTGACTCTGCTTTCCTATTTTGGAGGTGCCCCCCCTAATCTTTAGACCCCAGGTGACAAGATACAGCAGGCTCAAACTTTTTATTCACTTATATATAGTGTAGTCTCTTTTGGGACTTCCCACAACAAGAAGACACGCCAAAGAGTGTCCCAAAGCGCAATCACTTTGCGGAAAATAGCATATCTATATAGCTCCTAGCGCTGTGAAAGCTCACCACAAAAACAAATCCAAAAAGATTTGGTCACACTATGAGCACTATAACTGCAGGGAACAGTATTACCTGGCCACTAACCTGGCCATGACTTTCCATGATTGCTGTGTCTGTGTATAGGAGTGGTAGATCCCGCTACAATAAATAACCGTGGTTTTCCTGTTTCAAGCTGAATAAAGTTGGTTTTGCTAAAGCACAGAGACTCAGCCTTGTGTTTTTTGGTGCAAGACAGGGACTCAAACGTCAGAATAAATTGCATGGACAGAGAGTGTTAAAAAATAAAAAAGCTCTCTTTAAAGCTTGCGCAGAATACTATTCTACAATAATAGATAGCAATGATAAAAATCCTCGGGTAATGTTTAGAACAGTGGCTAAATTAACAAATGGAAATTCAAATCTACAGTGCAAAATACCAACAGATATTAGCAGTACAGACTTTATGAACTTCTTCAATGAAAAAAATAAAAATATAAGATCCCAGATCTCTGCATCACAGTACAAACCAAATACTAGCTTAGCACACCCTGTTTCACATTGCATCTAGCTGTTTAGTAATTTTAATCCTGTAACTGAGCAGGAAGTCTTCACTTTAATTTCTAAAATGAAGCCCACTACTTGTTCCCTAGATCCAGTGCCAACAAAACTAGTAAAAAGTTCAATGGATGTTCTTGCAGCGACTATTCTAAACATTATCAATAGTTCATTATTGCATGGCACAGTACCTGATGCACTAAAAGTGTCAGTCATTAAACCATTACTTAAAAAGTCAGACCTAGACCCACACATACTAAATAATTATAGGCCTATTTCAAATTTACCCTTTCTCTCTAAAATACTAGAAAAAGTAGTCGCCAATCAGCTTCAGTCACACCTTACGCATTACAATTTATTTGAAAAATTCCAGTCTGGTTTCCGCACTGGTCATAGTACAGAAATGGCACTAACGTGGGTTGTAAACAACATTCTGATATCCTGTGATGAAGGAAACTCCACTGTTATTATGTTGTTAGACTTAAGTGCAGCATTTGACACCATTGACCATTCTATTTTACTGCACAGGCTAGAAAATGATGCTGGGCTTACAGGAACTGTGCTCGCTTGGTTTAGTTCTTATTTATCAAATCGATTCCAATATGTACAGAAATGTACTGACAGTACTCCATCATTATACACAGAAGTGAGATATGGTGTCCCGCATGGCTCAGTACTGGGACCTTTACTATTCTCAATTTACATGCTTCCACTGGGATCTATCATTAGGAAACATAATGTTAATTTTCACTCGTATGCAGATGACACCCAGTTATACCTTTCATTTAGTTCAAATGAAGTTTATCAAATGTTGTCTTTAATTAGTTGTGTTAGTGAATTAAAGGAGTGAATGGATGAGAACTACTTGTCTTTAAACACAGATAAACCAGAGATGTTAATTGTTGGAGGGAATGACGCTGATCACAACAATATTCTGTCATCATTTAACTGAGTTGGAATTACCATTAATTTTACTGAATCAGCCCACATTCTAGGAGTTATCTTTGTCTCTAGCATGTCATTTAAAGCGCATATTACAAAGTTGTCCAAATAATGTTTCTTCAATTTTAAAAAAGCTGGGAAATTAAGGGGCTTTCTAAATAAACAGGATTCTGAGAAATTAATTTATGCATTTATTTCTAGTAGGATTGACTACTGCAATGCGGTGTTCACTGGATGTTCAAAATGTTCTTTATACAGTCTCCAATTACTCCAAAATGGCGCTGCAAGAATTATTACAAGAACAAGAAAATGCGAACACATAACTCCAGTTCTTAAATCCTTACACTGGCTCCCGGTTAAGTTTAGGGCAGATTTCAAAATCCTCCTTTTAACATACAGTATAAAGCATTAAATGGCCAAGGTCCAGCCTACTTGTCTGAACTTATCATGACTTACAAACCAGAGTGCACATTAAGATATCAAGATGCCGATCTGCTTATGATTCCAAGGATTAATGAAATAACAGTGGGAGCTCGAGCTTCTAGTTACAGGGCCCTTACTCTGTGGAATGGTCTGCCTGCTACTATAAGACATGCCCCTTCGGTCTCAGCTTTAAATCCCGGCTGAAGACTCACTACTTCAGTTTAGCATATCCTGACTAGAGCTGCTGATTAACTGTACAGACTGCATCTCTGTTGTTAGTCATTAGCACTAAATCACACGTAACATGATAATTATAATTTGATACTAGCCCTCACCTATTCTGTTTCTCTTCTCGGTACTCAAATGTGGCACTTGTCTGCCAAGTTGTTTTTGCCTGCTTAAGGTAAAGTCATCCCTTAAGGAGGATCGCAGGAATTGTGGGAAAGAGGGGTCCTTTCATCGGATTAGTGCTATTTCAGCTGTGGAATGGCCAAATGGGGGAGGCAGCTTGAAGAATGAGGTCTCCAGGGGCCTCATGTATAACGCCGTGCGTAGAACTCGCACTATAACATGGCGTAAGCACCAAAGCCGAAATGTGCTTACGCACAGAAAAATCCAGATGCAGGAATCTGTGCGTACTCCAACTTCCACGTTCTTCCACTACATAAATCCCGTTCAGCGTGAAAACTAACACTCGTGCACGCGCGTTATGTAACGCCCCAAATCCTCCCAGAATTACGCCTATTTAAATATGTAAATCAATATAAATCGCCCTTAAGCGCAGCCTTCTGTGAAAAGACAATGGGAAAAGCACGGGGAAAATATAAGAATTTCAGCGAATACCAAGTGGAGGCAAAGGAAAAACATACTATTTGTTCAAATAAACCGTGGTATAATCAACAAAAGGAAGTTGATCGAGTGACATAGCGTGTTGGAGAAACTTGAAAGCTCACGTTCACAAAATCACACAGTGCCGGAAATAAAAAAGAAGTCACATATCAAAGTTGCCGTGAAAAGAAGAGTTGTAAGCCCACTGTCTGAGTGTCATATGAAAGCTTATTAGGGTACAGAGAAAAAAGGCACACGGTGGGGAAAAAGCACGAAATGTCAACTTCAATCTCGACATTTCCACTTTAATCATGTAGTTTATTTTGTCATTAAAGTAGAACATCAAAAAATTCATCTTAAAATTGTTTAATTAACCAGTTTCTAAAATCACATCGTAATTAAAGTAGCACGTTAAATGCTTTGTTTTGTATTTGATCTTCTACTCGTATGTGCTCTATGTGTGTGAATCACTACTTGCTTTTTAAACTGGCTCTCTTCCTCCAACTGGACACAGAGTCCATTACATTCGTGATATTACAGCTCTCTGAATAACTAAAATACTGAGATGTATAAGTGATATCATTTTCATGATTATAGGACTTAAAACACGTTATTAAACATGTGTTTCACTTCGATGAAACAATTTATTGCAGGAGTACTCAGGGGCGGCTCTGGGCTTGTGGTGGCACTGGGTATAGGAAGAATCGGTGGCTCCTTCGTTGGCCAATGTCAGTAAGGTAGCTTATGCACGGTGGATGGCCACGTCCGTTGCGGACACTGCATAGCAGACACAAGCATTTAACTTTTGCCGAAATTTGTTGCTGCGCTTTTAGCTGTGTTGTTATTTTCTCTTTCTGTTTTATATTCAATATATATTGGCGTAGCCGTCACTGCAGTCAGTGCTTTTCTTTCCCCAAGTAACCGATCGCCATACAATCAGCTCTGTAATAGACGTTAAGCCATCTGTAAGCTTAGCGCCGATTCTTCAAAACGTTTAAAGAACATTGAAATATCTTCGTAGTACATGTTTAATTATTCTATCCTTCACGACACTCCCAGTGAAGAATATAGATTATTTAAATGAAGTTAAAGTTTTATCTGTATAATTTAACAAACATAGGCTATTTTGCTGCATTTCACCTTAAAAATGATATCGTCATCATATGTAAATACGCGCTTTATAAAGTGGCTCAGGTTGTGAGATATTATAACTATAGTGCAAGTTTACAGTGGGGTGATTGTAAATTAAGTGCATTTAAAGTTCTTGGGATGAAACTGTTTCTGAACCGCGAGGTCCGTACAGGAAAGGCTTTAAAACGTTTTGCAGTGGCTGAGACAGCGTGTCCTTGAAGCTGTATACCGATAATTCTCTTTCCGATCAGCTGCTGCTGTGATTCACACTCAGATACAGTGATATAAATACTCTGAGTGCTGCAGTGAGAGTAATATGGAAAAAGATGATCCGCTGTGGCAACTCCTAATGGGAGGAGCTGAAAGAAGAAGAAGAAGAAGGAGAAGAAGGAGAAGAAGAAGAAGAAGAAGAAGGAGAAGTGAGAGTAACAACGCTAAAGCAGTTATGGTATTTGGAATACTATGGCTGTTCCCTGGACCATTATATTGTTACGAGTTAATTACAATCAAATGCATTACACTAATAAACAATATGCGGTTAGTTTCTGTGTATTTATAAAGCCGCGTCATGAAAATAATGAGTAATCACACAAGAACAGTACCATTGCTTTGACGCTGGGTGCCGCCAGTCTGCAAAACCGAGCGGAAAACTTGCGTACGACAAGGCATGAGGTACTGTGGAAAAGTGCGTGGCTTTACGCCAAGTGTAGGTTTTATACATCGCGATTTGAACGTGGAAAAGTTCTTACGCAACATTTCTGTGCGTACGCACCGTTTATACATGAGGCCCCAGGACACTAAACAAGTCCAAATCATATTATGTGATATCATCTACTGTTAAATTCTACTCCTTTCTTCTAAAATTTTTATTATTATACTGTATTGAGGATTTGTTCTGTTCTGTATATTATACTGTATTGACCCCCTTCTTTTTGACACCCACTGCACACCCAACCTACCTGGAAAGGGGTCTCTCTTTGAACTGCCTTTCCGAAGGTTTTTTCCATTTTTTCACTACAAGGGTTTTTTTTTTGGGAGTTTTTTCTTGTCTTCTTAGAGAGTCAAGGCTGGGGGGCTGTCAAGAGGCAGGGCCTGTTAAAGCCCATTGCGGCACTTCTTGTGTGATTTTGGACTATACAAAAAAATAAATTTTATTGTATTGTATTGTATTGTTTTAATATGTCTGATACTGGAACAAAGTAAATAAATGTGACAATCACACTATAGAACCTAGATGTTTAGCAGCTGTCACAGATAGTGTTGATTGAGGTACCCCGTATGCAAAGGTGTTCAGGTAGTTCTCAGCTGTGGCACAGATGTCTCACAGCATGGGTGTTCTTTGTTGATTTCTTTTCCTGCTTTTACTTAAAGCTAGTAACTTTTTAAAGTTTGTTGGGGCACAAGGTGAACACCCCTAGCTTTACCTCTGTCCAGTGTCATTTTGACAGACAATATCAGTACATGTTCACGTATTGTATATGCTTAAATGTATCAAATAAATAGTAAAGGTAAAGGCATCAAATTTGTCAATATTCATATTACTGGCATGTTTCCAGTGACTCCAGGCCAGTAATGTGTGGAATTTCCATAAATTACCATTTTAATCCTTCATTTGAAGCTCAACCTTTTACTTGTCTGCCTAAACCAGAAATAAAGCCTCCTGCAAGCAGTTGCTCTTTTGTGTGGTTTAGACTAATTGCTACCACCAAGATGCAAAAGTTCAAATTAACTAAAAAAAATGTAAAAAAGAACTTAAGAGTCATAATTTTTATTATAAACTGTCATATATAATAATTTTAACACTTTAACATGCTATCTCTCTATTATAAAAAAAAAATCCTGGGTGACGATAAGTGATCTTCACGTTAAAATCATGGAAGACACTTAAAAGACCCACGAGACTAGAGAGATTGGCCACGGAGCGTCTCGCGGGGACCTTAAACATGAGACTTTGCACCAAGAGATTGACCCAGGACCGTCTTTCGATGATGTAGAACAGAAGATTCTTGCAAAACATGCCCTACTTACAAATAAATAAGAGCAAGGACATCCAGCAAAACACTCAGTCGTGCTTTGGCTTTGAGCACGCACAGATCCAGGGCTCTTAGCGCATATAAAGCGCATAAGGACAATACATTATAAATGAAACGTAGACGACTAAGCGAAGGAGAAAGCAGCGCAGAGAAAAGAGATGCAAAAGCATTTGGAGAGACAAAAATGAAAAAGAATAATCTAGGTGCAAATTCAGAAAATAAGGAAAGTAATTATCAGCCTTGAACAATTAAATAAAAGATAATGAAAACTGGAATTCAAAAGACTCAAAAAAAACATAGGCGCGAAACACATGCAGAGCAAGGTACAGAATATGAAAGCAGAAAAAATGACAGTGTCAAAAAAAAGAAAGTAAACATCGCATTAGCGTAAAGAAAGAGAAATTATTACTCAGAGAAATAACGAAAAGGTGAATAGATATCGAATATATGGACATAGGTGATATGTCAGAAGTATGTAAATATTGTAAGGCTTTGAAGTTTAAGTCAAGAGAATTTCAAAAACGGAGTTTACCTCACATGCATTTATTGGTTACTTTGCAAAAAAAATTATTAACTGCTAATGTTGTAGATTGTTTTGTCTGTGCTGAAGTTCCAAACAGAGAAACCTATCCTGAACATTAAACATGTCTCACTGATCTCATTAAAAATATTCATCACATTGGGACTTGAAAGATTCCAAATATTTTTTTTACAGAAGTTCTGAAATAAAAGTGAAACTAATTAAATAGCAACAATTCAAAGAAAAAAAAATCTTAAAAGTGTGTATCTGGGGGTTGGGGATAGATCTGTTCTTAACTCAAATCTTCTTTTTGTAAAAACTTGATTGCTTTGTATGGATTGTAATAAAATTAATAAAATAAAAAAAATAAAAAAGTGTGTATCTGGAAAAACAAAAACAGGGGTTGGCGAAGCGAGCAAAGGGGCAAAGGCCCCTAGTATGCAATAAAATAATGTGTATTATTAATGCTGAAATCTTATATTCCCCATAAACAATACAAACTTTGTCACAATTTTCAATCATTTTATGCGTTCTTGTGCAAATGTTGCTGAATGTGATAGAATCCGCTGGTTGTAGGTTTTTATGCCACCAGTATACTTTTTTCAGCGCTAGTATTTGAAACTGTAGGATAGTTTACCAAACTGCCACCATACTATACATTAATTTTAGTTTAGATTATATGTGTTTTCTGATTTAAAGAACAGTCATATTGCTTCGCTGTTATTTTATTAATAAGTTAAAATGTAAAATAAGTAATAAAGCATTATGAATGGACATTTTCACTGCAAGTCCCAACTTATAGTTCATACAAAGTCAGGTTATTAGCATCAGAAGAAATGGAAACAGTGTGTTTAAAAACATAGGCAGCTATATGTATATAAATGCAGGGCTATTCAAACTGATAGAGTAAATTTCAAAAATGTATTTCAAACAAACTGTAAAAGACAGAAACACATTCTGCACATAACTGGACAGAGGAAAGTTTAACATTTGGTCCTATGTTCCTTGCGGTTGCATGCACTCAACATGAGCACCATGTATAGCACAACAAACATCAAAAATGGTACACCATTTCTTGCCACACACGAGTCAATTAGTCCCTAGTTACTGAATTCACAGTTTCCTCAATTTGATATTGCAAATGTTGAAGATTACCAGACATAGGTGGAACAAATACTCTTTCTTTAATGTACCCCAATAGATAAAAAAGCAGAGGGTAAGGTTTGGAGACCTGAGTTTGTTGAACTGTCAGTAGAATTCACGTTGCACTTAAACAATGGACTCATACTTCGCAAATTACACCATGCAAAATGATTTCTCTTGTGGTGTTGTCCCCATTTTACTATAAATGAGAAACAGCACTTGGTGGCATTTACTGGTACTTTTAGGTGGGCTTTTAAACTTTGAACTTTCCTCTATCCAGTGATATGCGGAATGTGTTTCTGTCTTATACAGTTTGTTTGAAATACATTTTTGAAATCTGCTCTGTCATTTTGAATAGCCCGTTATATGCAGTACACATACGTGTGTGTATATATACTGTCACACACACACAAATGGGGGCAGTCAATTGACTTAACTGAACGTTGTATGGCGAGATAAGGGTTGACTGGGTGCACTAATGTTCTTTCTCCTTTCTCTACAGATCCACTGAAGGATAACCCCTATAACTCCACATCCGGTTCCTCCACAGATTCCACTTCCGTATATATTTTCAACCCTCCTCTGACATCACTTTCGGCAAGCTCAGAAGACATACCTCTTCCTCCATCCAACCTATAAAACCTCAACTGCTTCAGTTCACTCAAAGTCCTGTATTGGACACTGCATTTTTCCAAACCATTTATTCTTGCTTAGTACTCAGTATATGTGGTGGATCCACCAACCCCCCCAACCCCCCACAACCATTTCACACCTCTCTCATCTTTTTGTTACAATATATATATATATATACTGTATAGTCATAAAAATGAGTCCAAGACATTATAAAGGTTTGGGGCAGCCACCCGTATATTGTTTTTCCCAGCTGCTAAAGGGTTTTCTTGATCAAACAAACGATGTGCATATCACAGAGTCCAAAACAGAACTGGCTATAGTAGCCTAAGATGGACACTTTAAAGGTCTTGAGAGGAACTGATGTCATCAAAGGGGCCGGCTTCGGAAGTGATGTCATCAAAGGGGCCGGCTTCGGAAGTTACGTCTTCAGAGGCGCCGGAACCTTGCAGGATTTTCCGGGAAATTTCTGTAGGGAACTGAGAAAGACAGTCAGTGCACTCCGCCGCCCCCTGGTCAGATGTTTTATTACAATTACTCGAGCCCTTTAGCTGCCTCCTACTCCTGACCACATCTTTTTTTGTTTTTTCCACAGTGTGGAGTCATCTCCTGAAGAAGATGCCTAGCCCCACCCTCACCAAGCATCGGAAGCACCACCTCTTTTGGGAGCAGGCCAATAAAAAGTGGGAGCTCAGTGATGGAGGTCACCTTTTGACCAGCTTCAGACTGCTGAGCATTCTTTTAATTGTGTAAACCTCAGTGATTGTTAAAGATGTGTGAGGAGAACTGTACCTTATTTCTATTATTTGTGTCTCATGGAATGTTATTATTTGATTATGACTTTATTAAATGGGGCTTGGACTGGTTTTTAATTAAACAACTGGGTTGGAACAAAAACCTGCAACCACTGCGGCCCTCCAGGACTGAATCTGCCCACCCGTGATGTAGAACATATGCAAAAAATGGATATGAAGTACATATATAAAATAAAAAAATCATGTTGAAGGGCAAATGTTTCAAGATAAGGCAACCAAGTTCCCTTCTATGGTACCAGCCATGCTATGAGACAGAAATGGTAATTGCAGCACTAATGAAATGAACAACAGAAAACCAAACCAAAAGTGGGTGAAAAGTTGTCAAGGAGGGAAGAACACAGCCAAATGAATCACGAAAAACTATTGTAATAAAGATTGCCAAGAGACATCAAAGGTTTGGGGCAGTCACCCCTATAATATGCCCTGGCTGCAAATAGGTATTATTTTTGAGTTGTGTTCAGGTTGAAGTCCAAAACAGAACTGACTTGAATGGAAAAATATGGTGGCTTTAAAGGCTGTGACAAGAAGTGACACCATCAGTGGCACCAGTACCGGAAGTGACATCATCAATGACGGCAGTACCGGACGTAACATCATCCATGGTGCCGATACCAGACGTGACATCATCAGTGGTGCTGGTACCGGAAATGACGTCATCAATGGCGCCAGGACCTAGTGATATTTCCCATGGATGGTCTGCAGAGAATTGAGAGAGAAAGTTAGTGTGGCTTGCCACTCCCTGGTCTTGCATTGTACCACTATTATTGAGGCCCTCTAGCTGCCTCCCAATTGCATGTATATGACACTATATACATGATTTATTTTCAGAAATGACATGGATACAGCATAGTACAATACAGTGGTCCCTGCCTATATCGCGCTTCGACTTTCGTGGCTTCACTCTATCGCGGATTTTAAATGTAACCATATCTAAATATATATCACAGATTTTTTGCTGCTTCGCGGATTTCTGCGGACGATGGGTCTTTTAATTTATGGTACATGCTTCCTTAGTTGTTTTGCCCAGTTGATTTCATACAAGGGACGCTATTGGCAGATGGCTGAGAAGCTACCCAATCAGAGCACGTATTACATATTAAATAAAACTCCTCAATGATATACGATATGCTTCGCATACTTGAAAGCCCAAACAGCCCGTATTGATTTTTGATTGTTTGCTTGTCTCTGCCTCTCTCTCTCTCTCTGACATTCTCTGCTCCTGACGGATGGGATGTGAGCAGAGGGGCTCTTTACACAGAGGCTGCTTGCCTAGAGGATACGGACGCTCCTCTAAAAAATGCTGAAAGAATACCTTCACATTGCTGCCTTCCTTGTAGCTGCTTTGTCTGACGGTCATACTTAAAAGCCCTACTGATTTTTGATTGTTTGCTTTTCTCGCTCTCTCTCTCTGACATTCTCTGCTCCTGACGCACACTTTGAAGAGGAAGATATGTTTGCATTCTTTTAATTGTGAGACGGAACTGTCATCTCTGTCTTGTCATGGAGCACAGTTTAAACTTTTGACTAAAGGGTGTTATTTCATCTCCTGAGGACTCTAATAATGTTAGAAAATGTATTTAGAAGGTCATAAACAGGTTTTATATGCTCTAACTGCGAAAATATTCAATTTATAAATAAAGAATCCTACTTCATGGAAATTCATTTATCGCGGCAGAGTCTGGAACGGATTAACCGCGATAAACGAGGGTTGACTGTATATGTGAAATCTCAAGACACAAATCATACTCGAGAACATTATTGGCTTGAGATGTATTCGCACTGATCCCCCATGGATCCTGTTTTAAATCACAAGAACAGCCACAATATTTTTTTTTAATTTATGCTTCACTCAAGAACACAATTTCACATATTAAATTATATATAACATGATTGTGTAAAAATAGCATGTACTTGTAAAATTGCGAATTTATCCTTTAACATCCTTAGTGGAATCATGAATGAAGAAGAGTTATGAATGATGCAAGGTTCATGCAAACTGAAAAAAACTTCTTTGCAGGTACAGTAAGTCCACCTACCTTTAGTGAATAGGGGTAAATTAAGTTATTGATCTCCAAAATTGAGCTGCTCCTTTGGTAGAAGTAGATATTCTTAAAACCTGCAAGATTTTGAAGGCCTGAAAAACATTAAAATATGCTGAGAAATTTTGTGTCTGTGGACACTTGCCCATAATTCTGCTCTTGTTAATTCTTACAGCCAATTCTTTTCAAGTTCTTGTGTCCAGTCATGCTGTTTAGAAAATAAAACCAAAAGTTGCACGGAAAAAAACAGATATTTTTGTGAACCTCACAGAGATTGGCCTTATTGTATATCAGCCATGTCATTTTATATTTGCTGTTTCATTTTCATGGATTTGAATAATGTTCTACTTTGTAGCCACTAGTCTCAAATTAGGATGAATTGTGCTCCATATTATATTTATTGGCATTGTACATTTTAAAGACCACATTGTATTGTGGGCTAATTTAAAAAACGTCAAAGTCACTGAAATGTCCTTTTGAAACACAGGCCATGATCTACATTTTTACTGGCATTCATAGTATATAAAGTAAAGTGAGAATTACATTTTAAAAAGTTCTTCAGGCTTGTGGGTTTATAAAAAAAGGTTTCCCAAGTTTGTTTGCCAGCTAACAAATACTTTTGGTGTCACACACAATAAGTATTTTCCAGATAATGTCGCACAGCAGGGACACAACAATTTCCATATTGGTATCACACCATAAAATGGAACATTAAAGAATTTTAACTTACTGTTACATTTTTAATGACAGCAGTGTCAATTGCTCTTTCTAAATGCATCATTTGGGACTTCCTAAAAACCCAGGCAACAACACCATGACCAAATTAAAATAAACCTTGTAAGTACAGAAAATAATATATTTTCATCAGACTATCAGACAATAATGTAATTCTTAAATTATATGAACATCACATAGTGTATAGTAGTAACGTACATTTCAGTACATGCACTGTAATTTCATTGGTCTTCTTAAGTCAAGTTATTTAATGTTGAAGGTGGCAGGATTAAGAGGTGACATGCAAAATATCAGGGTAATTTCATAGCATTAAGAGGTGACATAACACATTATTGGGCTAATTGCAGCCTTAGAAGATGATATAAACAGAGCTAAAGAGATAGCAGCAAATCAGTGTTGGTTGTATGGAAAAGGTATGTGTGAAGTCAAAATGCTATTTTATGAAACAAAATCTTAATCAATGCTAAATGGAAATCTGGGCAAAAAGACCATCCAAGCCTGGCTCGGCCATGATGGCAAACATCGAAAGCTGTGAGAATTCTGAACTCTTTTGAGACCCTCCCCAACGGGATGACACTGAGAAGCATGACTGCTGTGCCTGTTGAGGGTTGCTTGTTCATCGCCGAAGCAACCACAGATTCGAAGTGCCACAGAAACAACTACAAGCTGATCGCTGCCACGTGCAAAGAGCTGGTCGCCCAATGGGAGATACATAGAACATTATAATTTGACCACTGACCTGGCTCCGACCCTGCCTGTTTTCTGTGTCTGTGTATAGTAAAATGGTAGATCCCACTACAATTAATAACCTTGCTGTTCCTGTTTCTAATGGAATATAGCTGGTTTTGCTGAGTACTGAAACTCAGCCTCATCTTTGGGGTGCACGATACTTAGTCATGTGTCACATGGTACCAGAAATGGGGACTAATGGAAACCCAAGAGGCACATAACATCCCGATACTGGTGGAGCAAAATGAGGCTCCTGTCTTCGCACTCCCCAGGGATGTGCTGGTGTAGGTGGCTCCTTCGGACAGCCCAGAGTGCTTCCCAGAGTGCTTTTGAATGCATTGCAACATTGATGCGCTGGGACGGGGAGCCCAGGGAACTACTGTGGCCCGGTTTTAAACCGGGGAGGCCTAAAGGTCATGCAAAACCTTCCCCCCGAAAGCCTGAAAGCCTTGATGATTATGACTTCCTGAAGCAACATGTCTTCCTCCGCACAGCTATGAGCCCAGTGGTCAAGGGCCACCAGTTTAGTCTGTGGCACATTGATCCAGATCGCCCTATACGAGGACAGATCCAAGACTTAATAGACCTGATTCAAATCTGGATCTGTGGAGACACTTTCGAGTGGATTATGGAGAAGCTCGCTATTGACGCATTCTTGTCGGTGATAGACAGGGGTTCACTCACTGTTAGATCTGACCTGCAGACTGGAGGGCACCTAAGCCACCTGAAAACAAAGGGGCTACCCATGGGCTTGGCCCCGACTTCGATCCAACCAGCACAGGCTCCTCAGGTCGCCAGCACCACAGGTCGAAGACGCCCTTGTATGAATACCATAGTGCAGACTGAACACAGCTGTTTTTGCTGTGGTCAACTTGGATATCTGGCTGGGGAGTGCCACCTCCCACCTGCACAAACCATGGCCATTGGTCTGGCCCAGGTATGAGGCTCAAAAGTCTCCCCCAAGATGTTAAGGGAGGACAATTTTAAGGTCTCTATTACATTGGCTGAATGTGAATTCCTGGTGTTAATGGACTCTGGTAGTGACCTCTGCGTAGTTTGCTGTGACTTGCTCCAGCAGACTCCTTATAGAACCACAGACCAGGTGAACATTTGCTGTGTCCATGGGGATGTTGAAACATATGAGACTATAGTAATTCCTCTGAAATTTAAAGGGAAGAACTTTAAGGTTTGGACTGCCATATCAGACACTTCACCCTGGCCTTTTTCAATAGGAACGAGGAATGCCCTTTTCTCACAGGTCTTGGCCACCTGCAGAGCACCTCCTCCTGCAGTGGATAGAGAGGAGCTCGCCGCTGACAACGTCAGTCAAGGAGCCGGGTTTAAAATTGAACCAGTGAGGTCAGGGATGAATCCTCAAGTGAGGACCCTGGGCAGCTGGCGGACTTTATCACACCATCTGTCACGCAAACAGCCTCCCCAGAACAGACACCCACTACAGAACCCAACGAAATAGCAGCAGGCAGACACAGAGGAAGCAGAGACTGCCATTCAGACAGAGTTTGCTTGCCTTGAGTGAGCTGATGGCAACTTGGATTTTACATTCAGACAAGCACATGTCACAAATGACTCTTACTATTTGGAGGCATAGAACTTGAACTTTAAAACACCAAATTTTTTAATTTAGGATGGTTTCCTGTATCGTGTGATTTCTGATTGCTTAGGTGATGGCAGATCGAACAGTTGGTGGTACCAAGTGGGCACAGGGAGATGGTATTAAAAATTGCTCACAGTCATTTTTTGTGGGGGTCACTTTGATGTGGAAAAGACAAGGGAATGCATGTGGAGCAATTCTGTAAGGCCTGCCCCAACTGTCAAATAGTGTCCGCTCACAGACCCGCTAGGGCACCCCTTGTACTGATGCCTGTTTTAGATGTCCTCTTTGTGAGGGTGGGACTAGATATTGTTGGTCTGCTTCCCAAGAGTAAAAATGGGTTTCGGTATATGCTCGTGTTATTTGATTAAGCCACAAGATGCTCAGAAGTGGCTGGACTATTGCAAAAGCACTCTCTGAAATGTTCACGCGTATTGGTATCCCACATTAAATTTTGACTGATCAGGGCACTCCCTTTATCTCTCGCATCATGAAGCAACTATATGAAAGTTTTAAAATTAAACAGTTACACTACACGGTTTATCATCCGCAGACAAATGGTCTGACAGAACGATTTAATAAAACCCTTAAACAAATGATTTAGCAGGTGGCCCATGACGACCTGACCTCCTGGGTTACAGTAGTGCCCTTCCTCCTGTTTGCTGTTTGTGAGTCCCTCCCAAGCGTCTACCACGCTGAGTCCTTTCGAACTACTATTTGGCTGCTGACCATGCGGGGGGGGTTAGACATTTTCGGGGACTCATGAAGCACTTCGTTGGGGGAGGTTTGTCAACTGAGTCGTTTCATGGCAGGAACAGATTTCCAGGTTGTCCTCTATTGAGATGGAGGCATAAAAACGTGATTATGACAAGACGAGTAAACTCCATGAGTTTAAGAAGGGGGATCACATACTAGTTCGGGCTGAATGGCTAGGTCCGGCACTGATGGAAGAGCTATGTCCCCAGTGAATTATAAAGTCAGAATTCCTGGTCGATGGAAACCTATACAATTTTTGCATATTGTGCAAACTAATGTGGATGAGTTAACGGACACTCATTAGGTAGAATTGCTGTCACTGATCGAAAGGAACTCAGATGTCAGAAATAGCGCTTCTGCTCTTTGTCCCGTTGGGGAGGGTCTGCACAAAAGAGTTCAGAATTCTCACACTATTAACAGATTTGGCTACTCTGTCATCACACATACACAATGAATGAAAGAACATGCGTGCTTGTAAATTCTAATTTAAAATAATAGCATTTTAATTGTAGAAGCATCTGCCTGCTTAGAACAGTAAAATGTCTGACAAAATGATGCATGACATTTTTTATGACTGTTGTCTAATTGGTTGCTTTAAAAAACTCATCAATTTTTACATTCTATCCACAGTTACATTTTATAACCCTATAAAACTGTAGTTGCTTTAGTGAAATTGCAACGCTTACACCAGAGTAAGCAGAAGGCATCTGAAAAGAACTAAAATGATAATATAAACCAAATTTGGAAAGACATTCAAATCAAAACATATCAAATCTGAAATATGTGCCATAGAATAAAAAGAGCATTTAAGTAAAAAGGGAACAGAAAGAGCTGCAACTGAAAGGAACCCCAGATTACTAATGGCTCCATTCACCAGTCCCACAGAATAGTAAAACAGAACAAAGTCTGTTTGACATGGCTGTTTAAAATGGGCCATTAATGTTCTGACACAGCGTTTTCATTTAAACATATGAATTCTGTAATGTAGACTTTATGTAATCCTAAACGTGAAGGGTCAATGAAAGGTGAAATCTCTAGAGGGCTGTTTACAAAAGCATGTCTTGCAATGTAAAGGTCATGTATTCAAAGTGATGTTGATATGTAATAAAAAGCACATTGTATCAGTTGAAATCCATGGCTTATAACACATATTCATTTAATGTGTACTAACTGATGGAAATATTACACTTTTTAGATATGGTAATATTAATGTCAGATTCTGCAAGCACCTGAAAAATCAACACTATTAAAAGCTGGCTGTTAGGTTTTTTATTGGCTGGCTACATGTTCCTTGTTGGTTATACACGCAGTTAGGAATTTCACTATACTCTGTACCTATGATAATAATACTACCACTACTGATCATTATCACCACTTTCATTGCATTTATAAAACTGATGACTAAGAGGGCAGCAGGATAGTGTCAATGTAGATAGTGATGCTGTCTTTCACACAGCACGTAAGACACCATGCGATCTCAGTGGCTTCCAGTAAGCGGGTACTGGGGAACAGTCTATAGAACACTTTTCCATTTCCTCTTTCAGTGCATCTAGCAGTGACTGTGCTACTAGGCATTCCCAGAAGAGGTACAGTGTGTCTTCTTCCTGCAGGACGTACCACAGACAATGTCTATATCTGCATAATGTCCTGGTGAGCATGAATGAGCAGAGAGGCAGTCCCCTTATATGTCCATCCACATCAGGTCCTTGTGTTTGTTGCTGAGTTCATCGGAGGCTATGTTCTCCCAGACCACCATGACTGTGGCAATCCTGACAGGTTCCATCATGTCTTGGCTCAGATGAGGTTGTAGATAGTCTTTGGCTTCCACAGGTCCAGGTTTACTCGCTCCAATCAGTGTTCCCTTTTGAAATGGATGACATCTGTGTAGAACCAGGGGAACTCCCAGTTGTAAGAGTTGGAGCTCTCCCACTTGTCCAGGCTGAGCCTTTTCCAAACAAGCAGAAAGAAGAAGTGGGATTTGACATTTCTGGACGAGCTGTTGCCATATTCTATCAGAGTCCTGCGGATGCAGTTGCAGGCAAAGAGGGCCCTCAGCAAGGCGGAGATGTCGAGGATGCCTTTCTCACCCTTTAGGGGATTCTTGTACATGACTGACTGCTTCACTTTGTTCATATTGGAGCCCCGTATGAAGTGGAAGACTGTCCTGATGACGGCTCTGCATTAAGTTGGAAGAATTCTGCTGGATCTACTTTATCAGTGCCTTTGAAGACTTAGAAGACCTGGATTAGATCCTCATGCAGTCTCGCTTTAACTGGTTTCATTTACTGAGCAAAGAAAATAAGTACTGTACTTTATTACATTTTTATTTTTTTCATTGGTTTTATAACTTGCATTACAACAAATGAATTACAAATCAATCAGATATGTGATGCATTCTTCTGAGATCTGATATCCCCTTTACCACCCAACTGAACAGCAAACAATCAAAGAAATTAATGAAGTAACCACTCATAGATATAAAGTCTGCAGGATGTTTAATTAACTCTCTGTGGTTTCAGCATAAACTTAGGTATAAGAACCAAATGCAACTGTAATTTGCTCTAAAACACACACAAATAGTAAAAATCAATTTATTAGGCAATTATGTCAAAGCTTTTTGAGCATTGAAATATGTTCATCAAGGTCTTTAGAAAGTAAAGACGTTAAAGTAGTTTAGCTAATCTATACAGGAATACAGTTACATGGCTAACAATGTTTTATTGTCAATAACATTTTTCAAGAAAAGGTGACAAAGGCCTTTCTGTGTTGAATATACTGAAGGTGTGGGCAGTTCTCATATTAGCCATTTACAAATGAGTTCAGATCCCATCCTTACTTAAAAGCTTTGATGCAAATGAATGCACATTTGTGAGCGATTTAAAAAATGAAAAGGGACATTTTGGGAACTTTGGGACATTTATTATAAACAGAATACTAATCATATGCATAGAATATGTAATACATTTCCCTGGCTAGGATGACTCTACGGTGGAAGAAAGGACCAGGGAAGAGAGTGTATCCAGAGCATTACCTCCCCCAGAGTGCTAGGTGTCAGACCCCCTGGGTTGCAGCCTCGATCTCCCACAGGGCTCCATGGGAGATGGAGTTTGGTGCAGCCCTGTTGGTTTCCATGGGTGCTACCAGGGGGGTGCTGCAGCTGCTGTTGAGCCCTTAATTGTAGCACTTCTGCCACACCCAGATGTGCTGCCAGATTTAGGTCAACAAGCACCTGGAGAACTTCCAGGTGCCTTATAAAAGGAACCAGCAGCCACTACTCCAGTAGCCACAGTCGGGTGGGAGAAGACAAAAATTGCCAGGAGGAGTGGTGGAAAAGAGAGAAGAGAAAGAAGAGCAGTGTGATTTGTGCTGTGCTGAAACTGAGCTGTACATGTGGGAAATGGGGGGAAGCTGTTTTCCACAGGACAAAAGAAAAAATAAGTGTGTTTGCACTTGTGTCCCATGTCTGTCTGTGTTGGGGTGGCTGGTGCTCTCCTTGGTGGTCCAGAACATACAACCATATATCACAATAGCTGATGTTTTCCTTTTTATTTTCTCAAGGAGGTCAATGACATTACAAACATTAAAAACAACACAGTTTTTGCGCAATTCCTCAAATTTTGTTTCTAGCCAACTGTACAAAAAAACAGGAATGTTGCAAAAATGGTATCTCCATTGAGCGTTCTGCTACCTGCCTTTTCCCATGCTACAGAGTATTGTAATGAAACCACATTCCAAGCATTCTCACACAGACACAGAACCATCACTAGTATTACTATTCCAAACAAAAGTAAGTGAGTCACATGTACAGTATTTGCAGACAGCAGTACTATACACAGCATTCATAAAGAAGATTTAGTTCAGATATTGTGCCTGATGCTGTTGGAAAAGGACTTTCTGCATAACCATTTATTGCATTACCTTCATTCAGAAAATGACTGTATAGTTGGATGGACAAAAATTAATTATGGGTAAGTCAATCATTAGCCAAACTTCTGTGATCATTTTGTTTGGGTTGGCTGTATAGCTTTCTCCTCACACTTAGCAAAACATGGTTTTTCTGTTGTCACAGAGCTAAACTTTCAACCTTGATCAGTCAGTTTCTCCTATTTACTAGCCAAAATCAGTTGTCAAAATCCTTTTTGGTTTACCAGAATCATGGCACAGTCTTTATCAATGTTGTCATTGGTAGTGGATGTGGACAGGTGTTCTGCTTTTTCTTCATGCTTAAAACCATTTTTGAATTTATCAATCCATTTGACAACACCCCACCTTGCTAAAACATTGTTTCCATATTGTGGACAAAGCCTTCTATGAATTTCATCCCCTGGTACACCTTCAGCCAATAAAAAGTGGATCACTTATAACTGCTGATCTTTGGTGCAAACAGACCAGCTTGTAGTGTCCACAAATAGAACATGTTCATAAGCATTTGTTTCCCTGTTTGAATTCACCAGTATTCAGAATGATCCATCATTAATATAATTTTACAGAGTGAATCAGTTCTGTTGCTGAGTCATCCAGGATGATGTAACTGTTGTATCAATCTCCATGGGGAGTAACGTGGACAAATTCAATCTGCATTTCAAAGTCTGGACCACACATTTAGTTTTAATTGTACTGTGCTCCCTTTTACATCATTATTCATTCACATAAATCTCCAGTCCTCCTGCCTTTTCCACTCAATGTGATGAAACCCATCCAGCATTAAAATAGTGTCTGAAATAGTAACATTGAGTCATGCCAGGTCTAAATCCTTTCCACCTTACAATTAAGTGAAACTATAGCAAGAAAATGTATAGTCACTTTCAGAACACCAGTTACACCCAGTGCATGTGGCATGGAAAGCAAGCCTTCACAGACTATAAGGACACATCACCTCTCTGCAGTTGTGATGTCTCCTTTCCATATGTCCTAAATAACTTCTACACGCAGTTAGATGGCCTCAATAACATACGTTCGAGGATGTCCATCCCTCCTCAGGAGGAACATGCACTGTGTTTGTCCACAGCTAAAGTGAGAAGATCTTTGTTGAATGTGAATCCACACAAAGCTGCTGGAACAAAGAACATACCTGGCCAAGTGCTCAGGGAATGTGCATACCAGCTGACAGACATCTTTACAGACATCTTCAGCCCAGAGGTAGGCTGTTATCTCCATGTGTTTAAAAACCACCACTATTATACCTATTGTTGGCAACTTTAATGTGGAGAAATTAAAGTTTTCACATGAGTCGTTTAAAGTGGGACGTGCATGAAAATATGGGACAAATCATGTTCTGTATCAGTTCAATACTAACACGTCCTTTGCTTTCCAATTAGAAGACAATTCCATATTTCATTGCATGGTTGGCAGTCCTAATCACACCCATGCTGATGAAGTCCTCTGTCTCTTGTTTCAATGACTATTGCAGTTCCACCAGTCATCATTACGTGCTTTGAAAACCTAGTCTTGGGTCACCTGAAACCTGGACTTCACACATTTCATGACTTCCTCCAGTTTGCCTATTGCCCGAACCATTATACTGAGGATGCCATATCATGTGCTCTTCATCTGGCCCTATCCCATCTGGACAAGATGAACACTTATGCTAGAATGTTTTTTGTAGATTTCAGCTCATTATTCAACATCATCCCTCAGAAATCCATAGGAAAGTGGAGTCTGCTAGGCTACAACACTTCTCTATGCAACTGGAATTTGTACTTCCTTACAAAAAGACTACGAACAGTATGTGTCAGAAACACCATCTCCAGCAACATTATGCTAAGCACTGGTGCCCCCTCGGCCTGTCCACTTCTGCTCAATTTGCTGTCTTGTGACTGTACAGCTGCATACATCTCTAACACCATCATTAAGTTTTCTGACAACACAACAATAGTAGGTCTCATCAGTGATGGGGATGAGTAAGCTTACAGAAAAGAGATACGACAATAGACAGACAGGTGCAAATGAAAAAATCTGTCTCTTAATGTGAACAAGACAAAACAGACGATTGTTGACTTCAGGAAGGCCCATGCTGACCACACCCCACTGTACATCTAGGCTCTGCAGTGGAATAGGTCAATAAGCACCAAATTCATTGAAGCTGACCTTAGCACCACTTCCATAGCCAAGAAAGCACAGCAGCGTCCCCACTTCCATCAAGAGCATTCTGACCAGCTGCATCGCTGTCTGGTTTGGTTAATGAAGTGTTTCTGTCCTAAAACAAAACACAGCAGTAAAGATCTTTGGGAACTTTCTGGCCTCTATTATTAAGTGCTACATTTGCAATGCCTACAGCATTTTGGAGGACTAATCTCACCCCTCCCATGTTTTTTTTTGTCCTACTTCCATCTAGCAGAAGGTTCTGCAGCATTTGAATCTTTTCTGCCAGGATTGACAGCAGCTTGTCTGTCCGGACTCAGAACTCTTTGTTGCCCACCTCCCCTCAGATCTTCTCCAAGTAGTCACATTTGTTACTACTGTTGTTTTGATCATACGTTGTCATTATTATTTACTTATTTATTTATTCATTCATTTATTTACTTATAACTATTTATTTCTATGAACTTATTAACTTTTTAATTATTTAAAGTATAGTTCTTCACTAGATTTGCACTTGTCCTGTGTTTATGTGTATGTTGCATCATGTTCCTAGGGAATATGAATTATTCTTTCAAATACATTTTTACTACTCCTTTAAAGCATTTATGTGTACTCCTTTTGAAGACAGTTTTAACTTAATTTTGTTGCAATATTTTCTTTTTTTTTTTATTTATTAATTTTATTACAATCAATACATAGCAATCAAGTTTTTACAAAAAAAAAGAATTATGCTAAGAACAGATCGATCCCCACCCTTGAGAGAGAGAGCAAGCCAAACGGTGTAAAATTTAAGGCTTGTTAAAATACCTAAATCAACAAATTCTCTGTGCTTTATAAACTCATTTCAAAATATTACTGATTAGATCCTGCCATGTTTTGAAAAAAGTCTGCACAGATCCTCTAACTGTCTTATTGTTACTCTAACTGTAATATTGTTGCAATATTTTCTTTTGGAGCATTTCCTTTTATTTTGTTTATATATATATATATATATACAGTATATATATATATATATACAGTATATATATATATATATATATATATATATATAGTATATATATATATTTTTTTTGCCTGCTTTGATGAAATATTGTTTTCCTGTGTGCTCCGCCATTTGTGCTCCTGTTGTCAAGATGCGATAATCTGTTGTTATGGGGTGGCCCGCAGAAGACATGTTATGTGATGTCATTGGCACGATAGTATAAAAGCCAAGCTTGTAGATGCATTTACAAAACCTTTCACTACAGCTTATTTCTTTGATATTCTGGTTCTTGACTTTTTGGTTAGGAAATTCTAACTTCAGGTTTTGATCACATATTGGGTTTAGTTGCATGGTCATCTGTTCTTTTGTTTTGGACTGTTGGAAAAGTTATACCTTTGCTTTCATCTCCTAGTTGTTTTTTATTGCCTCTGTCACATTTTAATAGCTTTGGCGAAATAGCATGCAGCACATTGAGTTTACTACCCAAATTTATCACTGATCGTGTCTCTTTGAAGTGATGGTAGAAGTGATAACTAACATCCAACCATCCATTATCCAACCCGCTATATCCCAACTACAGGGTCATGGGAGTTGGCTGGAGCCAATCCCAGCCAACACAGGGCGTTAAGGCAGGAAACAAACCCCGGGCAGGGCGCACACACACACACCAAGCATGCACTAGGGACAATTTAGAATTGCCAATGCACCTAATCTGCATGTCTTTGGACTGTGAGAGGAAACTGGAGTACCCAGAGGAAACCCACGCAGACACAGGAAGAACAAACAAACTCCATGCAGGGACGACCTGTGAAGTGAGTCTCCGAACTGCCCGTGATCACTAACATTCACAAAGTATTGCACCTTTTTCAGATTTGGTAAACCAATTACAATGCTTCCTTTCAACGATGGATGCTTACAGTATGCAGGACTCATGCTTATCTCATCCAAAGATTCACAAACTTTCTTATGCAAGTATGTGTCCACCAAATGTGCACAGTTGTGTGCCTTTCTTTTTGTTGTATTTGAAGTATACATCATTAAATGGGTTAATTTCCTGGCCAATATGTTAAATATATAAAACATAAAACAAATACCTGATGCAAACTTTGATGACAAATTAGTTACTTAGTAGAAGCCCACTGAATTAAAAGGTTATTAATTCCAGCCTTATGTCCAGTGTTATTGTTAATTCTTCCTTAACACTAGAATTACCAGTCTACGAAAAAACTCGTAGATCCGACCCACCTTAAATCGCTTCGCACCTCTCCATCAGCGTCTTTTGTCCTGTAAATGTGTCAATAAGCAGCAAGCAGCCTACTATCACATCCCCCCACCGCCGCACAGTTTTCTCAGCTCAAGTCTGTTTACCTGAGTGTCAGTTGCTTAGAGTTGTATAGAGTGAGAATTCAAGCAAAATGACACCTTTTATAAATACTATATTGTTATTTGGAACACACGCATTTCATGTGTGTTCTGTGTAAACACATTGTTAAAACAGAAACATTTTTCATGTTTTAGTAATAATTGACAAAATGTAGGCATAAAGTGTATAATGTGTGAAGTCTGTATTCTAAATATCAAATAAACACTTTCACAAAAGGTACAAATATAACAGAACAAATGCACTTCTATTCAAGAATATAACTGCAGAAAAACAACCCGCGTTCAGTTCAGTTATATTTTTTATTATAAAGGGCAATCTGGTTGCAGCATAAAATCACACAATTAAGAGTAATATAGGAAAACAATGAACAAGCATTAATAGTAAACTAAGACAAAACAAAAGTTAGCCAAACAATAAAAACTACAAATTCCAATTGCAGAAAGGATAAATAAGTGCATTGTTAAATAAACAGACAAATGCCACATAAAAGGTTTGCGGTAGCCACCCATGTACTTGAAATCAGGCTGCCAAGTAGGCAATTAAATGCAAGTTGTTTACAGATTCGAGTCCAAAACAGAACTGACTGGATGAAAGAAAATGGTGTTTTCATGGTTAGGCATAGGGAGTGAGGTCAGCAGAGTTGAAATTAGAAGTGATGTCATCAGGCCCGGAACCGGAAGTGACATCATTGGGGCCAGGCGTAATTTCCTGTAACTGGTCTGCAGAGAAAAGAGAGAAAGCGTTAGTGCACTTTGCCACCCCCTGGTCTGGCATGGAATTACCCTCATTTGAGCCCTTTAGCTACCTCCCATGTTCACGTGCGTGACAGCATATATCTAATTTAACTCATTCTTGTAGTATGTAATACCACAAGGAAGAACTGTAAACTCAGTATATAAATGATGGCTGCAATCAAAAAGAAAAGCCCGTTTTTTTTTCTGAAAAACTCATGTTTAAGAATAGTCTGATAGATTTACTGTGAAAACTTGACTATTAAATAAGTTAAATTCTTCTAACCCGTAATAGTTTATTCCAGCTAACCCATTTATCTGCATCTTTCCTTGTTACTAAGAGATAATTCCTAAAAGTCTACAACTCCATCAACCAGTCATACATCTCCTGCAACTATCAGTGCATATTTAATAAGGTCAGAGCTTCTGCTTGTTCCTTGTTTAATCACTATGTTTTTCAGTCATACAAGGCCATTGATAAAATGAATAATGTAATTCACTATACTTTTGTAAGTTCAATGGTTCTTTCCCCACCTCACATCTAATAATTGGTCTGAAGTTAAAGCTGCAATTTCCAAATTATTCATAGCAAAGAACTGAATGTTAAACATTCCACACTAATTCTTAGCAAGCTGAGCAGCAAGATACTTCTACCAGATTTCTACCATTAGGTTTTTACTCAAAACTTAATCTGGTTTTAGTAATCCTTGTTACCCCTTCTACCCCTTCTAGTGGGTTTCTGTTTTAGCTCACAAAAAACATCCAAATATGTCACTATTTCTTCTATAAAATGAATGCTTTTGCATGCATGCGCACTTTTCATAGTAATAGCTTTAAAAATGGTTCCTAGCCTTGTGTTTATCCTCTCAGTGCACAAGAATCATTGCTAAGAATGTCATGAATTAACATTTCTTCTGCCTTGTCTATCCATCTTCTGAAATGCATCCTTCATTTTCTCCCCAATTAAAAACCTGTCTCCTTTCTCTGTGCTCTACTCTTCTCTTAACTTCACTTTGACTCAGAGATCTTTAAAGTTGGGCGGCACGGTGGCACAGTGGTAGTGCTGCTGCCTCGCAGTTAGGAGACCCGGGTTCGCTTCCCGGGTCCTCCCTGCATGGAGTTTGCATGTTATCCCCATGTCTGTGTGGGTTTCCTCCGGGCGCTCCGGTTTCCTCCCACAATCCAAAGACATGCAGGTTAGGTGGATTGGCGATTCTAAAAATTGGGCTTGGTGTGTTTGTGTGTGTCCTGCGGTGGGTTGGCACACTGCCCAGGATTGGTTCCTGCCTTGTGCCCCCGTGACCCTGTATTTGGATTCAGCGGGTTAGAAAATGGATGGATGGATCTTTAAAGTTCCCTCATCCATCTTGCCTGAATTTCCATTAAGGTCAGACACTGTTTGGAAAACCCTACTGAAATTTCCTCATTGCTGTTGCCCTACTCCTTGTAAATGTGTTTAGATGGGTCTGAATCTAATTCCATATGCCATTTACAGCCCCTGGGTATTCCTTGCACTTTCCCCTGCATGTCTTCTTAATTTACACTAGCGGGAGCTTCTCTTTGTTTTAAATGTTGATGCCAAAGTCGTTTTGGTTTTACCCCAGAAGACAATTTTGTGAAGGGGGGATACCTGGCTATCAACTTTTCACAATCTGTTACAGAAGCTGCATTGCACATTAGAGCTTTTATACTAATTATTACTACTGGCACTGTTTATAGTGTCCATTATATGTTATTATTTTATAGTTATTTTACTGTATTGTTGCCTAATTTTATCGTTGTTCTATTTTTCTGTTGTCCTATTCTTATGTGATTTGTTGTATTAATAGCATCAAGTGCGCAAATTGCAAATGTAATTTCATTGCATTTGTGAAAGGCAATTATATGTGTACAATGACAATAAGGTCATCTTAAATAAAGCACTGGAATCATTGGGCAGAAGGGTCCATTCATCAGACTGGCTGGCACAGTACTGACTCAGCTGTAGAATGGTCAGTAGGGGAGAAGTGGCTTGTTGACTGAATTTTTCAGGGTTCTGACTGTGTCTGGCTTGTCTGACTTCTTTTCCACAATCTGGCCTTGGTTCTACAATTGGGTGATGGACAGATATTGTTGTTTTTTATTTATGTTAATTAGTTTGTACTTTGAATTTGATGTATTTGAACAAATGTGTATCTTTATATGTGCTAGTTCTGTATTTAGTGAATAGTATAATCTATTCTTTCATTTTGCCATGTTGTTTGCACTGTTGTGTTGTATTCTTGAGGAGCCATCTAGCTCTGTGAAGAGGATTACTTCTGTTCTGTTTTGTGCATTGTATTTATTCAATTTTTGACACCTATTGCACACCCAACCTATCTGGAAGAGGGTCTCTCTTTGAATTGCCTTTACCAAGATTTCCTTCATTATTTGTTTTTTATGGAGGTTTTCATTCTTCTCAGGGAGTGAAAGCTGTGGGGCTGATCTGCATTATTTTGGAGTATACAAGAAATACATTGTTGTTGTTGTTCCCTTTTCCTTGCAGTGGTGCCTTGTTATGGCAGGTGTTCTGTGTTTCTGGTTAACACCTAGCCATTCAGTGCCCTATAGTGGTTTCACATGGGCACTTAAAGGAAAGCGGATTGATGTACATTTACAGCATTTTGTTTATGATTTAATTTGTTGTTTCATAAATGCCCAATTAACAATTCTCAAAAAGAAGTATTCTTGACTGTTGTTACCGTGCTTGACACAGTAACTTGAATAGTGACAAGAGGATGTTTATTTTTTTGATAAAAGTTATTTGTATGCTGCCAAAAATACAGCTGGATTAAAAAGCCTACACTTTCTGCAAGGAACAGGATGATATTTGCAAACATGTTTTAATACATAATGCTTTAAACTTATCGCAGACAGTTCCTGTTTCAATTCACAGAGCTTGCAGTGTTCCACCACAGCCAATTCAGAATGTCTGAATTTAACTGAATCTCACCATCCACAACAGATGTAATAAAGCTATGTGAGACATAACTGGTTGGTGGATATTTTCCACTGTTTAATGTTTCATATTGGTATTTTTGTATTGGTTTTTACTTCCTTTTTTATTCATGATTATACGTCTGGTAAATGTAATGTGTGATTTATATTGTACTTTTTAATTTTTATATGACATTTACTCTAGCATGTTTCAAGGCATCACTACTGTGGATGCTACTTCATTAAAAATGTACTTGAAGGATCTCTTTATGAACTTCTAGAATTAGAATTAAATTAAATTAACACACTTTCAAAGTAAAAAAGCAAAAAATTGTACTGGTAAAATCAGAATAAAATCTTATGGCTAACAGGCAATACATTTCTCAGGCATTTAATAAAAAAATTAAACATAGATCCTTAACTTTTAACTATTCTCACCAGTGACATACAGTACAATACTTACTATTTATTTACAGACTTTATAGTGTACTCTCATCAGTGTAACAATTTTGGTTTAAAAAGTTTACCACAAATATTTCACAATGTCAGTTTGGTATATTCATTGTAATCAATCACACAATAACATTTGTGTCTGCATCTCCTCCAGGAGGCAGAAGAAAGAAATAAATCAATGTCGTACACTATTAATTATGTTTTACAACTCACAAATTACTGAAAAATGCAGGGTGGTTGTGGAATGGCTCCATGCCCGTCCATTCTGTTTGGAAATGATGTCTTTCACCGCAACATTGTGAGCATTAACAAAGTTACAGTAATAAAAAAAAAACCTCATTCTTCTCTCGCAGGGCGTCTTCGAAGCTTTTGAATAATAAGAAAGAGTACTACCTTACAATTTGAGTTTTATTCATGTTCCTTGTTTTCATAATTTTAATAATAGCTAAAAGTTACGGTAACATGAAAATGAACTGCCTGATCAAACAAAATGAATGGCACTGGCAACCATTAAAAATAATAAACTGTAAAGAGAAAGAGTATATGGTGTTCTTAATTTATGTGTTTTTTTTCTGAAGTATATCCAAAACATAACATAAGACCAGTGAAGTAATGTAAACTAGTGGCCAATTCTACCATGAGGGGATTTGTTAAAGTTGTATTTTTAAGTTACTGACAGATGTACAGATGTTTCAGCTAAGAAAAAAAAAAAAACAAACACTTTTTGAATGACCTTACTGTTCATTTGTCTGACTTATAGTTTTTCTTATTTTATGAAATAGTTTACAGTAAGTCATATCCATTTGACCTATAAAATATAAAAATTTTAAAACAAGGTCAGTTACTATAATGTTATCCTATCAATCAATTCAGCTGGGGATTAATAAAGTTACTAAATAGGACAATAAGGCAAACATAACCTGTTTACATTCATTGGACTAAACATCTCAGCTCTCATTTAACTGTTGATAAATCGTATGCTAAGATGCACCAAGATTCAAGGGAAGATTATAGCAATTTCTTTTATTTTGTTATTTTTGTTAACTTTACTGTATTAGGTAAATAATCATTGACAATAGCAAATCATGCTTTCGAAAATTTTGCAAGAATAAAAGCATTAATGAAATGATGATGAGGGAGAGAAGAACATCACACATTATAGTAAGAAAGGAGATTATTTTAAAAAGTAGTGACTTATATTAGAATAGTCACATGGTCAGTATGGGATGTTATTATAGTCACTTACAACAGCATGAATATTTACAATACAAAGTGTAACATGAACAGGTTAACAGAACATACTGGATAAGAAGGGAAATGCAGGGCACATGTAAGTCAGTATGTGTGAAGTGTGGCTGTCAGGTAATATAGTACCTACATCTATAATAATCTTTGGAAAATGCAATTTGTTGCATAAACGTTATTGTGAGCAAAAATATTCCCCTGTTTGTAATCCGCAAATATCTGTATGTTTAACCCGGGTTTTGATGTAACTCTGGAAAATGTAGTGTACAACTGGCCATTGGTAAAAACAGGGCCTGGCAAATAAACTCCGACGTTATTGAACGTTTGTCTTTGTGACTTGGTGATAGTCATACAATATGCTAAATGAAAAGGGAATTGCCGACGCTGTAGTATAAATGGAATATCTTGTTTTGAGTTGTCAGTGTTTTGGAATCCCTGTAGTTTTTCTGTAGTAATGTTTCTTGTTGTCTGGCAGTTTGCCACTGCTCTTCAGAAAGGTTGTGCATGTAATTTGTTTATCATTCACTGTCTAGGTGCAAGGCTGCTGACTTTCAGATAATGTCGCTCTGTGGTTTGTAGATGTTTCTGCTTCTGTGCATTGGTGTGAGTATATAGGCTGGCGAAACCATTTCTGTTTGTCGCAGCTAGGTTGTATGTGCCTTTTCATTTTATCGGGAGGCTTATGTTGAAGTGAAGGAAAGAGTAGGTATAAAATGGTAGTGTCATAATGCAGTTTCGGCCAGCAACAAAGTAAAGCACAGAATAAACAGTCAAACGCCACAGTTGATAACTGGTCACATTGAAGAACTGAAAGCTTGAAGATAAGCCTAAGACAAAAACTCTGCCAGGAAAACTGATTCCTTACTATTGTTGTGGATGGATATAGTAGTTGTAGCAACCATTGTTTATAGTGGGACGAGTCCCTGAAGTGGATATGCATAACTTCCAGTGCTCTTTGTTTAAGATTTATTTATTCAATTCAAGAGTGGTTAGCAGGAGCTTCAAGAACCACACTAAAGTGATTCAATTGAAGAGTAGAGGTGGACTCCTTGAAGTATGAAGCACTGGAATAAATTGTCTGACAGTAGATTGAAGTGTGTGGTGGTAAAGGGGGACTGAATATGTTTGATGAGAACAGGAACTCTGAAAAACACTTCCAGTAAGTAATGAAGACTGTGGTACAAAAAAAAAAACCCACAAAAAATAGGAAAGCATGGCTACACCGTACCATTACATACCATTACATACCTGCCTTGTGTCATCATAGTGGTCATCTAATGGATGTGGTTTAAGGCTGAGTTGTCAGAAAATTTTGAAAAAGTTTTTTGTGCTATGATCTAGTATAGTTTGTTGATCTCTAAATCTTCATGTTTTGATCCTACTTCAATCTGACTACTGTTTGTCAGGTAGCCCTAGAATTTGTGAAATCAGCCATTATTACTAGCATTTACCTTAATCCACAGGTTTCAGCGCTAGTCACAACCAAGCAAATTTTAGATAGATAGATAGATAGATAGATAGATAGATAGATAGATAGATAGATAGATAGATAGATAGATAGATAGATAGATAGATAGATAGATAGATACTTTATTAATCCCCAAGGGGAAATTCACATATTCCAGCAGCATACTGGTAAAAAAAGAATATTAAAGAGTGATAAAAATGCAGGTATAACAGACAATAACTTTGTATAATGTTAATGTTTAAAGTCCAGTGGAACTGAAGAGTAGCATAGTGTGGGGGAGGAACGATCTCCACAGTCTGTCAGTGGAGCAGGACGGTGACAGCAGTCTGTTGCTGAAGCTGCTCCTCTGTCTGGAGATGATACTGTTCAGTGGATTCTCCATGATTGAAAGGAGCCTGCTCAGTGCCCGTCGCTCTGCCACAGATGTCAAACTGTCCAGCTCCGTGCCTACAATACAGCCTGCCTTCCTCACCAGTTTGTGTAGGTGTGAGGCGTCCATCTTCTTTATGCTGCCTCCCCAGCATACCACCGCGTAGAAAAGGGCACTCGCCACAACCATCTGATAGAGCATCTTCACCATCTTTTTGCAGATGTTGAGGGACGTGAGCCTTCTAAGTAAGTATAGTCGTCTCTGTCCTTTCTTGCACAGAGCATCAATATTGGCAGTCCAGTCCAATTTATCATCCAGCTGCACTCCCAGGTATTTATAGGTCAGCACCCTCTGTACACAGTCACCTCTGATGATCACGGGGTCCATGAGGGGCCTGGGTCTCCTAAAATCAACCACCACCTCCTTGGTTTTGCTGGTGTTCAGTTGTAGGTGGTTTGAGTTGCACCATTTAACAAAGTCCTTGATTAGGTTCCTATACTCCTCCTCCTGCCCACTCCTGATGCAGCCCACAATAGCAGTGTAGAACTTTTGCACGTGGCAGGACTCCGAGTTGCATTGGAAGTCCAATGTATATAAGCTAAATAGGACCGGAGAAAGCACAGTCCCCTGCAGTGCTCTTGTGCTGCTGACCACAATGTCAGACCTGCAGTTCCCGAGACGCACATACTAAAGGCCTGTCTGAAAGATAGTACATGATCCATGCCACCAGGTATGAATCTACTCTCATCTCTGTCAGCTTGTCCCTGAGGAGCAGAGGTTGGATGGTGTTGAAGGCGCTAGAAAAGTCCAGAAACATAATTCTTACTGCACAACTGCCTCTGTCAAAGTGGAAGAGGGATCGGTGTAGCATATAGATGATGGCATCCTCCGCTCCCACTGTCTCCTGGTATGAGAACTGCAGAGGGTCAAGGGCGTGGCAGACCTGTGGCCTCAGTTGGTGAAGCAGTCTTAACCACCAGTCTTAACCATACAAGAATCAAGAATTTCCACTACCCATCAAATAATGGTGCATACATCATATTTTAATGAATAAACACTTGATTTGACTAAGAACACACCAACAATTTCCTCACCTCTGCAAGGGTCTTTACTTGCTACAAGCCAGAAAATAATGGAAGTACCAGTAGTTGCTCTAACCCAGCAGATACCAACCCCTACTTTACATTTAGAAAACCATTATATAGATCCTGAGCATGGCATTTATGCAGTCCAGAAAGATTTCAGGCAAGCTACGCCCCACTGCCAATTCCTATCCATGTAAAAAAGAAAACTTAGGGTTTGATGCAAGACACCATGTGGAATGTACAGTGAACCAAGGGACTACAGTAAAGAGTAGACTTGTGGCATTTCAGTGCATCCATTTATGTTCACTAGAATACTGCATGTCATATTCACCAAGCAATTGCTTGGAAAAAGAAGCAAATTGGTTTGGGGATGGTAAAAAAAACTATGTGAAAAATTATACCAGAAAGCCATTGATGAACATGCACCTCTTGCAGTCTTGATTGACACTGGATACCTCAAAATGTGTTGTGTGTGTTTTTGACAATAAACCATCATATTTTAGTAAGTTTGGAAGTGTGCGTGTCACCTATGATGGCAAACAAAGCACATGACACTATCCATTAACAAGTGCCAAACTGTACAACTCAAAATGGTACTTATTTCAAACAAACATAGACATCTTCAGAGCTGTTCCAGGTACAGACAGAACTGTGGAGGAGACAGTCTGAACCCAGCAAAGATGTACCCATCTGACAGAACTGTTTTGAAAAGAATGATAAAGTACATTTTTGGCAAGACGAAGATCCCAGACTCCCTACCCAAACATTTGAGAGATGCAGTGCATCAAAAATACCCAAATGTATTCATGCCACAGGAGAATATTTGCTCTGAATGTGAAGGCAGCATTCATTTAACTCAGCCAGTACTGATCACAAAAAGTGCAAAAATGATTCCATTGACCAGAGTCTTTGAAGGTGAGTTCAGACTTTGTTCTGTTTAGCCTGTAATTTCTAGAAGTTGCATTTGAGGAATAAGTAATCTAAACTCCACCCCATTTTACCATTTACCTTTATACCATTATCAGGAGTGGGAACAGGAAGTTCATAATTATGATGACCGTATCATTCTTGGCTTACATTTTTGCTTGTATTTAAGGGGCTTGCAATAAAGCGGGAGCAGATAAACAGACTTATAATTAGTATATTTTGAATGTTACTTTCAGACACAAAATGCTTTGAGCTGGGTGCCTGAGGCCATGGGGCAAGACAGTGGGTTCACACTCCCAAATAATAACAGACTCCTTCACACTCTTACTACAGACGAGTATGGGTTCTTATATGTAAAATGTGAGCATAATCCCCATGTTGTTTTAATGGACCTCCATAAAAACAGACTTTTTAGCATGCCTGACAAGTATATTGAGCTTGTAGTTCAAATGACTTCACTGTTCTCTTTACAAAATACCTGTTTTCTTTCCTAATATAATATCAATAGTTTCAATCAACATTTTATATCTCATTTAACTAAATTCAATTTTAGGTAGTGACATCCAAAAGCCTCCAGAAGACTACACAAGAGAAGCAAATATTGTGGAATTTTGGGATTCTGTTTGCCTTGAGATGATTTCCCATTGGTTTTCTTACAGTAAGATGTTTTATTTTATATTTTCTTTCATGTACATGTACTGACAAACAGTTTGCTTTGTATTCCTTGTTATTTTCATGCACAAGAAGAAACCCCTTTGCAGTTTATCCTTGTTTTGAATTCTGTGCTTCTTAGATAGTTCCCCACACCAGAAAGTCTAACATTATATTTAACACAGAATGCGAAAAGTTGTACCATCCAAAACCTGCTGAATGTGCTGATGCCTGTAAAACAGAGGACCAACTTTTAAATGAAGTCATGAAGTTAAAGATTAGAACAGTACAACCTTTTTCCTTCTGTAATGGTTTTAGCTATGATTTCTAATATCTTGTTGACAGCAATGGCTTTTTATGAATGAATACTTTGTTTTAGGCTTTTAAGGTTGATGCCGTGAAGCATTTATGTAAGGAGAGTGATTTGGACAACACAGGCTCCAAAATGGACCCAATCCTCCAACTGCATGAGGAAATTAGGAATGGGAACATGTACAATAGAGTACTTGAAAAAATATTGGGTCATCAGGTATGTTCCTTTTAGATACAGTATATACATAGTGTGATATTTGCCCGGACACCACCAGTCGAAAACCACATCTTTATAAAAGCACACGTTTATTTCTCCACAAATAAACACAGGATCCAGTCCCAAACACTACACAATACATAAAGCAAATAATCCCCACAATGAACCTTCTCTTTATCTCAGTCCTTCGCCGCCTCTATTCTCCTCCTGGGAGCTTCGTCCTACTCCCACTCCTGACTCTGGCTTCCAAATTGTTAGGAGGTAGCGCCTTTTATTCCCGCCCATATGTGCTCCAGGTGGCTGGTGACGATCTTCTGGTAACACTTCCTCGTGTGGCGGAAGTGCTCTGGGCGTCCCTGGCAGGTTCATCCGCCATCTTGTCTGGTGTGGCGGAACTGACAATTCTCCCGGTCTGATGAGGCTTAAGGCGCCCCCTTGCGGGGGCCACATGTCCCAACGGGTTAAAATATTTTTGTCCCTTTCCCGTGGTCCTCTTTTCATCCTGGGCGGTTGCCCTCTCTTGACTCGGAAGCTATACATGTCCCTCCAGGCATCCCGGCCAGGTAATGACCCCGGCAATCTGCCACAATAGATAGTCTCAGCATTATATACAGTATGTGACATATCTTCATTGTTCTGGATGTGACTTAATGACTTTTTTGGGGAGATGTTATCCTAGTTTTTTTGTTGCTTTTTTTTGCCCAGTTTTAGGCCATTGCTAAAAATGTATTACATGACCTGCCTGAATAAACAGACATGTAAAGTATTTTTAATTTTATTAATAAAAGACTGATAAAATTGTAGCACTACCACAAAATGTATTTTCTGATTTTTCTTTTATCACTCTATTGTGTTATCACAAATGTGAACCCTGACTCTGTCTGAGTACATATAGAAAACAGAATAAGGCCTAAGATGGACATATTGGGTAAATGTCACTAGGGAGGACCTTTGTAAGGTGTGGGTCATTGCAGTGATTTTCAGTAGGGTGCCATGAAAACGGATGCAAACGTACTGTTGAAAAAGAGCACAAAAAGGCAGGAAAAGAAGAGGAAAAACACAGATCAAGCTTTATGGTGGAGATGATAGATGTGAGCCATTCAAAGTCAGGAAAGAGACTGTCTCATTGAAGTGGCAAAGTCCTACACAGTTCGAAAATGGCCACCGCAAAGAACCCAAAATACTGAATGAAGTGGATGGGACAGTTAAGAGAATCGAGACTGAGTGAGCAAGTAATAATCTTTTATTCTGGGATAGTGCATCTCAAGACTTGGAAACATTTTATTTTATGAAGAGAGAAAACTGTGTGGACATTGTGGGATATTTTGAGTTCATGATTTTTCATGTTATTTATATACATAATCTGTTGGGAATGGGGGTTTGCAATCTGAACATTGCTCCTGATATATAGAAGGGAGTCATGGGGCCAAAGCCTCTCATCAAGTCAACTCACTTTGGTATATATCTGGGTAAAATATGTTTTCTAAAAACTGTTGTGCTTGCAAAGTGATAGACATACATATGTATGTTTTTTGCTTCTTGCATGCCCAAAAGCCTCACAATAAGATCATTGTGCCGAATAACAATCTTACCATGAAAAGAATGGATTTTTTTAACATTGGGACTAAATCAAGAACTGGAGGCAACAATACGAACATAAGGTTTTCCTCCACAATTTACCACTGCTTTTTTTTTTTCTTAAGAGATAGTTACTACTTTAGTTACAAGTTAAATTGGATTTATTAACATGTGAATATATTTAGGAAAAGGATGTGCACGTTTTTGATGCATATGTTGTAACATGGAAACCGCCTTTGAACCAAGAGCCATTTCTCTCCCTCGCAGTAAGTATCTTCTAAAATTATTTTCTAATTGGTGACATAATGTCAGACATGTACTGTTAACCTAAAGCAATATAAAGTCAGTGTTTAGATATTTCTTGCTTTTTATTTCCTTTCCCAAAACATTACTGTAATGCAGCCAGATGTGGGATCAAAGGATGTTCTTTTGCTTCCAGCTTGGCAGCCAGGGCACTGGGTCATATGTGTGAGTTTATCCAGACAACTTTTTACAATTCTACTTTTGCATTTTAATTGACAATCAATTGCTGTTTATCATTAACTTTCCATGTTTGTTGGAAAACCTTCATAAAATGTATTTTTACAAGTCAAGTGACCAAAAATGCGAATAATACACTTTTTGGATTCCAAAAAACCCTTTGATTTTTGGGATAACAGCTATGTGGAGCTGTTCGAGTTACATTTAAGAATTATTTGGTCTTGTTCCAGAGTTGGCAGTTCCAAACACCCCATTCCAGTTCTAAAAGGTTTGTTTTTTTTTGTTTGGTCAAATATTGTATTTCACAATAAGGATTGGGGTGACTGCCTAACCACCTGTTCAAAATTTTATTTGTAGATTTAACTTTGACATGGTTCCTTCAGATTTATTAATAAATGATTTCCTAAAAGTAAGTAAGATACTTAATGCCATCCCCTATGTGTAATACAGTTTTGTTTTATTTTTAATGCTAAAGCCTGATTCACAATTTTTGTTTTGCCTTTGGGTCACCCTGTGTATACTAATCACTTAGGTGCCCCATGGAAAAATACTAAACAAAAAAACTATCATAACCATCTTGGAAATGCTTTGTAGTCATTATGTTTTTGCCTTTGCCTTTTAATGTAGTTAATTAAGGTAGGCTGCTTGGTTATAATATGTTGTCTATGCTTAATTCTTTTATCAAGGTCTTTGCCATCTTTATTTTTTTTTTTAATTTTATTCATTTTATTGCAATCATTCCATACAAATCAATCAACTTTTACATAAAGTAGGACTGAGAACAAGTCGACCCCCACCCCTGAGAGAGACAGCATGGCCAACGGAGTAAAACTTAAGGCTTGTAAACATACCGAAATTGATGAGTTTGATAAGCCAATAGAGATGAATGCAGAAGAAAAAGAAATACATAAATAATTGCGCTTTAAGAGCTTATTCTAAAATATTACTGATTAGATGCTGCCATGTTTTGAAAAAAATCTGTACAGATCCTCTAAGTATTTGATTTTTTCCAATTTCAAATAGTATAAAACATCAGTTTCCCACTGACTTAAATGAGGAGAGTTTGGGTTCTTCCAGTTTAGCAAAATAAGTCTGTGTGCCAAAAGTGTAGTGAATGCAATCACAATTTGTTTGTCCTTCTCCACTTTAAACCCATCTGGAAGAACCCCAAACACAGCTGTTAATGGGTTAGGAGGGATTGTGAGACCAAGGCTGTCTGAGAGGTAATTAAAAATTTTGGTCCTGAAAGATGTTAATTTGGTGCAGACCCAGAACATGTGACCCAGTGAGGCTGGGACTTGATTGCAGCGTTCGCAGGTTGGATCATGCCCTGGAAACATTTTTGAGAGTTTTAGGCGAGACAGATGTGCTCAATATATAATTTTGAGTTGAATAATTGTATGCTTTGCGCATATGGAGCTCGAGTGAATTCTCTGCATTGCCATTTTACACTCCTTTTCTGATATATGAATTGACAGATCTTTTTGCCAGTGTCCACTTGGATCTTTGAAAGGGAGGGACTGTAAAATAATTTTATATATTGCAGAGATGGTGTCTGAGTCCTTGAAATTGAGCAATATTTTTTCCAGCATGGATGAGGGTGCAAGATGAGGAAAATTGGGAAGGTTCTGTTTAACAAAGTTGCTAATTTGAAGATAGTGAAAGAAATGTGTAGCTGGAATGTTAAATTTGGAATGTAATTGTTCATAGGATACAACGACGTTGTCTATATAAAGATCTCTAAGCAAGTTAATCCCAAATTTTTTCCAGATATTAAAAACTTCATATGTTTGCGAAGGTTGAAAGAGGTGGTTCTCTTGCAGAGGTGCCACAGATAAAAGCTTCTCCATCTTAAAACTTTTTCTACATTGGTTCCATATTCTTAGTGAGTGAAGCACAATTGGGTTATAAGTATATTGCCGATAACTTGCATTTATTGGGGCACAGAGCAGGATATATAAAAAAGTACTGCAGGATTTTACTTCTATTGCGGACCAAGCCTGTGAATATTCATCTATTTGTGTCCAGGTTTTTATAGCTTGTACGTTTGCTGCCCAGTAATAAAACTGGAAGTTAGGTAGAGCCATGCCACCTTCTGCTTTAGATCTTTGTAAAGTCGCTCTTTGGATACGTGGATGTTTTGAGTTCCAAATAAATGAGGTTATTGTTGAATCTGCTTAAAAAATGATTTATTGATGTAAATTGGAATGTTTTGAAATAAAAAAGGAGCTTAGGAAGAATATTCATCTTAACAGTGTTAATTCTTCCAGCTAGAGTGAGATGAAGGGTTGACCATTTATGCAAGTCTTGCTTAATTTTTTCCATGCAGACGGCAAAATTTTGTTGATAAAGAGATTTATGTTTACTTGTGATATTTACCCCAAGGTATTTAAACTGTTCTGCAATGATAAAAGGTACGGTGTCTAATCTAATATTATATGCAGAGAAAATGTTGAAACGGTTTCATTCTTCATCATGACAATGCTCCTTATTAAACATCACTTCTAATTCAATAATTTCTGTAGAATAAAAACATTACGCTGTGTCCACATCCACCTTATTTGCCGGATCTGGCACCGTGCGACTTCTGGCTGTTCCCTAAATTTAAAATAACCACGAAAGACACACAGTTTCAATGATTGAGGACATCCAGGCAGCCGCGACAGCCCAACTAAAGACACTGTTGAAAAAAACTTCGAGAACAGCTTCACAAAGTGGCAGGAGCGTTGGGATAAGTGCATTCGAAGTGGAGGAGAGTATTTTGAGGATGACTAGTAGTTGTAAATCTTTTACTGCAATAAAAGTTTCTTTTTAAAAAATTTACCGTATTTTTTGATCACACCTTGTAGCATACAGCTATTTATTTACAGCTATGTTAAACTTGGAATTTAGTTGTGGTGTCTGGCATCATGTGTGTACTGGTAAAGTTCTGTTACAGCGAACTCCCAGGGACCTAAAAAATATTTTGTTGTAATGAGATTCTGTATTTGTTACTATAGTGCTTTCATTGACTTGTGTCCAGGTGTTTCCAATCATTTCAATAGCTTCTTTCACATTAATTTTAATTTCCTCCTGTCTTCAAGTTATGCTGACAAGAATTTTTCTCAGCATTTCCTTACCATAATACACTTTTAGGTTGCAAATAATGCTCAAATCCAATGGCTGAAGCTCTGCTGTGCAATTGGGTGGGATGAATTCAACGTGAACATTGTCTAAATGTGGAAGCATGCTGTGTGCAGCACAGTTATCAATCAGAAGCCGAATCATCCCTTTTTTCTTCTTCATATTGTGAGATTTCTGAACACTTTTGTGACCCCTCCACTCCCCACCAAATGAGAACGACATGCTGAAGTGCATCACAAATCGCGATTGCAGCGCCTGTGGAAGATTGTCCGTTGCTGGGGCATGGCAATTGCAGGCTCACAGAGGTGTAGTGAAGCGCCACAGCAGCAAATCATAAAAAATCAGGGTTGCGCTATAAGTCCCTGTCTTACACTGCAAAACACGAGGCTTAGTCTCAGTACTTTAGCAAAACCAGCTTTATTCAGCTTGAAACATGAACGACACAGTTATTTATTGTAGCGTGATCTGCCACTCTGCGATACACAGAGACAGTGACCAAGTAATTCCAATGTAAGTGTTCCTAACCTTCCATCACCCATCGAGATCTTTTCTGTTTACTTTGGTGGTGAGATGCAGCATAGCCGTGAGCCTGCTTTTGCCTCATACAGACACGTTCGGGATGCTCTTCAGCGTGCTGTCTAGTTGGGGGTGGTCCCAAGAGAGTTTACAAACCTCACATTTTCTTGAATGAGTGCCGCATTAATAGGAATGTTTCTTGAACGAGCATCACTGAACCACATAAAAACTGCTTTTTCAACATCTTCAAATGCAACAGTTCACAAACATTTGCAACCCAAGATTTTTCTTCTTTTTTTGCTGTCCTTCAAGAAAGTTGACAGTGTTGATTGCGAAATTCCGAATTCACTGGCAATGTCTTTTTCTTTTTGCCGCAATCGAAAGCTGCAATAAATTAAATTTTTTTTTTCTAATATGAACATATGAGCAAAAGGTATCATTGAAAACTGAAGGAAACAAAAAAGGCAAAAAACAAAAAAGTACGAGGAAAGTTTGAAGAAAGGAAAAAAATTACAGTGTTTCTGTTTGGGGATCATTGTGCACAAATGAGCTGCAGCCACAGAACTAACTGCTCTGTGGATGATTCATTCTGGCATGTCAAGGTCTTTTGTGCACTTCGTTGTAATGAAAGTATCTGCTGAATGTACTTCGTAGTAATGAGATTTCTATAGACTTGTGTCATATGAGAATTGTAACGGAATTTTACCTGTATATCCTTTTTTAAATATTTTTCTGTTACTAGAAAGCAACCTACTGTTTCAGCAGACAGTGGACTATACATGTTTTATGTATTAATTTTAGGTTTTATGTAACTTTATATTTGACTCAACATAAAAAAACTGTTAGACTTCATAACGAAGGGCCACAGGGCAGATGATCACTTGCTGGTAACAACTAATAAATTTTGTTATTTTAATCCATCAAGTAGCACAGAGCTATGATGACTTTAAAGTACCAAACTGTTGTATTTTCTTGTCTAACAGCTGTTGTATATAGAAATGTTTCATCAACTTGGTATGACAATTCTGAAGATCTTAATAGTCAGTGAGTAATATCCTATATAGAGGATAAAGAAGTAATAGATGTCCTCTACAGCTATGTGGATGGAGTGCTTTCAAGAGCTGTAGGCACTTTTGAAAGAATGAGCAGAGTCTGTATCATCTATGATGTGCTAATGCCAGAGACCAATTGTTAATGAGTATATAAATTGTCTGCATGAACAATGTCCACTCTTTGTCTATGTTTGTGACAGGCTCTTATTAAAGCCCTGGAAAGAGTTGAGAGGATTTCTCTAGCAGAGGCAGAGGACATGTTTATGGATAGCCCAGTATACACAGAGTGGCATATCATGTGAAACAAACAAGATCTTTCTTTTCTTCTTTTTAGTACTATTATTATGTTAGAATACCCTTTAATTATAGAGAATGTAGATAAGGATATAAACAAAATATATATAAATGTAAGTATATACTATATGTTTAGAGTGAATTTTTAAGTAAGCATTAGTACACTTTAAGTACTGATAAAAGTCAATTTCAGAATATAGCATAAGTAAGTGGCATCTATTCTAAAAATTACAAGGCCAAGAGTTGTGCTTTCAAATGACTAATATGCAGGTCATTTTGTCTGATATGATTAGAAATTTTGCTTTTAGGCCTGAGTATTGATTTGTGTGTGTGTTTTAATAGAAAGAGAGAAGAATTTGATATACTTGTGTTGCAACAAGATGGAAGCACAAGGACAGCATCTGTGAAACATTTGAACTTGGGATTCCATTTTCACTCCAACTCCTAAAAACAAGCTTATTTTGTTATTTGCCTTTTGTGATTATGTTATTTCTGATGTTATAAAAGCTTACAAACCCCACATAATTCTATTGTATATTTGATTTAATTATCAATGTAAATAATAAAGGACACATTTTTCTGTTATTGCCTAAGATCCTTGATTAAGAACTGTATATTTGAAATTGTTAGTGTATTTGTTTTTACTTTTTTAGTTGATGTCACTTACATACTTTCTTCAAAAACTTCATAACTGCATTGTATAATTTTATTCCTTTTTGTGCATTACAAGCAAACATGATCATTCACATTACATTTTATTTATAAATATATACTATGTAATATGAGTATTCCATAGTTTAATTGCTTCAAACTGTAGTTTATTCCCTGATCAGTAAGTTTATTACATAGTTTTATTTGTGAATTTTTTTAATTCAACATTATTATTGTCAATTGTACATATTATGTTTGATAAGGTGGCATAATTTATCCTGAATAATTATTAATAAAGTCAGCTTTTCATAGTCCCTTTGGTAGTGCCTTGTACTTTTATATAGTGCTGACTCAATCAGCTGACATAAAGTTGAAGACAATTAGAATTAACAGATTTTACCAGAGCCTCCACTTGTAACAACACAGTCTACAAATAGCATGGACCATGTTGGACCTGCTGGTAATACCATAAGATTTAAACTTGGGTAAAAATGCTTTTGTATTGTACAGTTTACAAAATAGGGGAACTAAATTAAAAAAAAAGGTCTAATTAATGCAGGGTCAAAACTTTTAAAGCTCAACATTCTAAAAACAAGAGTAACAGAATCCTTTTAATTCTAAGGTCATTTAACTAAAAGTGTGTTTGTGTGTGTATACTGTATCTCTCACATAGGAAACTGCATTAATGTAAACCACTTTTACAGCATAACATATGACAAATGAGAATAAAAATGCTCACCAAATATATAACCAGAATAAATTTCCAGCTGTTCAAATTGAATTACTTAAAGGTTAAGTATAGACAGGGTCTGTGTTGTGTATAGTAAAAAGTTCAGTGAAGCAAAGTCATTGACAGTTAGTTTAGATGGTTATATAGAACAGAATCGTGTCGTGTCTGTAGGGCAGAGCCTTGGGTAGTCATATGTCCTTATATCATATTGATGTTTTAAGATGCCACAAAATATCCAGCATCTCTTAACTTGATAACAGTAATGAGAATTTAATTGTGTTTTAAATCCAGACCTGGATAGGTCTTCAGTTACAGGGGGCAATAACATTTAGTACTGCAAAAATACTCACATAGTTTTTAATTGAGCATAACTTGTCAGACCTTAGATTTCTAAATCCATACTTAAGAGTATATTCCTTCTTCTCACCATTACAACATTGTTACTTAAAAATTGATTATCTATACTAATAAAAGGCAAAGCCCTCACTGACTGACTCATCACTAATTCTCCAACTTCCCGTGTAGGTAGAAGGCTGAAATTTGGCAGGCTCATTCCTTACAGCTTACTTACAAAAGTTGGGCAGGTTTCATTTCGAAATTCTACGCGTAATGGTCATAACTGGAACCTATTTTTTCGTCCATATACTATAATAGACTTCTGCTCGATGTAACTCCGCCTCCCACGTAATTTAGTGCCTGCCCATATAAGGCTGCCCGTCAGCGGCAATCCAATAGAAACACTGCCGCTAAATATTCACGGGTGAAGGACTGTGCTTATGCAGACGAAGATGAGATGGTCAGGGTGGTGTTTGGCACAAACTTGGCGAAACTGCAAGAGAAACTTTTAAGTGCCGGGTCTTAGCTAACATTAAATACAGCTGTGGACATCGCATGAGATGGCACCAGCACAGCTGGGAACCTTCGATGCATGTACACCGAGCGGCTCACGTGAAATGACGCAGTGCACAGACAAAAAGCAACAGTTCCAAAGAGTGCTGAACAAAAACCGAATTACACAATTGAGAAGGCAGCAAAAAAATATGAAGCGTGTGATACATACAAGCATATTCATAAGTGCAGCTACTGCGGAAACAAAGCACACGGTGAAAAAAGTCAATGACCCGCTAAAGGAAGACAGTGTAAAAAAAAACCTGTGCGTGCAGTGTGTCACGTCTCAGATAAAGAGGAAGACGAGTTGTTTATTGATGCAGTAAGAAACGAATCGAAGAATGAAACCTGTTATCTTTACAATGATTGGCAAACACGGAATGTAACTTGAACACAACACATCCTACAAATACGAACCTGATTGAAAGAAATAATGATAATCAAATCCTTGATGACAGCAACACTCATAACACTCACAAAACAATTACTGTATATTGACAATCATGCTAACGTTATTTTTAAAATGTTCCCTTTTCTTTTTCATAACTTCTTTAACACACTACTTCTCCGCTGTGAAGCGCGGGTATATATATATATATATGCATATATATACCCCAATCTACATACGCTCAAATAGACAAACCACACGCCGTGGCGCAATGGTTGAGGCTTCACCTCTAGCGCCGACGTCCGAGGTTCGATTCCCGAGAGGGGGTGCACTGGGTATGTACGCGCGCTTCCCGATTCATTTTACTTTCGCGTCCACCTTGGTTTGAGACGTATGAAAAAATATGAGGTTAACGCAGAAAGACAGATCACCAATTGAAGCTTTATGAATAATGGATACTTTATTCGCGATCAATGATTGTTTTGGTAAAGCCATACTCAGTGTATTCATTAGATGAACGGTAAAAAAGTAACAGCGAGGGGAGGGTGACTTATCGAGGCATGCAGGCAAAACCACAATAGCACACAGGCTCGATGTAGTGCGCGTCAACTCGATCTGAATTGTGCGATCACATTCGAAAAAATATATCTTTTCAAGTTCGATTTAGTCCATATGTGTCAAACTCAAGGCCCGGCGTGTAATTATATCCGGCCTGCAAGATCATTTTATATATTATTGTTATTAATGGCCCGGGGATATGAAGCGCTGGTAACACAATAAACTACAGATCCCATAATGCAGCGCTTCAGCTGCCTTGCCGACTTACGCGTTAATCAAGTCTAGCTTATGATGCTGCAAGTTATTGCGAAGCTAGCCCACACGATGCCGAAGAGAAAAGTTGATTCTGAAAATAGAGCCTTTAAAAACCGATGGGAGGCTGAGTATATGTTTACTGACATTGCCGGTAAACCCGTGTGTCTCATTTGTGGAGCTAATGTGGCTGTAATTACAGAATTTAATCTAAGACGGCACTATGAGACAAAACATCAGGATAACCTGAAAGACCTGAATGCAATGCAGAAGATACAGAAAGCAGAAGAGTTAAAGAAGAATCTGACACTTCAGCAGACGTTTTTACCCGTGCAAAATCACAAAGTGATTTCAAGTGAAGCTGCTTTTATGGGAGACACAAATGCACCAGTGCAACTTGCCCCACTTTCCCTGTTGCCAAGTAATGTTGAACCAAGTCGGCACTATGATGTTCCCAAATACGCACTTTGCTGATAAACTGAGTGCACTGCGCACGAAGTTCGCACGGCGCTTTGGTGACTTTGAAGAACAAAAAAAGAATTTTGAGTTGTTTCTCAACCCATTTGCCGTCGATGTGGAAACTGTACCAGTGCAGATTCAGATGGAGGTGATTGAGCTGCAGTGTAATGGCACACTGAAGGCAAACTAAGATACTGCACGGCCCGCACCGTTTATTCACTCCAGTCCCGCAAAAATGCTCCAGCTCCGTCTACATGCGGCTCGAACCTTGTGCATGTTTGGTACCACATATCTGTGTGAGAAGCTCTTCTCAGTCATGAAGACTAACAAAACAGCACACAGGAGTCGCCTCACTGATGAGCACCTGCAGTCCATCCTGAGAATCTCCACAACACAGAACCTCACACCAAACATAAACGAACTTGTTGCCAAAAACAGATGCCAGGCGTCCAGCTCTAAAATGACATATGAGCAAAGACAACTGAATGATTTGATTTGTTATTGCTGAAAAGAACACATTCTATTTATGTTTCCAGGTTTTGTTATGCAGCATGTTCATATTTGAATTTGTATAATTTTGACAGGATATATTTTAATGGAGAGCAAAATCTTTTGGGATATTTAAAATTTAAGTTTATTTTTTATATAAAATTACATAAGAGTAAAGAAATTTGAATGTTTGTTCTTTTAACGTTTACTTTATTTCTAACTTGTATAATTTAGACAGGATATATTTTTATGGAGAGCAAAATATTATAAGTTATTTAAGGTTAGAGTTGATTTATTCCGGAATAATATTCCTGTCTGTTTTTATTCATATTTATGTTCAAAAAAGTTAAGTTTTAAAGTTTTAAAAGTTTAGGTTTTTCAATAAATGTTTATCCTGTTCGGCCCGCGACCTAAAGTGTGTTTTGGATTTTGGCCCCCTGTGCAATTGAGTTTGACACCCCTGATTTAGTCGACACAAATATGTATATGTAAGGCGAATTTACTCTTTACATTTGTATGGTAAAGAAAAATTTATGCAATGATGCCTACATTTAATATTTACATTCCTACCAAAAATATTTCTGTCGACTAAACAAAAATTTCTTCTATTTAAAATTTAAATAGAACTTGAACTGATATGATAGTTCATAATATCCACGCAGACTTGCACGTAAGAGCGGGAGTCATCCGTTTTAACAAACAGCGTATTGCACTGATACGAAATAGCCTGCCCATTTAATTATTTAGGAATGGATAAATAAATTAAGATTTTGTACAAATAATGTTTTTCATTTTTCTTCCTTGATGGATTCTGCCACCCCCAGCAACAGTTGCTCGCACCCCAAAGAGTGTATATATATATATATATGTGTGTGTGTATATGTATATATGTATGTATATGTATATATATGTTTATATATGTGTATGTATATATATATATATGTATTTGTATGTATATATGTGTGTGTGTGTATTTATATATGTGTATATGTGTATATGTATATATGCATGGATATGTATATATATATATGTTTGTATATATATATATGACAGCAACACTCATCACTCACAACAGTGACAAAACAATTACATTGACAATCATGTTAAGTTATTTTCAGAATGTTTCCTTTTCTTTTTCATTACTTCTTTAACACACTACTTCTCCGCTGCGAAGCGCGGGTATTTTGCTAGTTTCTTTATAAATAACATAACACTTTATAATAACTGCACACTATGAAGCATTAGTTAAGCATGACTAAATACTTTGTTCATCATTTAGAAAGCATCGCTTCCACATTAATTGGCATTAGCAACTACTTTATAAATGCCATTATAAATGCTTTAGTACTGATCACAAAGCATATTTATAATGTCTTTGATAACTGAATTTACGATGCTTTATTAATGACTAGCAAAATACCCGCTCTTCGCAGCGGCAAAGTACTGCATTAAAACTTTTATTAAGAAGAAAATTAAACCTTTTTAAACTGAGGGAAAATATGCTAATAATTATTTGTTAAGGATCTCTTTGTATACCATGTTGTCAGTTCGGCCCTCCGGTTGTAACATGACCAAGCTGTGCGCTGAGCTTACTCTTGAGCATGTAACTTACAGTTGGCCATGTGAACAGTAATCTTGTCTCAAATCTCACAGCTTGGATTGCTGCTGTCATAATCGGTTTGAGTTTCATGGTTTTTTTCAATTACGACAGTATTTGCAGGATTTGTTGTGTTGAAGTGACATTTGGCATCTGTCAAGCGTTGTAAGCACACAACCGGTTTCATCGATAAAATCACATCCAGCTTTTGAGAGTTTAAACATTCATAAACATCAAAGTGTCCACTACTAAAATCGTCACCTGTGAATCTAAGATGTTTAAGAGGCATTGGCGGTTGTCAAAAGGTGTAAAATATTTGGCCATTTCGGTACACTTAAAAGCGACAACCGTACAATTCAGCGGCAGCGATCAACTCACATTCAGAACCATAGGTGAAGGGCTTAAGCATTTCACTCTTATAGTGCTCCTGTGTAGTATAATTATCTCCTGTACCGTCATCAGTCCACACCTTGAACCTGTCCCAGTCATTCAATACATAAGACAGAATGTTTCTCCGGATATCAAGAGTGAGCCTGATATGGCCGTGCAATATGTAACAAAGAGAATGGAAAAGGTAGGTGCTATCTCCGGGCATGGAAACCACTCGGTAAGTGACAGGTCTTTGATCGATAGTGATCATTTCGATAGACATGGTAATGGAGGTTGGAATGATAAAGAAAATGGGTACCTGAGCAATGTAAAGGAAGTGTAAAATACCTATACAATAACTATAATTGTAATAAACAAACAATAAAACAGAGGAGAAGCCGTGGATTAAACAAAAAGGCTGTAGTTATCAGTAGGGAGACGTGAATCCCGTGGCGAAGCAAGGAAGGGAATGTAGAGACCGGAGCGACGGACGGTCTTATAGAGCCAGGCAGCCAACAACGTTGGAGGCGTTGGGATGGGAGAACGTCACCTCACACGGTGACCGAGGTGCAGGCTATGGACGTATATATGTACGTAAGTAGGATTCAGTTAGCGTTGGGAACCCGTGTACCAAATTTCTTGAAGATGGGCCCATAAGTAACAAAGACTGTTGAAAAGTTCAATATGGCCACCGAAATAAGTACGTACGTTGGTTTCGGTTAGTGCAGGGAAGCCAACCTACCAAATTTTGAGAAGATGGGGCCATAAATAAGAAAGTTCAACATGGCGGACGTTGTTGACTGTTATGACCATTACGTGTAGAATTTCAAAATGAAACCTGCTTAACTTTTGTAAGTAAGTTGTAAGAAATGAGCCTGCCAAATTTCAGCCTTCTACATATACGGGAATTTGGAGAATTAGTGATGTTAGAAAATTCAATATGGCGCCTGACAGTGGCGTCATACCACTGAAATAAGTACGTACATTGGTTTCGGTTAGGTCAGGGAAGCCACCTACCAAATTTCATGAAGATGGGGCCATAAATAAGAAAGTTCAACATGGTGGAAGTTGTTGACCGTTATGACCGTTACGCGTAGAATTTCTAAATGAAACCTGCTTAATTGTTGTAATTAAGCTGTAAGGAATGAGCCTGCCAAATTTCATCCTTCTACCTACACGGGAAGTTGGAGAATTAGTGACATTGGAAAGTTCAATATGGCAGCTGACAGTGGTGTCATACCAACAAAATAAGTACGGACATCGGTTTCCGTTAAAAGTTCAATATGGCGGCCGACAGTGGCATCATACCACCGAAATAAGTACCAAATTTCAGCCTTCTACCTACATGGGAAGTTGGAGAATTAGTGACGTTGGAAAGTTCAATATGGCGGCTGACAGTGGCGTCATACCACCGAAATAAGTATGTACATTGGTTTCGGTTAGCGCAGGGAAGCCGCCTATCAAATTTCAATATGGCGGATGTTGTTGACCGTTATGACCGTTACGTGTAGAATTTCGAAATGAAACCTGCTTAACTTTTGTAAGTAAGCTGTAAGGAATGGGCCTGCCAAATTTCAGTCTTCTACCTACACAAGAAGTTGGAGAATTAGTGATGAGTCAGTCAGTCAGTGAGGGCTTTGCCTTTTATTATTAAAGATCAATTAATATTTTTCAAAGAAGTATTAAATTACATATAAACCAGTTATGGAGAGGTTGTGAGTGGTTCATAAGATCATTTACAAAGTGTAAGTAAATAACTAATAAACTATTTAAATGTACATCTAGCTGTTTAGACACACTGATACTGTGTTAACAAATGCTTTATAAACACACATCCCTGATATAAATCATGATTTATTTAGATAGTTAAAAATCATTTGGTACTTGCTAGTTAACTATTGTTGTGAGCTAATCTAAAGTGAGGCCTACTTATGTTTTGTAAAGCATTTACAAAGGAAACAGCACAGATTGATAAAGAACATACAAATATTTATTACAAAGAATGTAACTTTAACTTAATACTTGATATGAAATAGAAAAATGAAACTCTGCAATCTCATGTAAAAATTTACAAAAATACACAAAATACATTACCAAATGAAGAAAAATATCAAAATATGCTTACATAGTAAAAAGGTTTCTTGTAAAGGTAAACATGGTCGTACAAGTACAAAAATTCCACAAGAAAATTTAAATTCTACATATTAAACTCAACACGTACAATTAGCAAAGACTGAAAAACAAATATACTCAACAAATACTTGTATTGTAATATTATATATATTTACAGTATATTAAAAAGACATAAATCCTAGCCATCTCATTTTTCTTAACTGACTTTGACTACTTGTATTTTTTTGAAATGTCATAAATCAATCTGCCAAATGCACCATCATGGTGCTTCTTTGCTAGCCATTCATTCCACTCAATCACTGCAAGGTGGTCAGAAAGCAAACTCTCAGTCCGATTTCCCCTAAGCCTCCAAATCTGATCCTTGTAGGATCTCCATGCCCTCTCAATATGCTGGGTATGGGCACCAGTGTGGAGATCTACATACCACCTGCTGTGGTTGGCAGTGTGATGGTTGTACCCTAATGCAGGGAGTATACAGTAGGCAAGCCACTCGTCACTAATAATAGATGACCCAGGCCTCACATGATGGGCAATCAAGGGGACAAGATGTCTTCTAGATCTTCTCTCCATAAGATGTAGAATAGATTTTCCAGATCTTCTCTGCTAATTTAGCCTCACACCTAACGACCCACTTCTTTCTTTTCCATCCACCAGCCATTCTTCCTCTACCATACTGATGGAGAAGAAACACAACAAACACAACCATAAACAGATACGAACATCATAATAATAGTAATTTTAGTAATTATAATTGATATTTACAAAGGAGATTTAAAGGCTCCGTTATGTTCTCAGCAGAAAAAAAGAAACAGCACGGATTGATACAGAAAATACAAATATTTATTACAATTGTACATCAATTGACATTTAGTTAAAGTTGATATTATTATAACCTTTCTTTTGTGCCGAAAATGGCTTTCGTCGATCACAACAAACTCCCTTCTTCCACCAATCTGCTGGCCTGTATGCCTTCTCATCCTTTCAATTGCTGTAACACAGACTTCCCTTATTTTCTTTGCCATTTTACTAAGAGTTGCTGAACTGCCTGCAATGCTGTCATCCATCATGTCTATCTGCCGTAACCGTAGACCCTGTATAAACCTTCAAAGGCAAATAGAACATGTACTTTTTATGTAGGCCTTTTTGTAAAATAATTGACACTGTATGCCATAATAAAAATTTTACACATTTTATTAAAATTTTAAAAAGGACAGCAACAAAGTGAATTTATTTCATATTTATGTTTCTACTGTTATTAGTTGCCTACCTGTACATGAATTGCACCCACTTGCTAAAGGAGACCTTTGATGCACTGAAGATTGATTTGTGCCTGACAGAAATTTGTTTTGCCCTTCCCTCATGTGCTGCTTGTCGACAAATCCTGTTTTTAAAAACATAAAATACTGATTTTTAGAAAGGAGTTTTTCCTCAATGCCCACCAACATTATCACATACAAGTGTTGCAATTTATTTTACATATGCATTTATTATTATTAATTTATTATATATTTCTTACCAAGCATATTGATCTCCACTGTTTGTCCTTTTCTTCAATTTCATGTTCTGGTGGCATATTCTGCATTTAATTTTTCTTTTCAGCAGTTTCACTTTTTGAAGCCACTTGATCAGCTTCAGTGTGTTTTTGACAGAACTGCATTCATTAATAAGCTTCTTAAGCCGGTTTAATTTGCTAATTTTAAACAAAATAAACTAAAATAATTGCTGTAGAAGGTGGTGAATTTATACTGACGTCCATGTAGTTTGTGAGCTGGTGGGCGGAAGAAATCGCGCTCCCGCTTTTATACGTAATCAACGTTGGACAAAGTTTAACTCGCGCAATTAAATGTCATCAGCAGACGGAAGGAATACCATAGTTGTGCATTTATGCCATGGAGAACCCCGAGCAAAGTCGAAAAGGCGTGCGGACCCGGGCCAAGAGGAATGCCAACTTGAACACGGAAACACTGGATGACACGGCCATCAGTGGCACTAGCGGTGAGTATATTGTTTGTGTGGCATGAATTATGGGTGATGGGTAGCATAAGGTCATAAGTTCGGAAACGCAGAGGGGCGGGAGCGCGCCGTGCTGCATGCATTTTCCTTCCTGTTAACAGATGACTTGTGTAATGATGATTTTAATTCTCTTAATGTACAGGGCAGGACGGTATGAAAGTTTGTTAGACAACATTAGAGATAATAAAACAATCTTCATTTATTGAATGATGTACAATTATTTTCAATTAGGTATGTCCATGGCTCCCACTGCACAGCTGACAGACAAAAGAAAATCTCATGAGTTGGAATGAGTGTAAACTGAGATTGGAGTGTCAAAAGGAGAAGATTGATGAGCTGACCAAGGAGAGAGACTATCTAAAAGAGCAACTGGCATCAGGTTGGTCTCCCATCACACAACATCGATTCAAATGATAGTAACAACAACAACAACATTTATTTATATAGCACATATTCATACAAAAAAATGTAGCTCAAAGTGCTTTACATAATGAAGAATAGAAAAATAAGAGACACCGTAAGAAAATAAAATAAGGCAACATTAATTAACATAGAATTAGAGTAAGGTCCAATTTCCAGGGCTGGGGAAAAAAATAAAATCTGCAGGGATTCCAGGCCATGAGACCGCCCAGTCCCCTCTGGGCAATCTACCTAACATAAATGAAACAGTCCTCTTTGTATTTATGGTTTTCACGGAAGGATTTGATGATGATGATGATCACGTGGACTTCTGGCTTTTAGTCCATCAATGCTGGAGCATCATGGTGCTTTGAGTAGGTTGGTGGTAGCGCAGGCCGCCACCACAGAGAAACCGGAAAAAGAAACAGAACAGAGAGTAGGGGTCAGTACGGATTTTAGAGCCACCATGAATAGTTATTATGATGAAGTACAGTTGTATAATTTGTGATTTTATCTTTGTGGTCCTGTGTGCTATTACTGCAAGCTGTGAGCCTTATGTATGTATTTGTATTTATTTTAACAGCTCTTAGAAGAGAGGCCACAGGTTCCATCCAGGCAATACCCTTGTCTTCAAATGCCTCTAGTGACAGCTCATCTGAATCTTCCTCTGATATTATGTCTGACTCCTCCTCTAAGACATCCTCATCAGATGGGGACAAAAAGAAGAAAAGGAAGAAGAGGAAAGAGATGAGGATCAAAAGGAAAAAGTATGGAAAGAAGTCAAAGAAAATGGAAGCAAAGACATGTCAGAGAGGTTAGAATGTTATTTTCACCCTTTCTACTAACAGTGTTTTAAGTAAGGCACTGCTTATGACTGCTGTACAAGTGTTTCTGTATCGGCTGTTTTTTTCTGCATGATTACTTAATTCTAGAAGAAGTTACAGCAAACTACATCAACTACCCTTAAGAGAAATATTATTTGATAGCTGAAGTATTTTAAAGAAAAAACTAATAAATCTGCTCTGAACTTTGTAGAATGTATCATACTGTAGATAAAAACAATTTTTCAGTCAAAGAAAGAGCGAGAATATTAAAACCAAATGCTAATATTTTCTTTAAATTACAGCTCAAAACCCACAGCAAGTGGTGGTACGATACAAGAAAATTCTTCGGCACTTTAGTAAAGAAGGGACCATGTCATCTGCTTTCAAGCATGTTGGGGTGGACCGGAACACAGTGGTCAATAGAGGATCCAGCTATAGAAGACACCATCAAAACCTTTAAGGCTTCTGGAAAACTGCTGCCTTTAAAAAAAAAAGTGAACTGTGTTCACATTAAACTGGTACAATGAGTCAAAACTCATCCACTATATACACTACTGTTCTCTAATGTTTTAAAGTTGGTATTCAGGTAGTTAAATTTAATTTTACCAAATTATTGTTGTATTTATACAGATTCTATTTATTGTATTTTGGCACTTCTGTGAACCAGTGTTGGAACTGGACTATTTTTATTTAGCAATATTTACATTTTACAGAATTATATTTTTAAAATCAGATTGCTGACCCTTATTTCATTTTATTCTAGAGTTTTTTGGAAGTTTACAATTTTGCATTCTTTTAGACTCTGCATTGAATTCTTACTTAGCCAAGTTAACTGTTGCAAGAAACCTTTTTTCAAAGTTAAACATCATATATTTTTAATCATTTGTTGAGTATATTTGTTTTTAATTTAACTCTTGAGTTTGAAATGTAGAATTGATTTGGATTTTGCCAAACTAATTTTATGTGGAATTTTTGTTGCACTTTTTTACGACCATGTTTACCTTTGCAAGAAACCTTTTTACTATGTTAACATTTTTTGCTATTTTTCATTTGGTAGTTTTTTTTATGGGATTGCAGAGTTTAATTTTTCTATTTCATATCAAGTATTGAGTTGAAGTTACAAAACATAAGTAGTCCTCACTTTAGATTAGCTCACAACAATAGTTAACTAGCAAGTACCAAATGATTTTTAAACCATGATTTATATCAGGGATGTGTGTTTATAAAGCATTTGTTAACACAGTATCAGTATCAGTGTTGCCAACTTAGCGACTTTGTCGCTATATTTAGTGACTTTTCAAATCCCTCTAGCGACAATTTTTTTAAAAAGCGACTAGCAAAAAATCTGGCGACTTTTTCTTGTGCTACTGGAGACTTTTGGAGACTCTGATGTGTCTGTACTGACTCTTCTCAACTTGCCACGGCAGCAGGCCCTTGCTCTCGCAGGAGTCCCCCCCCAGCTGCAGTTACAGCAGGAGATGCTCACTTCTACGAGTCTTGACTGCAAATGAATTGCCCATGCGCGAATCTGCCGTTAAGTGATCCCACCCTGGCTTGTAAGCGTGATGTAAATTAAAAATATCCTGTTCCGATGCATATTAAAAAATGTTCTTTGTCTAAAATAAATTGCTGCACAAGAATAAATCGCTGCATTTGACTCAAACAGCCTCATTACTTACCTCATCGACTGTGTGTGTGCTTCTCTGTGACTTTAGCATAAACATATAGCTCGCTAGTTCATCATGTCTCAGTCAAAACTATACTCTCAGAAATTCAGAAAGGAGTGGGAATCAAATCCTGAATTCAAAGGATGGTTGAAGCCTTTTATTGGAGATAATACACGGGCATACTGCCTGTATTGCAAGACTGATTTTTATGCCAAACTTTGCAAAATAAAAAAACACATGTCAACTCAGAAACATACACAAAAGGCAAAGCATTACAATAGTTTCACACAAAACAAACTGCCATTTATGGTAAAAAAATATGACTCTTCAAAAAAAGCTGAAGCCACCATGGCATTAGTTATCGCTGAACACTGTTCTATGCTGGCATGTGATCACATTGGAGAAGCATGTAAAGCTGCTTTTTCAGACTCCACTGCTGCTACCCATTTCAAAATGCACAGGACAAAGTGCATTGAAATGATTAATGGTGTCCTTGCACCATACTTCCTCAAAAGGTTAGTAGCAGATGTGAGTGACCAGCGTTTCAGCCTTCTCCTTGATGAGTCCACAGATATAAGTGTTTCAAAGTACCTAGGGGTTGTTGTACGGTACTTTAGTGACTCCAAGCAGACAATTGTGTCAACATTTCTGGGACTTGTTGAGTTGGAGGGAGGAGATGCCAAATCTATAGCCCATGCTGTTGTGGCTTTTCTGGAGAAGTGTGGTCTTAAAAAAGATAAACTCCTGGGGATAGGGACGGAAAATGCCTCAGTTATGACAGGTGTTAACAATGGGGTCCATAAAGTGCTGAAGGAGGAGTATGGCCTCAAAGATTTAGTTCTTATTCGGTGTGTGTGCCACTCTCTGCAGCTTGCTGTAAGTCATGCCTCTAATGACACCATCCCCCGTAGTGTGGAGTACCTGGTACGAGAGACTTATAACTGGTTTTCAGTGTCTCCAAAGCACAGGGAAGCCTACAAGGCCATATATGAGACCATCAACTGTGGGGAGAAACCTTTACAGATAACAAAGGTGTGTGCCACGTGTTGGCTGTCCATTGAACCAGTGGTTTCACGCATCTTGGACCAGTGGGAGGAGCTTAAGTTGCATTTCACAGTCACCAAATCCAGTGAACACTCCTACATGGCTGAGGTTTTATACTCTATGTACAGTGATCCTCAAAACATACTGTATCTTACTTTTTTGAAGTCAATACTGGGTGAGGTACAGTTGGCCATCAAGGCTTTCGAGGGGGAGCAAGTAGATCCTCTTAAACTACTTGACAGCTTGGTGAGTCTGATCAAGTCTGTGAGCACCAGGGTGCTGAATCCACTGGCAAAAGTTGATGTACTCAAAGGAACCATAGATGGATTCATCAGTCCTAAACCGTACCTTGGTTACCTTTTTGAGTCAAAGGCTGCTGAGTTGCACCTTGCGCCTGAGGATGAAATTAATGTTCGAAAGCGGTGTGTAGCCTTCACTATCTCCCTCATTAACACTAGAATTACCAGAGCCTACGAAAAAACTCGTAATTCCGTCACACCTTAAATCGCTTCTTAAATCCCTTCACACCTCTCCGCCAGCGCCCTTTGTCTTCTAAATGTACTGATAAAGAGAAGCTTGTAGCAGCCGGCTATTCCATCCCCCCACCAATTTAGAATGTGCACGAACTTCAGCTTGATTGAGTATCTGGGAGTGAAGTGGAGTTTTAGAGTGGAAATAATAGATTGTTGTTTGGAACACACGCATTTCATGTCTGTTCCGTTTCTACAGTAATCTGTGTCAACACATTGTTAAAACAGAAACGTTTTTTATATTCTACAACAACAACAACATTTATTTATATAGCACATTTTCATACAAACAGTAGCTCAAAGTGCTTTACATATTAAAGAATAGAAAAATGAAAGACACAATTATAAAACAAAATAAATCAACATTACTTCCTCACCTATTCTGTTTCTTTTCTCGGTACCCAAATGTGGCAATTGGTGCCACGGCCCACTTGCCAAGTTGTTTGCCTGCCTATGGTAAAGTCATCCCTGATGGAGGATCACAGGAATCATGGGAAAGAGGGGTCCTTTCATCGGAGCAACGTTTCAGCCGTGGCATGGCCAAATGGGGAGGCAGCTAGATGGATGAGGTCTCCAGGACTCTAAAAATATCCAAACCTAATTATGTCATATCATCTACTGTTAAACCGTACTTCTAAAATTTTTATTATTATGCTGTATTAAGGAATTGTTCTGTTCTGTGTATTGTATTGTATTGACCCCCTACTTTTGACACCCACTGCACGCCCAACCTACCTAGAAAGGGGTCTCTCTTTGAACTGCCTTTCCCGAGGTTTCTTCCATTTTCCCTACAAGGTTTTTGGGAGTTTTTCCTTGTCTTCTCAGAGAGTCAAGGCTGGGGGGCTGTAAAAAGGCAGGGCCTGTTAAAGCCCATTGCGGCACTTCCTGTGTGATTTTGGGCTATACAAAAATAAACCGTATTGTATTGTATTGTAATTAACATCGAATAAGAGTAAGGTTCAATGGCCAGGGGGGACAGAAAAAAAAATGCCAGTCCCCGCATGTTGCTGTATGCTGGATATTTTCACATGTATTGTCTCTTTCTTTCAGGTGTGTAATAGAAACCACAGCATAGAGAGAAGTGTGTATATTGCTTCTTACAGGAAAAGGCGATGGAAAAAGTGCACTTGAATAAAAGTTTGTGTGTCAGAACCCCTGGGGTGTCTTTAGTATGCATCGTGGTACACTGCAGAGCTATAGTGCGTCTTTAGTGAAAACAGCCGTGTCAGATGGGGTTGTATGGATTGATTCTGAACGCGATTGAGAGAATGAAAAGTGAATAAAAAAAAAAAAAGCTAACCTTTACAAGGATCATAAATTGCACCGGCTGTTAACAGACTGAAATCAAATGTATGCTGTTACTCTAAAATAGTAAGACTAAGAGCAGTTTACTTCTCAAAACGGAGGGGCGCAGGATCAAACTCGTGACCTCTTGATTCCCAAGCGGGGGCTGAGTCTATTGAACCACGGAGGCAGTTACAATAAACTGCCGTCAATGTCGCATGTTAAGGCGGCTTTTTGTTTCTGCAGTTATATTTTTGAATAAAAGCGCAATTGTGTTATTCTTGTGAAAATGTTTCTTTGCTATTTGGACTTTAGACTTCATACACTATATAGTTTATGCCTACATTTTGTCATCTACTACTAGAATATAAAAAACGTTTATGTTTTAACAATGTGTTGACACAGATTACTGTAGAAACGGAACAGACATGAAATGCGTGTGTTCCAAACAACAATCTATTATTTCCACTCTAAAACTCCACTTCACTCCCAAATACTCAATCAAGCTGAAGTTCGTGCACGTTCTAAATTGGTGGGGGGATGGAATAGCCGGCTGCTCCAAACTTCTCTTTATCAGCACATTTAGAAGACAAAGGGCGCTGGCGGAGAGGTGTGAAGGGATTTAAGAAGCAGTTTAAGGTGGGACGGAATTATGAGTTTTTTCATAGGCTCTGGTAATTCTAGGAGATTCTAAGAACTGAGGGTGAGACTGCCGGACAACATTGAAGCATTGCAGTTCATGTCGGTTTTCAATGTGGAGGAAACTTTAAAGCAAAATAAGAGCCCTGGAGAAATGGAAAAAATAGCCAAGATTCTTGGTTACTCCCCTCCAGATATAGACAAGATTGTCCAGCAATGGAGTGCCATCCATCTTAATAAATGGAATGAAATAAAAACCACATTGGACTTCTGGAGTGAGGTTAGGAAATTCAGGGTTGCAGCTGATATCAACCCATTTCAGGAACTTGCCATGGCTGCCGTGTCTGTGCTGTCCTTGCCACACTCAAATGCTGAAGTTGAGAGAGTATTCAGCCAGATGAGTGTGGTAAAAAGCAAATTTAGAAATCGAATGTCCCTGCAGACCCTTAACTCCATCCTGTACATTCGATATGGGCTGAAGCTGTGTGGTGAGACTTGCTATGAGCACCAGCTGCCTCACAATGTTTTGCAGCTTTTTGGAACATCAGCTGGTTACTCGTTTAAGTCAGCTCCCTCAGTTGCTGAACCTGCTATTGAGAGCCTTGACGAAAATGATGAAGAATCACTCTTTCTGTGAGCTTGCTTAGTCTTGAGTGTTAGTGTTGAGGGGGGTCTGGAAAAAACAAAATCAAAAAAATTTGGACTACTCGGTTAAATTGTTAATGTAGATGGTATTTAAAAAATGTTACAATGTTATGGTTAAACTGTTCATGTTTTAAGCTTCTAAATGGATTATAAGATTATAAAGATAAAAAAAAAACAAGCAAAATAAAAAAACAAAACAGAAAAACAAAACAAAACAAAAAAAAAAAACAACTCCGCCAAAGTGTCTCATTTGGGTCACTTTTGCCGGTCCCAAGCCTGGGTAAAGGAGGAGGGTAGGAATTGTGACATTAAAAAAACTAAACTAATGTTAACCAGTAACACTAGCTTTCCTGTTGTTTTTGTTTACTATATTTTTTATTTTATTTAGGCTATTATATATTAAAAAAATAAAAACAGAGGCCTACCATAAGCATGTATTATTCTTTCATCATCAGCATTTGCTAAATGCACTGTGTATAAGCTAACTGAGACATGGCATAGCATTTGCATGTCTTTGCTCTTTTGTTGATTTTAATTCATTTACATGTCCTCATTTATAAGTCCCTTTGGATAAAAACATCTGCTAAATATGATATATATAGTAATGTATATTTATATATCTATGTATAAAAACTACGACGGTACGACGGAGCTTTAGTGCCACGTTAAAAATAAAAAAATATGTAAATCTACAAGAATAAACTCAATGTTATGAGATAAAAGTCGAAATCTTACAAATGGGTTTGTCAGATACAAATACACATTCTTACCATATTTCAAGCTTCAAATAAGTGTCACGTAACTTTATGAAAGCCATATGACCGAATTGTCTCTTACTTTCGGTTTCTGAATTTGCAAATAACTTGCATGTGCAGCGTGCATTATGCAAATTACGTGATGACGTCTACTTTCCTTACTGACGCATTGGCAACACTGATCAGTATGTCTAAACAACTACGTGTACATTTAAATAGTTTATTAGTTATTTACTTACACTTTGTAAATGATCTTATGAACCACTCAAAACCTCTACATAACTGGTTTATATGTATTTTAATACTTCTTTGAAAAATATTAATTGATCATTAATAAAGCATCATAAATGCAGTTACCAAAGACATTAGAAATATGCTTTGCGATCAGTACTAAAGCATTTATAATGGCATTTATAAAGTGGTTGCTAATGCCAATTAATGTGGAAGCGATGCTTTCTAAATGATGAACAAAGTATTTAGTCATGCTTAACTAATGCTTAATAGTGTCCAGTTATTATAAAGTGTTACCTGCTATGGTTATCTCTGACCATGCCCCACATATTCATCTTGCAGCCGGCCTCTTAACCCTGTTATTAGCTGATGAGAACTATACAGAATTTATATCCAAGCAAATTGATTCTTTTTTAGAGACAAATGCATCCTTCAAAGATTTCTGCAGGAATACTCTGGGAAACTCTGAAGGCATTTTTAAGAGGTCAGATTAACTTATACTCTCCCACAAAAATAAATCTGAAACCAAGAATGCCTCATAGTTAATTAGTGAAATTGCCAGAATAGATCAAAAACATGTCAGGTTTCTAAATGAGGCACTTTTTAGGAAAAGACAGGCAATCAGAACTCAACCTCCTGACAACAAAAGAAATGGAACAACTCAATTTTAAATCACAATATTATTACTGTGAACATGGAGAGAAGGCTAATAAGATCTTAGCTCAACAAATCCACAAGCAGGATGTTCACAATGTAAAAAGAGTAATCACCAACACAGATGTACTGTAGATTAAATCATTGACCATAAAAATATAATGCACACATTTAGAGACTACTATGATATACTATAACCATGGCCCCCACAAGGGGGCCTGGCACGGGATGAGTAGATATTATGCACAAACAAAAAATATGAACAGAAAGCATGAATTGATCCTACAGCGTTGAGTGTCAACTTCAGCATAAAATATTTTGAAAACTAAAAACAATACCAAAAGTTAAAAAAAAATTCTACATACATTTTTCTACAACTTTCTCGCTTTGACATTTTACGAATCCAAATAAAACGTAGACCTCTCCACTGGTAAAAAATTTTGATATTAATTGATTTGGTGTCATATATTTTTATATATTTATTTATAAATATTAGATAGATAGACAGATATTATAAACGAACTAAAACAAATTATACATAGTTTTAAACGCAATTAAATAAGAAATACTACACAAAAAAATTAAACATTTACATCACTTATTTCTGCAGATATAAAGAGTTAAAGTTAAAATTTAGATTTTTTTCAAAATCGGCATTTTCAAAAAGAGTAATTTCCGGCCTTTTGCAAGAAAATTGAGGCCTGCAACAACCGCCATTATTTTAGTCATAAAATATTTCCTATAGGAAACCTTACATTAGAAAATTATATCATGCCGGAGTACATGAAAAACTAAGCGTCATAGGACTGTACGGATCTTCAACTAAATTGTATACCTACATTTAAAACTAAAAATGCAAACAATTCTATTTATATTCACGATTAGTTTATAAGAAGCCTGTTCTAATTCTTTTAAAGGCAAAACAAGAAACAAATAATATTATTTAATTTGCATGAGTAGTCAACTACTGTAGATAAATGATCATTTATAAAAAATAATAGAATTTGCTTAGTTGCACATATCCATTGAGGATTTGATAGCCTGTTATCAAGGAATTCAGAATCAGCTGATTTCGCTACCCGCTACATGCTGGGAAGTAAGTACCTATTAAATAATTTTATATAGTTATTTGTGTAATTTAAAAACTTTGTAAGTAATTCATTTCAATGAAAAATTCAAATCTTATATGAAATTTTAAAAAGACGACATACCCTTCTTTATTCTCATATATACAGGATGTTGGTCTGCTGATGACAGTGTTTTAGCACAAAATACAGTAAACCCTCATTTAGACACTAGTGCGATAATATTTTCTTAGAGCACAGAAAACCTGTTTACGACTGTCTAAATATGTTTTTTAATATTATTAGAGCCCTCTACACATGAAATAACACCCTTTTGTCAAAAGTTTATACTGTGCTCCATGACAAGACAGAGATGACAGTTCCGTCTCACAATTAAAAGAATGCAAACATTTCTTCTTCTAAGGAGTGTGTGTCAGGAGCAGAGAATGTCAGAGAGAGAGAGAGAGAGAGAAAAGCAAACAATCAAAACTCAATAGGGCTGTTCGGGCTTTTAAGAATGCAAAGCACCGCTGGACAAAGCAGCTACTCACACCCCCTCCGTCAGGAGCAGAGAATGTTACAGAGAGTGAGAGAGACAGAGAAAAGCAAACAATCAAAAATCAATACATACTGTTCTGGCTTTCAAGTATACGAAGCACCACGTGGGAAGCATATCATATATCATTGAGGATTGGGTAGCTTCTCAGCCATCTGCCAATAGCGTCCCTTGTATGAAATCAACTGGGGAAACCAACTGAGGAAACATGTACCATAAATTAAAAGACCCATTGTCCGCAGAAATCCGCGAACCAGCGAAAAATCCGTGACATACTGTATATTTAGATATGCTTACATTTAAAATCCACGATGGAGTGAAGCCGTGAAAGTCGAAGTGCAATATAGCGAGGGATCACTGTATTAGCAAGTATTGACAACAAGAACGTTGTCTTACAAAGTAAAGGAATAACGCTCGACGTTGAAACTTCACTTGTAAAAGACCTAGTTCAAGAAATGTAGCATTTACATGACTCATGGGAAAGTATTATTCAGGAGGCGAAAGCAGTTACTGAGGTAGTACGAATGCAAACTCAATTTCCAAATACCTGAAAACCTTCTACAGAACCAGAATATGATTTCAAAATTTTGGTAGTTTTCCAGGTATTGGATTTTATCATCAGCGATTTAAAGACAAGATTTGAAGCAGCAGATGCCATATGTGAATTATTCTCACCCATTTTGAATTTTCAGAATTTGGGACGATGGTCAACTCATCACAAGAGCTGCAAAACTTGTACATGCATATGCAGATCTGTCAGATGACTTACTGGATGAAATCTTTCACTTCAAAAGTATTTACAAGACAGTCTTTGGTGTTGATAAAAGCCCAATTAGAATTTTGAATGCAATTTACGACAGAAAACTTCAAGTTATATTTGCCAATATCTGTTTCGCTATTAAATTGTTCTGTACAGTCCCAGTTACTGTTTCTTCAGCAGAAAGATCGTTTAGCAGATTGACAAATTCATTAAAAACACGGCAAAGAAGTACAACTAGTCAAAAATAACTTACTCATCTAGCAGTTCTGTGTATTGAAAATGATTTAGCTAAACATGTTGATTTAAGTGAGGTCATTGAAACTTTTCCATCAAAGAAAGCTAGAAAACAGATTTTGCAATAATTTTTGAAGTTTTTATAGGATCTTTACTTTATAAATATATTCAATAAATGTGCATAATACTTATGTGTTTACATCATTAATCTTGCTTATTTTATTTAAAATCCTACTGGGTATCACATTTTCCTTAACCCTAGGTGAAAGGGCCCGCTAGAGATCCTGGCCTAGGGGCCTGTGTTAGAATGTGGTGGCCATGACTATAACATACAGACACAATCTAATGCATTTTTTTGATACATTGCAGATACCACTGATAGATACTCTCAGTTCAGAAGAATTGGATAAACCTCTGATGCTCTCAGAATTACTAGACACTACAAATTCACTTCAGAGTGGGAAAGCACCATGTCCTGATGGCTACCCTACTGAATTTTATATAAAAAAAATCCATTTAAGTTAGGTCCCCTTTTATTAGCAACATTTATAGAAACCAGAGACAATAAAATTCTATCTCAAACTTTTTGTGAAGCATTAATTAGCATTTTTCCTATGAAAAATAAGGACATATTAAAACGTGCATCATACAGACCAATCTCATTTCTGAATAATGATGTTAAAATACTCCCCAAAGTTCTAGCTAGAAAGAATGAGAAAGTGCTGCCTTCAGTAATATCACAAGACCAAACTGAATTTATTAAAGGTAGACATTTAGCTTCCAATCTTCGATGTCTATTTAATGTAATATATTCACCCATAAATTCTAACTCTCCAGAGATCTTATTATCTTTGGATGCAGAAAAAGCATCTGATATGGTTTGGCCCGAACATATGTGCTTGGATCAAAATACTGTATACCAGTCTAGAATGCAGTACTAGACAAGGATGCTGTTCACTTTCAAAATGCATCAAAGATAAAGGGGATTTTCAGAGAAGGACATGAACAGAAAATATCCCTATATGGAAATGATATGGTACTGTATATATCAGACTCACAAAATTCCGTGCCTGCTGCCCTAACTGCTCAAGCAGAATCTGAAAAGATATCTGGACTCAAAATTAGTTTGAACAAAAGTGTGCTTTTCCAAGTGAATTCTCTAGCAAACAACATTAAATTGGACACCTTCCCTTTTATCATTGCAGATCAGTTAAAATACTTACAGTAGGTGTAAACATCACAAATAAGATGAAGCTCTTTTTCAACAAAATTTTGCTGTATGCTTGGAAAAACTTAAAATGAGACTTGAACAGATGGTTTACCCTCCATCTTACTTTAGCAGGGAGAATTAGAAGTATCAAGATGAATATCCTTAAACTTCAGTTTCTATTTCAAACAATACCCATATACACTAACAAATATTTTTTTAAGACATTAGATTCAAACATAACTTCATTTATGTGGAATTCAAAATATTCATGCATCTAAAGGGCAATCCTACAATGACCTTAATCAGAAAGTGGCATGGCTCTACCTAATTTTCCATTTTATTACTGGGTGGCAAATAGACAAGCTATAAAAACCTGGACTTTGACAAAAACAGATGAACACACACTAGCTTGGTCTGCAATAGAAATTAAATCCTGCAGTACTTCTTTATATTCTTTGCTTTTTACACCTTTAACACTAGAATTCCTGTAGCCTACGAAAAAAGTCATAATCCCAGGCCACCTTAAATTCCTTCGCACCTCGTCATCAGCGTCTTTGTTTTGCAAACGTGCCAGGGATTCTAGCGTTAAATACAAGGTATGATCAATATACTAACAACCCAATTCTCCTTCATTCATTCAGAATATGGAGCCAATGTAGAAAGCACCTCAAGTTAGGGAATATTTTATCTGTGTCACCTGTGCATGAGAGCCACCTTTTTCCACCAACTCAAACTTACACAGTTTTTAATGTTTGGAAAACGTATGGGATTAAATAGTTTACAGAGTTGTATATAAATAATGTCTTTGCTTCCTACAAACACTGTAAAAAATAAATCTTGCATGTGTGAAAAACAATAACACAAAATAGCTAACTATACGCAAAATTATTGTTACTTTAATTAATAAAAATGGGTTTTACCTTTTTTATTTAATTCTAATTCAATAAAAAAATTAAGAATGTTAACTTATTATTTTTCTTAAAATATAATTTTTTTTTTATAACTTATTCTAAGTTAAAAAACTATACTGTGAACTGAACCCATTTGAGTTAAGTTAAATTTAATGGCACTGCACTTCCTCTCACATCGATTTCTTAGTGTTTACAACAACTCATTCAGTTGTAACTTTTATCCATAAGAGCTTTTTTACTATGAATGTGTAAGTATAAAGCATTTTAATTTCTGTAATGAATAATTAGTATTTAATTTTGTTAGTTACAGACATAAGCAGTTATTGATTTCACGAAACCTTTCCCTTCTTATGGGAAACATGGCGAGCAAAGCAGCGTCTGTTTAACAACCTACCTCGTTGGTTTGCTTTAAAAAGCAAGCACGTTTCTCAGATAGTTACGTATGGTCATATATATTTTTTATCGTTTAAAATTACTTTACACAGAAAATGAAAATGACACTTTTGAGATAAGTTTTAGAACGATATGGCGTTTGTCCTAAACTACGACTTGTAAATAACATAAAAAGACGTTTACCTAACTCTCACAGTATTATTTGACCTCTTATTTAATTAGTGTTCTGCATAAGTAATGTATTTTCTTGTTAATTTTTTACACAATGATTTATTTAGTGATGCAAAAAAAAAAAACTTGTGATTTCCTATGTCCTATTTTATTTCAGGGTTTTCGCTATCACATACTGAAAAGTAGTGGAAAAGGCGGTCATTCATTTAACCGGATATGCTGGCGTAAATGCAGGAAGTGGTTGAAAAGCGGCATCTGCCACAAGATTTCACTCATTTCACTCTCTACGGTTCCTTCCTGTTTACCTCTCATTCCTGGGACATTACTTGGTTAAAATGTACTTTTTGTGTAAGTTTTTACAAAAAAAAAAAAAATTGCATTGACATTTGAATGCCAATAGTTTAGTAAAAATTATCCTCAGACATTTGATTTCATTTTCCAATGTGTGCCATTGAAAATATAACCATTGTTGTGACTATCAGGGTATGTTGAAATAAATAAAGATATATGGAATTTTAGCATTTATTTGTTATACAGTCACTATTGTCCAGCTTTGCATTATTACTCATTTTTTTTTGAGCAATTCAAATGAAAATCTGAGTAAAATAAAAATAGTTTTGCCACTACTTGTATTTAATCATACTCATTTATTTTAGTTAAATTTGAGTAAAATAAGTTTACTCAATAGTACAGTGTATTAAATCTACTCAAAACAATTTATTGTAATTTGTTGCCTTATTTTTTACTTTTTAAAGTGAAGAACTGCATTCCAAATTTAGCTTCCGATCAACACAATTTTTCCACTATCTCTGAATTAGAAACTTAGCTAAACAAAATCTGCCTAATTTTCCTCTCCTCCCATCTATTTCTATTGCAGAAGAAATATTGATCAGTCTTAAAGACTCGGACAGCATTTCAATAATATATAAAACCATTTTTTAGTCCCTTCATTTTAAAGATCCCAGGGTACAGGGGGAAAAGGATCTCTTACTCAACATTTCAGAGGGCAGCCATGCACAAAATTCAGCTCTTAACTCCATATGCGCAAAGCATTCAATTATTTAACTCAAAACCTTTTATCGAGCAAATCTATCTTGTTTAAAATTGTCCAAAATGTTTCCAGGGCAAGATCCAACCTGTGAACGATGCAATCGAGCGCCAGTCTCACTGGGCCACGTGTTTTGGACATGCACCAAATTAACATCATTCCAGACAAAAAATTTTAAATGGCTATCAGACAACCTTGAAGTCACAATCCCTCCTAATCCACTAACTGCTGTGTTTGGTATACTTCCAGATTGGCTTAAAGTGGACAAGGACAAACAAATGAATTGCCTTTACTTTACTAATGGCACGTAGACTTATCTTGCTCAACTGGAAGTATCCTAACCTACCGCATTTTAGTGAGTGAATAACTGATGTTACTGTTTCTGGTTTTTGATTCTTCGGTTTGTGTGCTTTCATTTTTCTCCTTTTTTCTGCCTTTTCTTTTGTTAATAACTTTTTCTTTAAGAAATTTGTACATATTAAGGGATTTTTTTTTTTTTAGTTTTTGCTTGGTCAGAGTTTTTTGTTTTACTATTTTACCCTCTCTGTACTGAACTTTTGAAACTTTAAAGTCTAAGCCCTAATGTGAAACTGTGTAGGCCTTGAAGCTTACCTTTAAGTTTTTGGGCCAAGTTGCCCATGTAAGACGTGTTTTTGAGTGATTTCCTGGCCAGCCTTTTTGTTTATTTTGAGGCCTGTTCAAACCTGTTTGATATTTTTGTGTTGTTGCAACTTTTGTTTTGTTTCAAATTTTGGATCTTAACTTTTTGGCTTACTCAGTTTTTTATTATTATTGGAGCATTGGAGTAATGTATTTCTTCATTTAGCATTTTTCTCTTTGCAATTCCTTCATTTTTTAAGTAGTTTTTTCTGTTATTTTCTAGTTTAGTCTTTAATTCAATTATTTATTTTTTTGATTCTTGGTTATAATTGGTTCTTTTGAGTTTTGAATTACCTAAATTTAAAGTGTTGTGTTGGGCAAGTATTTTGGCCTTCCTATTTGGGAATATTTCATAACAGCTGATAGTCATGTGTGAGTTCATATGAAGAGCTGCAGGGAAACTTTAATGTGTTGCCATACTGATATGGGTGTCACCGATAACTGATTAAAATTGGTTTGGAGTTTTGAAAGGCAAGAGATGCACAGGAGTTACAGAGGTATTAATTGGCATCAGCAAGGGTGAGAATGGCAAGCGTCTGGACAAAAAAGGTGTATGGATATAAATACACAATCTTTAGGTACTACACAGCAGGAAGAAACCACTGTAAATGTAAAGGTTTGCGTTTGTAGTGATAAGCATTCCTAGGTTTTATATATTTGACATTGTAAGAATTAAAACCTGTTGTGGTTTAATTAGGCTCAGATGTCATTTCTTTTTATTTAATATTTTTCTTAACTCATAAGTATTACTTTGGAAATTCTGTTATGTATTTGTATATTTATTAGTGAATACTTTTTTTTTTTTAATTTTATTACAATCAATACATAGCAATCAAGTTTTTACAAAAAAAAAGTATTATGCTAAGAACAGATCGATCCCCACCCTTGAGAGAGAGAGCAAGCCAAACGGTGTAAAATTTAAGGCTTGTAAAAATACCTAAATCAACAAATTCTCTGTGCTTTATAAACTCATTTCAAAATATTACTGATTAGATACTGCCATGTTTTGAAAAAAGTCTGCACAGATCCTCTAACTGAGTATTTGATTTTTTCCAATTTTAAATAATATAACACATCAGTTTCCCACTGACTTAAAAGAGGAGAGTTTGGGTTCTTCCAGTTTATCAGAATAAGTCCGCGTGCCAACAGTGTAGTGAATGCAATCACAATTTGTTTGTCTTTCTCCACTTTAAGACCCTCTGGAAGAACCCCAAACACAGCTGTTAATGGGTTAGGAGGGATTGTGAGTCCAAGGCTGTCTGAGAGGTAATTAAAAATTTTTGTCCAGAATAATGTTAATTTGGTGCAGGCCCAGAACATGTGACCTAGTGAGGCTGGGGCTTGGTTGCAACGTTCGCAGGTTGGATCATGCCCTGGAAACATTTTGGAGAGTTTTAGTCGAGACAGATGTGCTCGATATATAATTTTGAGTTGAATAATTGTATGCTTTGCGCATATGGAGCTTGAGTGAATTCTCTGCATTGCTACTTTCCACTCCTTTTCTGATATATTAATTTAGAGGTCATTTTCCCAGTGTCCTCTTGGATCTTTGAAAGGAAGGGATTGTAAAAGGATTTTATATATTGTAGAGATGGAGTCTAACTCCTTGAAATTGAGCAATAATTTTTCCAGCGTGGATGAGGGTGCAAGATGAGGAAAATCTGGAAGGTTCTGTTTAACAAAGTTCCTGATTTGAAGATAGTGAAAGAAATTTGTAGCTGGAATGTTAAATTTGGAATGTAATTGTTCATAGGATGCAAAGACGTTGTCTATGTAAAGATCTTCTTCTTTACTTCTTTATAGATAATAACTTCTTGCCTAAGATTAAATCTTGTAAATACGATGCTATTGTTATTTCAGACCATGCTCCGATGATCTTGGAGCTGAAATTACTAAGCCCCATACACTCACCCCGCAGATGGCGCTCAATCCGTTTCTATTAGCTGACGAGAATTGTACTGAATTTATATCCAAACAAATTGAATTCTTTCTAGAGACAAATACATCCCCTGAGATCTCTGCAGGAATACTCTGGGAAACTCTTAAGGCCTTCTTAAGAGGACAGATTATCTCATATCTTTCCCACAGAAATAAATCCGAAGCGAAGAAAGTAGCAGAGATAAAAAGCGAAATTACTAAAATAGATGAAGAACATGCCAGACTACCAAGCGAGACTCTACATAAGAGGAGGCAGGCTCTACATTCAGAATTAAACCTCTTGACAACTAAAGAAACCGAACAACTAATTTACAAATCCAGACATCATTATTATGAACATGGAGAGAAAGCTAATAAGCTTTTAGCGCAACAAATTCACAAGCAAGATGTGCAACGCAATCTCGTAATTACTAACACGAACGGAGATAAAATCATCGAACACAAAAATATAATGTACACTTTTAGAGACTACTATAAATCCCTATATACTACTGAGTTTAAAGAAGACAATATACAATCTAATGCATTTCTGGATACATTACAGATACCACAAATTGACGCTTTTAGTGTGGAGGAACTCGATAAACCTCTGTCATTATCAGAATTACTGGATGCTATAAAGTCACTCCAAGGTGGAAAAGCAGCAGGCCCTGACGGCTACCCTGCAGAGTTTTACAAGAAATTCTCCGCTCAGCTAGCTCCCTCCTATTAGCAACATTTACAGAAGCCAGAGATAACCAATCTCTTCCACAAACCTTTAAGCCAAGCACTAATCACTGTCTTTCCAAAACAAAATAAGGACTTATTACAATGTGCATCATACAGACCAATTTCACTTCTGAATAACACGTTAAAATACTCTCTAAAATCATAGCTAGAAGGATGGAGAAAGTGCTCCCCTCGGTAATATCACAAGACCAAACTGGATTTATTAGGGGCCGACACTTATCTTCAAATCTTCGACGCCTGTTTAATGTAATATACTCACCAACTAAATCAAACACCCCAGAAATATTATTATCATTGGATGCAGAAAAAGCATTCGACATGATTGAATGGAAATACCTTTTACTATTTTGGAGAAGTTTGGGTTTGGCCCAACATTTGTGCATGGATTAAATTACTGTATACTAACCCAGAAGCTTCAGTTTGCATCAATAACATTTGCTCAGACTACTTTAAACTAGAACGTGGCACAAGACAAGGATGCCCTTTGTCACCACTGCTGTTTGCAATTGCCATTGAACCACTGGCAATACATTGTCGAAATACTGATCAGATAAAGGGGATTAGCAGAGAAGGACTGGAACAGAAAATCTCATTATATGCAGATGACATGGTACTGTATATATGGACCCAGAAAATTCTGTGCCTGCAGTCTTAGCAGCACTCACAGAATTTCAAAAGCTCTCTGGTCTCAGAATTAATCTGAATAAAAGTGTACTCTTTCCGGTGAATTCGCAAGCATATAATATTAGATTAGACACCCTTCCTTTTATCATTGCAGAACAGTTTAAATACCTCGGGGTAAACATCACAAGTAAACATAAAGCTCTATATCAACAAAATTTCGTCGCCTGCATGGAAAAAGTTAAACAAGACTTGCATAGATGGTCAACCCTTCATCTCACACTAGCTGGAAGAATTAACACTGTTAAGATGAATATTCTTCCTAAGCTCCTTTTTTTATTTCAAAACATACCAATATACACTAATAAATCGTTCTTTAAGCAATTAGATTCAACAATAACCTCATTTATTTGGAATTCTAAACATCCACGCATCAAAAGAGCGACCCTACAAAGACAAAAGGCAGAAGGCGGCATGGCTCTACCTAACTTCCAGTTTTATTACTGGGGCAAATATACAGTCGATAAGAACCTGGACACAAATAGAAGAACATATACAGGCATGGACAGCAATAGAAGTAAAATCCTGCAGTACGTCTTTGTATTCCCTGCTCTGCGCTCCAATAAACACACGTTATCGGCAATACACTAATAACCCAATTGTGCTCCACTCACTTAGAATCTGGAACCAATGTAGAAAGCATTTTAAGACGGAGAAGCTTCTTTCTGTGGCACCCCTGCAAAAGAACCACCTCTTTCAACCCTCACAAACATATGCAGTTTTTAATATCTGGAAAAAATTTGGAATTAACTTGCTTAGAGATCTTTATTAGTGAATACTTTTTGGCGTATTATTTTTAGATTACTGACTTCTGTTTGGAACAGTTGCATATTTTTTTCAATATACATTGTGTTTTATGAGTTAAATTAACAGGGGTGGATCCTCCTGATGACATAGCTAGAAAGATTTATACAAAATATTTTCATGAATCATATTTAGATAAATAGATACTTTATTAATCCCAAGGGGAAATTCACATAATCCAGCAGCAGTACAGTGATCCCTCGCTATATCGCACTTCGACTTTTGTGGCTTCACTCTATCGCGGATTTTAAATGTAAGCATATCTAAATATACTGTATATCACAGATTTTTCACTGGTTCGCAGATTTCTGAGGACTATGGGTCTTTTAATTTATGGTACATGCTTCCTCAGTTTGTTTGCCCAGTTGATTTCATACAAGGGATGCTATTGGCGGATGGCTTAGAAGCTGCCCAATCAGAGCATGCATTACGTATTAAATAAAACTCCTTAATGATATGCGATGTGCTTCCCGAGCGGTGCTTGATTGTTTGCTTTTCTCGGACTCTCTCACTCTCTCTGACGTTCTCTGCTCCTGACGGAGGGGGTGTGAGCAGAGGGGCTGTTTGCGCAGAGGCTGTTTGCCTAGAAGATAAGGAACGCTACTCTAAAAATGCTGAAAGACTACCTTCACATTGCTCCCTTCTGTTGCGGCTGCTTTATCGCGGTGCGCATACTCAACAGCACGTATTGATTTTTTGATTGTTTGCTTTTCTGTCACGCTCTCTCTCTCTGTCTCTGAAATTCTCTGCTCCTGACAGAGCTCCTTTGAAGAGAAGATATGTTTGCATTCTTTTAATTGTGAGAAAGAACCGTCATCTCTGTCCTGTCATGGAGCACAGTTTAAACTTTTGACTAAAGAGTGTTATTTCATATCTAGAGGGCTCTTAATAATGTTAACAGTGTGGGAGAGTTTATAAGGGCTTAAAATATGTAAAAATAACCATACAAACATATGGTTTCTACTTCGCAGATTTTCACCTATCGCGGGGGTTTCTGGAACGCAACCCTTGTGATCGAGGAGGGATTAACAATATTAAATTAAATGTCCAGGGAGCGATTCCACATAAAAGAAAGTGATAGAAGTGATACTTAAGTCTTGTAATATGTTTAACTAATTTGGGACTTACGTAATACCTGATGGCGTAAAGAATGCTACTAGAATTTTCAATCATCTGTGTGCTGATTGGAGTGAATTAAAATATATTTAAATGTGTCATGTAAATTAACCTGAATGATAAGACACTGCTCTGTTAGTCATTCTATAAAGATATATATGCTGTTCACGGTTCCACTGCTCAGCTGTAACAAAGGATGTCCATTTTGGAATTTATTTTTGATGATAACTCAAGACTTCTGTAACATTAGCTTTGTGGCACAGCATTTCTTTCACAGCCACCTAGCAGACTCTTTTAGCTCTCCTGGGGCCTCATAACATGGCGTAAGCACAAAAGCCGAAATGTGTTTACGCACAGAAAAATCCAGATGCAGGAATCTATGCGTACTCCAACTTCCACGTTCTTCCGCTACATAAATCCCGATCAGCGTGAAAACTAACGCTTGTGCACGCGCATTATGTAACGCCCCAACTCCTCCCAGAATTACGCCTCTTTGAATATGCAAATCAATATAAATCGCCCTTAAGCGCAGCCTTCTGTGAAAAGACAATGGGAAAAGCACGGGGGAAATTATAAGAATTTCAGCGAATACCAAGTGGAGGCAAATGAAAAACATACTATTTGTTCAAATAAACCGTGGTATAATCAACAAAAGGAAGTTGATCGAGTGACATAGCGTGTTGGAGAAACTTGAAAGCTCACATTCACAAATCGCACAGTGCCGGAAATAAAAAAGAAGTCAAATATCAAAGTCGCCGTGAAAAGCCGAGTTGTAAGCCCACTGTCTGAGTGTCATATGAAAGCTTATTAGGGTACAGAGAAAAAAGGCACACAGTGGGAAAAAGCACGAAATGTCAACTTCAATCTCGACATTTCCACTTTAATCACGTAGTTTATTTTGTCATTAAAGTAGAACATCATAAACTTCATCTTAAAATTGTTTAATTAACCAGTTTCTCAAATCACATCGTAACTAAAGTAGCACTTTAAATGCTTTGTTTTGTATTTGATTTTCTATGTGCTCCGTGTGTGTGAATCACTACTTGCTTTTTAAACCGGCTCTCTTCCTCCAACTGGACACAGAATCAATTACATTCGTAATATTACAGTTCTCTGAATAACTAAAATACTGAGATGTATACGTGATGTCATTTTAATGATGATAGGAGTTAAAGCACGTTATTAAACATGTGTTTCACTTCGATGAAATAATTTATTGCAGCAGTACAATCAGGGGCTGCTCTAGGCTTGTGGTGGCACTGGGCAGAGGAAGAATCGGTGGCTCCTTCGCCCGCCCGTCAGTAAGGTAGCTTATGCACAGTGGATGGCTACGTCCGTTGCGGACACTGCATAGCCGCCTCGTGCTCATGACACAAGCATTTAACTTTTGCCGAAATTTGTCGCTGTGTTTTTAGCTGTGTTGTTATTTTCTCTTTCTGTTTTATATTCAATATATATTGGCGTAGCCGTCACTGCAGTCAGTGCTTTTCTTTCCCCAAGTAACCGATCGCCACACAATCAACTCTGTAATAGACGTTAAGCCATCTGTAAGCTTAGCGCCGATTCTTCAAAACTTTTAAAGAACATTAAAATATCTTCGTAGTACATGTTTAATTATTCTATCCTTAACGACACTCCCAGTGAAGAATAGAGATTATTTAAATGAAGTTAAAGTTTTATCTGTATAATTTAATAAACATATTTTGCTGAATTTCACCTTATAAATGATATCGTTTCTGTTTCTGAACCGCGAGGTCCGTAGAGGAAAGGCTTTAAAACATTTTGCAGTGGCTGAGACAGCGTGTCCTTGAAGCTGTATACCGATAATTCCCTTTCCGATCAGCTGCTGCTGTGATTCACACTCAGATACAGTGATATAAATACTCTGAGTGGTGCAGTGAGAGAAGTATTGAAAAAGATTATCCGCTGTGGCAACTCCTAACAAGAGGAGCTGAAAGAAGAAGAAGTGAGAGTAACAACACTAAAGCAGTTATGGTAATTGGAATACTATGGCTGTTCCCTCTACCATTATATTGTTACAAGTTAATTACAATCAGATGCATTACACTAATAAACAATATGCGGTTAGTTTCGGTGTATTTATAAAGCCGCGTCAGGAAAATAAGGTGTAACCACACAGGAACAGTAGCACTGCTTTGACGCTGGGTGCCGCCAGTCTGCAAAACCGAGCGGAGAACTTGCGTACGACAAGGTATGAGGTACCGTGGAAAAGTGCGTGGATTTACGCCAAGTGTAGGTTTTATACATCGTGATTTGAACGTGGAAAAGTTCTTACGCAACGTTTCTGTGCGTACGCACCGTTTATACATGAGGCCCCTGGAGTTAAGCACATTGTTGAGGGAAGTTTTGCACCATAAAAAATTACTACTCTTAAAGCAACCTCTAAAATGCTCCTTTTAAGGTTTGTGTAGTTTGTTATCTCACTGTAGTGTGATATTTCTCTCAGTATAGTCAGCTGTTTACCACTTTATCATTGAATGTTGTTCAGTTACTACAGAGACACAACTCTGCTAGATAGGCTCCAACTCCACATAACCCAGTAATGAGAAAAAACTAAACTCAGAGAGAAGGATGGACACATGTTAAGTACCCTGTAACCAGGAAAAAGAAGTAAATTTGCAAGAGTATGTACCAGCGTTTATGGTGAACACAGTTCTACCACATGTACATTGCTACATGACTTTACAGAAGTACTGGACAGTTGCACATGTTAAGCAACGTTGTAAAGAGCACATGGTGAGCTAGTAGCTACAGATTATAGGCTTTTTAAATCAAGCACAATTCCTTAATGATTAAACTATTGGATTATACTGCCTATATTGGCACGCAGAAATCCTTTAATGAATTGCTGTATTATGGCAAAAAAGGACTGAATAACGAGTTATTTGAAGAACAATACAGAATTAATTTAGTTCAATCCTAATACAGAGATGGCTCTGTCTATTATTACTGGAACACAGGAAGTCTTTTTTTAATTGCCAGATAGAAAGACAGTGTGCAGTACTGTACTTGTCAATCCCTGAAGGCACTGAAACATGCTAAACTTCCTTTAATGGGGAGCAAAGAAACCAGTCTTTTGGGCACGTGATTACTGCAGATATCATCGAAGAAAAAATTGAACTAAAAGAATTCCTCCTAGATTAAACATTATTAAAAATGACTGAGGACAAACAGCAAGGGGCTGAGTAAAAGACAAAAAAATGTAAAAGTTACAATAATTCCAAAGTACTTCCATTTGATCTTGTAACGTGCAATTCTACTTAAAAGACAATTACGTTTAATTTTAACTATAGACAAAATACTGTGATACTTCAGAACAAAACATAATGCTTAAACACTAGCTGTAAAACACCAGCATGTGTGGAGTAATGTGTGCAATGCATTATCTGCATAAGTTAAATAAATGAAAAATTAGCTATTTTTTAAGAGAAAATTGGGACACCTAAATTGGAGGTGATAGGAAATACTCTGTGGAATAATCAAGAAACCTGAGAGTAGTGGACATAAGTATTGTGTTTTTTTTTTTTTAATTTTACCCTTGACATTTAATTCTTTCATATAAATTGTGAAACATAGATAAACATTTTTTATATTTTAGAATGCAATCTTTTTTTCAGAGTATGTGCAACTTTTAATACAACTGGGTGCTTTGAATGTGGTTGGACTTTTTATAATATTTAATTTAAATATTCTTCTATGAGACTGTTATATTTTACTTGATTTTCATCTCCCAGCTATGCAAATTGGAGTGTTCTACTTTTAGGTTTGTCTGACTTGTAATTACCAGGGCCATTAAAGGAATTTGACTAGTACAAAGAAAAAGAGCATGCCAATGCTTGTGTGAGGGTCTTTTAAAAGATTCTGCAATCCTTTTGTGCGATTGTTTGAATTAATATCAATATTTCTAATTATGTATTTCTTTTTTTTGTGCAACTATATTGTCCAGAGCAATTGGGCTTGTTGCTAGTCACATAGCCTTTGCTGAAGTGACACATGATGTCATAAAACTATCATTATATTATTATAGCCTTGGATAAAAGATAAAAGAAAATACTTTTAGCTCATAACTAAAGCAATTCAAAAATTATTTGGGGCAGTTGGAAAAGTTAAAATTGACCTGGTACTTAGCTGGTTCATAAAAGAATAATAATTGAATGCCTTTACTGGAAACATTATAAACTAAAGATTCCCAATATCATTTTCATCTCTATAATGGCTCACTATACATTTAATACTTCTGTGGTCCATTATAAAATATTTGAAGTAGTGATTCAATGAAAGTTCCATAATAAATTAGTCATAATTATAAAATAAATAAATAATACAGTAACATTATAGCAATGTTAATGCAAGTAAAAGTATTTTTATAATTACATATTTGTTTGAAAGCCTTATCCAGGAAAGCTTATAAGATCAATATGCATTTCATCTGATTACAATCAACACCATGTACAGTATGTGTATACAGGTAGTCCCCAGATTACGGACATCCAACCTACGACTTACGAATGAGGCCGCAGCTGCGACGCATGCGCCTCAATAAATGCCGCTCCATCATCTTCGGCCTGGGGATGCTGCAAGCAGTGGCTGGAGGGGGGCAGTTTCGATGCTCGCACAGTGTAGTGTCCGTTGAGCAGCTCCCGGCGGCAAGCGGTGACCCATGGTCCATAGTCACCGGGGCCACATCTATCGCTCGTGTGCAGGACGATGGTTCGCTGCCTGCCCACTATGCCGCCGTAGCTACTGCTCCTGACTGGATGCAGGATGGATGGAGCGGAGGGGGGCATTTCATTGCCCGCCCAGCACACATGGCTGGTAATGCTGCAAGCGGTGACCCGGTTGTGGCTGAACGGAGGCCATTGAGGGTGAACGAGGCGGCGGGGGCCAGCATTGTATAGTGCGCCTCGGGTGGCTGCCTGTTGAATGGGGCGATGGTGGGCGATTCACTACCTGCCTTTGGCCACACCGTGTTCGTTATTGGTGGGTGGATGCTGCAGGCAGCATACTGTAGTGGAGGTGACTGTATGGTGGGCAAGTGATGACTCCCCCTCGCCGCCCCAGTCAATAGTAAGCCTGCTTGTACTGTTACGAACATAGCAGGAACCTGTCTCATGTCAGTACATCAGACGTGTTGACGGGTGCTTTCTTGCTGTGATAGCGTGTACAGTGCTGTGCAGAAGAGCTCAGCTTAACCTTTTGTCTTCACCCTTCAAGAATGTCTCTGAAACACAAATCTGATGCAAGCGCTGGTGATGCAGTAAAGAAGAGAAAAACTATCACCATTGAAATAAAAGTAGAAGTAATAAAAAGGTCAGAGAGGGGTGAAACTCCATCATTCATAGGCAGAGCACTTGGTTACAGTCGGTCAACAATAGCATTTATTAAAATAATGCACTTGTTTCGACTTACATACAAATTCAACTTAAGCACAAACCTACAGTCCCTATCTCATACGTAACCCCGGGACTGCCTGTATATATTTGAGCCCAGGCTGGTTAAAGGTACTTGTACAGTAAACTAGAGGAAAGAGTTAAATCAAAGTCCAGTGGTTTAGCCACTGCACTGCACTGCTGCCTGCCTATACAGGTTTTTGGAGGATTGTTAATTGATCTCCATTTATATTTAGAAATTATATGAATTATTGGATACCACTAAAATTTGTTTCTAAATATCCTTAATCTTTAAACAATGAAGTTAAAGTTTGTATTTTAATTTTTTTTGTCCATCCTTTAATTCATTTCACAGGGCAGAACCTATTATAGCAGAATCAGGCATATGGCAGAAGTGAACCTTAACATTCTGTTATCTTTCTTTATTATGCAAATTCTAGTGTAGTTTCTTCCTAATTGTATATCGATTTGAGTTTCTTGCACTTCAACAAAGTTTACAGCGAACAGTGGTTGCTTCTAGTTCTTCTAAAGTCAATAACTATCTCCTTTGTTTTGTCTATGTTCAGAGACAGGTTGTTGGCTTTGCACCAGTCCGTTAACTGCTGCACCTTCTCTTGGTATGGTGACTCGTCGTTCTTGCTGATAAGGTCCACCACAGGTATGACGTCAGCAAACTTGATGATGTAGTGTGAGCCGTGCATTGCTGCACGCTTGTGAGTTAGTAAAGTGAACAGCAACAGACTAAGCACACAGCCCTGTGGAGCACTAGTGCTTAGTGCGGTGGTGCTGGAGATGCTGCTTCCAGTCCTGACTGACTGAGGTCTCTCAGTCAGAAAATCTAGGATCCAGTGACAGAGGGAGGTGTTTAGGCGCAGCAGGCTTACGTTTCCAGTCAGGTACAGAGGAATAACTGTATCAAATGCTGCACTAAACTCTATTAAAAGCATTCCTACGTAAATGTCCTTCTTGTCCAGGTGACAAAGAGCCAGATGAAGGGTTGAACGGTTTAAGCAGTATGCAAACTGCAGGGAGTCCAGTGAAGGGAGCAGCAGGGTATTAATGTGCCTCATGATGAGCTTCTTGAAACACTTAATGATGATGGGTGTGAGTGCAGTAATGGGACGATGCTCATTGAGGCAGGACACTGAAGACTTCTTCGGCTCAGGAATAATGGTAGTAGTCTTGAAGCATGTTGGAACAGTGGCATTGCACAGGGAGATGTTGAAGATGTCAGTGAGAACATTCACCAACTGGTCCGCATATTCTGTGCACATTCTGACAGGAAAATATTATCTGGACCAACAGCCTTCCGTGGGTTGACTCTTTGTAGGGTTTTCCTCACATTGGCCAAGGTCAGACACAGTAGTTGGTCATTGGGAGGAGGGGTAGTCTTCCTCGCCGCCACATCAATCTGCACTTCATAGAAGTTGTTCAGTACATATGGAAGGGAGGCATCACCAACAGGGGCCAGTGATATTGTCCTGTAGTTTGTTATAGTCTGGATGCCTTGAACAGAAGGAAATGTAAACTTTGACTATTAACACAAATTCTCATGGTAAATAAAAAGGTTTGCATCTAGTAGTTATAAACTCCATCAGTAGTGAGTAGTAGCTAGACACTAACACCAAGTTCCTGCACCAGTCTGTGTTGATATAAATGCACACGGCACCACCGCAAGCCATACTGCACTGAGCAGTCTTTCCATAAGCACAAAATATAGCTCGCCTATGCCTGCTGACCCGTGGCATTTGAGTTGCTGTCGCAAAACCATGTCTCTGTGAAAAACAAACACACAGCAGTGCCTAAACTTGGGTTTGCTGGGTATTTTTCCGAAGTCAGATGTAATCCAGTTTATTGTCTAGGGAGCAAACATTTGAGAGTAGAAGCGATAGGACAGCTTGCTATTAACCTTGAACTGACACCCCCCGTCACACACACTTTCCGTGCTTCTGTGTCCTCAAACCCACTTTCGTGTAACCCCCCTCCAGCCATCGGTATCAGGTGACGCCAAGGACTGAAGGCCTGGTACTCTCGGCACTCCAAGGTTGCGTAGCTTCTCCACCACCTCTGGGTTGAATTTTGGACAATTTTTTTACAGCAAAAGTATCTGACAATGTTAGACACGAGCACCGATTCTTCTGATGTCCATTTACTGCAGAAGGTTGGGCTAAGAGACAAAATTCCAAAATAGCTTCGTTTTGGGTCCAGAGAGGCCACTGCAAGCAAATGCCTCAACACAAATCAATATGGAATCTTAAGTGTTCAACCTGCCAATACAGTAATCCCTCCTCGATCGCGCGGGTTGCGTTCCAGAACCCCCCGCGATAGATGAAAATCTGCGAAGTAGAAACCATATGTTTGTATGGTTATTTTTATATATTTTAAGCCCTTATAAACTCTCCCACACTGTTAACATTATTAGAGCCCTCTAGACATGAAATAACACCCTTTAGTCAAAAGTTTAAACTGTGCTCCATGACAAGACAGAGATGACAGTTCTTTCTCACAATTAAAAGAATGCAAATATATCTTCTCTTCAAAGGAGTGCACGCGTCAGAAAAGTAAACAATCAATATGTGCTTTTGTGCTTTTAAGTATGCCGAAGCACCGTGATAAAGCGGCATTTTTTTAGAGGAGCGTCCGTATCCTCTACAAACACCCTCTGTGCAAACAGCCCCTCTGCTCACACTCCCTCCGTCGGGCAGAGAGAGTGAGAGAAACATAGAAAAGCAAACAATCAAGCACCGCGCGGGAAACATATCGTATATCGTTGAAGAGTTTTAGTTAATACGTAATAGATGTTCTGGGTAGCTTTTAAGCCTTCCGCCAATAGCGTCCCTTGTATGAAATCAACTGGGCAAACAAACTGAGGAAGCATGCACCATAAATTAAAAGACCCATTGTCCGCAGAAATCCGCGAACCAGTGAAAAATCCGTGATATATATTTAGATATGCTTACATTTAAAATCCGCGATGGAGTGAAGCCGCAAAAGTCGAAGCGCGATATAGAGAGGGATCACTGTATACTAAACAAATGTTAGGTTTTAGGATATCCAGTATCTACTAAAGAAATTTTAAGCTTTGTATTCATTTCCTCTTCCTTCAAAATAGTAGAGTATACCTGTAATCTGCTTATTTTACATACAGGCTGAGCATAGCAATATAAATTTATTTAGATAAACATAAAACATACATTTTAATGGGAACGTTGAAAAATATAAAGTTGGAATTTTCTTAATGTAGTTGCATCTTTTTTATTTTTGGCTCTTTCTATGAATAAGACCAAAGTGCGGATATAGACCCCACCACAGTTAGACTTCATTCACCTTTCATTTTCTCAGTGTTCTTGCCCTGAGATGACATTAAATGTTATCATACCACCTAAAGAACCACACTGAGAAGCATAAAACGTGGTCATGCTGAAGCAAATCTTGTATTTTTTATTTTTAAAACCTGGTGCTTTACTGACCAGCAGATATTGGAGATACTTCTTGTTTTTAAGTCTCACTCTGTTCCTGAGGCTCATCACTTGTTTAGTTGCAGTTATTTATACTTAACTTTTTTTAAATATTTGACATTTTTAGGCCTGCAATGGCTGTATAGGCACAGACTATGAGCACTGCCAAGGCCAGTGATGCCAGGATATTGGAAAGACAGAGCAATTCATTGTAATGCCAGGATGTGGAAAGGACAGAGCAATTCATTGTTTATTGATTGAAATTTCTATTTTTTTATATAAAAAAGTCTATATGCTTTTGTACATGATGTAGCACACTATGGATCCCAAACCATGTGTCACTATTTGAGTATACATATCTGTGGATCAATTATGATTAATTCTTTTCAGTACTGAAGTATAAAAACAACAACAATGTAATAGGAAAGAGGTAAAGAAAATACTGTCTGGGTTCCTTATTAGTTTATTGCAATTACAGCCTGCTTCTTCTTCCACTACCACACCATCTGAACTAGTAGACCATTACAATGCTACTCTGTCGTCTGCTGTTAAAAAACTGGCTCCCTTAAAAACAATGCAAAAATGCTTTCTTTACTTCCAGAACTATACATTTATTAGTATCCTTCCAATTATTAACATTATTTTATTTATTTATTTTTTATTAATTAAGTTAGTTAATTAAGTTCTTTTGTCCATAGTGAATAGGCTAGTTACACAAACAGAAAATATTGTTCACCATAACTTTACTGTTAAGCACTGCTGTACTTTTTTGTATTTCTTCAACTCAAAAATTGAAAAAAATCCATCAGCAACTTGCTTCTTTTTATCCTTCTAGAAAATTACATACTTTCCATTATCACCCATATTGCCTTATTGATTGCCTTATTCTCAGCGTTCAGTTTACCAGCTTAAAATTATGTTTCAGAGATTATAAGAAAATCAAATTCTTCCACTCGCCGATGAGTTCCAATACCTACAAGCCTTGTTAAATCCTGTTTTTCACATATTTCCTCCCGTGATATTACTATAATTCTGAAAAAAAACCTGGCTTAGATCCTGATATCCATAATAATTATTGGCCTATTTGAAATCCTCCGTTTATATGAAAATTCTCAAAAAGAAAGTTGCCTCCCAACTTCAGTCCCATCTTTCAAAAAATAACCTTTTTGGACAGTTTCAATCTGGCCTTTGTCCTAAACACAGCACAGAAACTCCCCTGGTCAAAATCACAAATGATCTTCTCCGGGAAGCTGACTTAGGACTCTTATCAATTCTTGTACTTCTTGATCTCAGTTCCGCATTTGACACCATATCTCATCAGATAAAATGACTAGCTAGTTTTGGAGTCTGTGGCTTTGTCCAGTGGTTTTCTTCCTACCTCACTGTCAGGGCAGTTTGTTCATGCAAAGGGCTTTAGGTCAGAGAATGCAGTAGTTACTCAAGGAGTAACTAAGGGCTTTTTTCTCATGTACATCATTCCCAATATGCAATATCTTTTGACACCATGGCATTACATTTCACAGTTATGCTGACAAATTACAGCTTTATGCCCACTAAATCTACTTCTGTTCTCCTTCGAAATACTTTTTACAGCATGTTTCCAAGACATAAAGTCATGGATGGCTCACAGTTTTCTCCAAATAAGTAGCAATTAAACTGAGGTGCAGCTTATGGGGTCTAAATCTACACTCACTAAGCTTAACAGTTCTTCCATTTTAATTAGCAAGTCTATCACAAACATCTCTTCCCAGGGCAAAGAGCCAGGGTGTCATTTTAGATGGTATCCTCTCTTTTTCATCCTATATAAATAATGTTTCTCAGAAAACCTTCTTTCATTACAATTATTTTTATTCACTGTGGATTGCCTTTAAGGCAACTTCTTAATGCCTTCTGTATCTTTTGGGTATTTTGCAAAAGATTTTGTATAGAAAAATTCTTTTGTTGGCCCATCTCTGTACAAATCAAGGTTCATGGTTATTGTTACCCTCCTCTTGTGCAGCTTTAGAGATGTTTAAAACATTTAAAATATTTTATGGTAAACATCCCTTTTAGGCTTGTAAAGCTAGAGGTCATCCAGGCCTTTAATGAGCTCTTGGGCACAGCCATCACAAGTGTCTGTTTGCAGAGAGAGTGTTCACCTTGTTGAGAAGTTTTCTTACCTTGGCAGTGACATTCATGTCTCTGGTGACTCTTCCTGTGAAGTCAGTAGATGGATTGGGAGAGCATGGGGGGGTCATGAGGTTGTTAGAAAGGGGTGTGTGGCGCTCCCGATATCTATGCAAAAGGTTGGAGGTCCAAGATCCAAGATATAAGTCCACAATAATATCTAGTTATTGCTTAGTTTGTTATATATATATATAACAAACTAAGCAATAACTAGATATTATTGTGGTACATTTAAAGTGCTACATGTCACTGGTAATTTCACAACTATACACACTGTGTATGTGGTTTTGCTAATAGCATATTGTCATTCCACTGTCATGCAATTAGTGTTTTTCACTTTTCCTATTAAAAAATATAATAAATTACCTCAAGTGCTGCCGCTTCAGCAATCACCTTAGAGTGTATGTCCTTTTGCTCATTCTGAGAGAGAAAGGGCAGTGTTTTGAACCTGGGATCCAGGCTTGAAGATATGTGGAGCATATTTTTCTCTGTCACACTCGTGTATCTCTTGGCCAGATCTTCGTGAATTGCTTGTTTGATTTCCCGGATGAGTGCTGTTTCACAACAGAATTCTGGTTTTGTTTTGTGAAGTAGCTGCACATGTAGTGGGGCTATCACAGACAGTATCGACGTGGCTTCTTCAGACATTGATGTTTGTTGCCTCTTTTAATGGCTTGAGGGCTGCAGCAACTTCTGCGTTGGCGACGTCGGTTTCGTCTAGTATGCAGATGCTGGCTTCACATTTTCTTACCTCAGCAGAGAGAAGCACAGCGCAAATGGCTGGTTGTTGCTCCAGGAATCTATCGATCATGTCGAAAGCACTATTCCATTGTGTAGCTACGTCCATTGTCAACTTGTACGGTGCCAGCTCCAGAAGTTTCTGTTTCTGTTTAAAGATATGATTTGTGGTGGCACTGCAATGAAAAAATCCGGTAATTCTCCGAATTTTCCCCAGCAGACGAGAAACAGATGGCAGCTTCAGAGCTCTTTGTGCCACGAGGTTGATGGTATGTGCAAAACATTTAACGTGTTGAAAGTTTCCCAACTGTGCAGCAGCTAGCATGTTAGTAGCGTTATCGGTAACAATTGCCAGGTCAGTGGTTGTGAACTGCCATTCCTGTGCGACAGACTGAATGTTCTCCTTTCTTTCATTTATTACTGTAGTTTGTAAAACTCGCGACTCAAGTTCCCAGTTGTCTGTAATATAGTGAGCGGTAAAGGTTACATACGACTGGACTGCCCTTGATGTCCATGCATCGCATGTTAAGGCTACTCTTGTTTCTTTCTTCAACGCTTCCGCTACTTTTTTCTTCATCTCTTCGTATAACAGAGGTATCGCTTTTTCAGCAAAAAGCCGACGGCTTGGTATAGTGTGTCTAGGCTCAACTGTTCTTAGCATGTACCAAAAGTCTTCATTTTCAACAACGCTGTAGGGACGCAGATCTTTGGAAATAAAACAGGCTATGGATTGAGTTATTTTCTTCGCCTGTTCAGAGTTGGTTGGAAGTTCGCAACATTGATGCAGAATGCGTTGGTTTCCTGGAATGTTTCTTACTTTTGGCTGAACTTCGTTTGCATCCTCTGGATGATGATGTGCCATGTGAGTCCTGAGTTTCGTAGCGTTTCCAAAATATTTGATTTTAGCTTTACAAAGCTTGCATATGACATGAGTTTTATCAATCTCTTTCTTGCCATCGATGTTGTAGAATCCAAAATGTGCCCAAACGTCTGTCTTAAATGAGGACGGAGCAGGTTGAATATTCTTTTCCACTGCGTTTTCCATAGGTCGACCATCGAATGATTGCACGTGAGCGCACTCACTTTCTTCTTACTCACACCAAGGATTACTATCTGAGCAGAAACTGGCATAGCGCCATCTATAGGATTGACAAACTCCTATCCGGAAAAACAGTTAAACTCGCGCCGTTATAAAATGGGAAATATGAATCGATTTTGTGTCCTGTATGAATCGATTTTGAATCAGTAGAGATAAAATTGCGATTCTTTTCCGAATAGATTTTTTTGCACACCCCTACTGACCTCCACTCATGGGCTCGGGCGGTGGTAGAACATACTATAGGGCAGCTTAAGGGCCGTTGGCGCTGCCTGGATAAGACTGGTGGAGTGATGCTCTATAGTCCACAGAAAGCGTGTTGCATCGTGCAAGCTTGTAGCATTCTACATAATATGGCACTCCTTTGTAACTTGCCGGTACCTGAAGAGATGTGGTATGATGAACCTGACCCTGGACCACCAAATGATCAGCCACACCGGACAGCATTACAATGTCGAATGAATGTAATTAACAGAATGTAAAAACAGGTAAGCAGATTCATCATTTATTTTTTCACCGAATCTGTAAATTTTTCTCTATAATGTCATACACTATGGCCTTCATATTTCTTAGTTCATTGGCCATATCTCTCACCGCATCCATCAATGCATTTTGTGATTCTAGGACTGCATCAGTCAGTTCACGGCCAGATGATCGCCCACCAGTTTCCGAGGCAGGGGTGTGTGAGCAGCCAGCGCCCGAAGATGTGGTCAACACAGAAGCAGCACCATCATCGCCCGGAACCATGTCCTCCTCATTTGGGTCAGCTTTTCTGCTATTGTCTAGAAGTAAATAAACAGTAATTAATACCTGATTGTTTGTCTTATTACTCATGCAAAGTATTTACACGAGTATGGATCATGGTAATCAAAAAAGAAATAAAAACTCACTGGCACCTGCGGTAATGTCAGAATCTCCCTCACCCACAGGTAAAATGCCGACAATGAGTGTGTCGCCAATTATTGCTGCAACTCGCTGCTCAAATGGTGTGAGCTCTGGGAGTTCAGTACCTCGTCCAGTGGAGCTAACATGAAGACGATGAGCTGCCACTCTCCTTTTCACGGCAACTTTGATGTCTGAGCACTTCTTTTTTAATTTGCTCACAGTACGATCTTCTGCGCCAGCACTCTTGACTGCGTCCGCCACGCTAGGCCACTCCATCAATTTCCTTTTGTTGCTAATGCCACTTCCTAGCTTGCCAAATAAAACATTTTTCCTGGCCTCTGTTTCAGCTAGCAGGACCTCCATTTCACATTTGCTGAAGTTTTTTTGTCGTTTTTTTCACGTGCTTCCACCATTGCCTTGCTGAGGCGCTGAAGGTAAGGGGCTATTTATATTGTTTTGCATACTCAAAGAGGCATAATTCTGGGAGGAGTTGGGGTGGGGCAGTAAGTGCGTGCACGTGCGTTAATTTCCACGCTGACCGCGATTTATGTAGCAGAAGAACATGGAAGTTGGAGTACGCACAGATTCCTGCATCTGGATTTTTCTGTGCGTAAGCACATTTCGGCATTTGTGCTTACATCATGTTATAGTGCAAATTCTACGCACAGCGTTATGCATGAGGCCCCTGGTGCTTCCTGTATTGCTATATGGTTGCGAGACATGGACGCTACCCAGTGACCTGAGACAAAGACTGGACTCCTTTGGTATTGCTTCTCTCTGGAAAATCCTTGGCTACTGTTGTTTTGACTTTGTGTCGAATGAGCAGTTGCTTATGGAGTCCTAAATGAGGCACATTATCTGCATTGTGAGGATGCGTCAGTTATGGCACTACGGCCATGTGGCACGTTTCCCTGAGGATGATCCGATTTGTAAGACCCTCATTGTTGGGGACCCGAGTGGCTGGACCAGGCCAAGGGGTCACCCACGTAACACTGGCTGCAGCAGATAGAGGGTAATTTTCGGAGGGTGGGACTGGACCACGTGTCTGCCTGGGGGGTTGCAAACCAGAATCCTGAGTTGTTTCACCGTGTAGTGGGTGCGGCAACACACTGTACCAGTGCATGCTCCCCAACTTGATTTGACTTAAAGCTAGAGGCAGGCTACTGGGCAAGGTTTATTCCAGGAAGACAGTGAAGGCCAGGGGCCTCATGTATAAACGGTGCATACATACCAAAATGTTACGTAAGAACGTTTCCACATTCAAATTGCAATGTATAAAACCTAAACTTGGTGTAAAGCCACGCACATTTCCACGGTAGCTCATACCCTTTCGTACGCAAGTTCTGTACTTGGATTTGCAGACTGGTGGCACCCAGCGTCAAAGCAGTGCTACTGTTCCTGTGTGGTTACCCTTTCTTTTTAAGATCCACATCCCTGATGCAGCTTTATAAATACACTGAAATTAACTGCATATTGTTTATTAGTTTAATGCATTTGATTGTAATTAACCTGTAACAATATAATGGTCCACACAATGGTCAAACTATTTCAAATACCATAACTACTTTAGCGTTGTTACTGTCACTGCACCTTCTGCTCCCGTTAGGGGTTGCCACATTGGATCATCTTTTTCCATATTACTCTCACTGCACCACTTGGAGTATTTATATCACTGTATCTGAGTGTGAATCTCAGCTGTACAGCAGTTGATCGTAAAGAGAATTATCAGTATACAGCATCAAGCACAACACGCTGCCTCAGCCTGTGGTATAGCGGGTCCACAGCGCTCTCAGTAAGGGCCAGTTTTAAATAAATAATCACCACACTCAAGGCGGCTTAGCGAGGAGGCTTTGGGCCATAGCAAGCCACGGGGCGATCTGTGGTGTGGGCGTTTCTCACCGAGTGCACAGGTGAGGAACTGCCCACATCCGTGATTGCTCCCGTGGCTAATATGCTACAGCTGCTATGGGCCCTCGCATTATAAAAAAAGAAGCACGAGTCGGATGGAAAAAGATCAGAAACAAAGAAGGAACAGAGAGGAAAGAGAACGGAGGTTGGCAGCAGGAAGCAGTGAGGAGGAGAGTGAGCAAATCGGTGCAGCAGGAAGCAGGCGGGAGAAGTTGTTGTGGTCGCTACCGCAGCAGTTGTTTTGTAGGGCAGGAGTGACCAGGAAGGTGCAGGACTCTCCGCAGACAGTAGTGGGAGTCGGGACTTGGGACACGGTGTTTCCTACGTGAGAGCCTTGGTCGTAGGGAATTCCCAAGTCGCTGTCGCTGGAGGAGCCGACCGGAGCCAAGGATTGGTATGGCAACTGACAGCAGATGCAGGCATAAAGGTCAGCTGCAGAGAACGCGTCTCCCTTGTTGCGGGGCCCGGATGGGTGAAGCAGGAGAGACGCTAGTTTTAAAAGAAGGCACCGGGTTTGTCATTTGTTTTTAAAGACTGCTTCCTAAGAAACATTTTAACCTCTGGTTTTATAGGATTGGTTTTTGTAGTGGTTTTAATCTCCAATTTCTTTTATGGATTATTTATTTAATGAAGACTTTATGAAAGCACTGCACTTTATTTGAACACTGTTTTTTTTTATTGTTTTAATAAAAGCACTGTTGCACTTTTTACCATCCCCTTGCTCAATTGTTTATTGCCTCCACTGACTAGCTCACTCGGTAACTTTATCGACGGTGTTGGGTTCAAGGGCTCCCAAACAGAGATGGGAGCATGGGGCCGAACCCGCATCGTCACACAGCCATGCTGTCTATTGAACTGCTCTCATACGGCAAACACTTCAGAGCCTTTCCTCGCGGTTCAGAAACAGTTTCATCTCAAGAACTCTAAACGCACTCAATCAGTCCATCAAGTGCTCCTTGTAGAACTGTTTGTACTTAAAAGTACAATTGCCTCACTATAAACTTGCGATACAGTTATAATATTGCACAACCTGAGCCACTTTATAAAGCGCGTATTTACATATGATGACAATATCATTTTTAAGATGAAATGCAGCAAAATATGCTTATTATATTATACAGATAAAACTTAAACTTCATTTAAATAATCTATATTGTTAATAATTAAACATATGAGGACAAGGTGCTGCACGGATTGTTCCTGCCTCGTGCTGTGTTCTTGCTGGTGCTGACACGACCCTGGAAGGATAGATGGATAGAATAATTAAACACGTACTACGAAGATATTTCAATGTTCCTTTAAAGTTTTGAAAAATTGGTGTTCTAAGCTTATAGATGGCTTAACATCTGTTACAGAGCTGATTGTGTGGTGGTTGGATATTTGGAGTAACAAAAGTAAGGCCAGGAATTGGAGGTTAGTACGTTTGAAAGAGAGAGTACTGCTAAATTAAAGTATTTCATTGAAGGTCACACATGGTGCAGTAAGGATCTTGCATGAGACATGAACAATCACTGCACCACCATATTCCCATGTTTAATAACATACTTTAAGTCCTATCATAATGAAAATGATATCACGTATACATCTCAGTATTTTAATTATTCAGAGAGCTGTAATATCCTGAATGTAATGGATTCTGTTTCCTGTCGGAGGAAGAGAAAGCCCGGAAGCACGTAGTGATTCACACACATAGAGCACATAGAAGATCAAATACAAAACAAAGCATTTAACATGCTACTTTATTTACCATGGGATTTGAGAAACTAGTAAATTAAACGATTTTAAGATAAAGTTTATGATGTTCTAATTTAATGACAAAAAAAACTACGTGATTAAAGTGGAAATTTTTGAGATTAAAGTTGACATTTTGTGCTTTTTTCCCACTGTGCGCCTTTTTTTTCTCTCTAACCTAATAAACTTTCATATGACACTCAGACAGTGGGCTTCTTTTTTATTTCGGGCACTGTGCAACTTTGTGAACTTGAGCTTTCGAGTTTCGTTGACATGCTATGTCACTCAATCAACTTCCTTTTGTTGTTTATACCACTGTTTAAACCAACAAATAGTACGTTTTTCCTTGCCTCCACTTGGTATTTGCTGAAATTCTTCTATTTTTCCCTTGTGCTTTTGCCATTGTCTTTTCACAGAAGGCTGAGCTTAAGGTATATTTATATTGATTTGCATTTTCAAAGAGGTGTAATTGTGGGACAGCAGGCACGTGCGTTACTTTTCACGGTGACTGTGATTTTTGGAGCGGAAGAACGTGGAAGTTAGCGTTTGCAAAGATTTATGCATTTTTTTGTGCGTAAGCACATTTCCGCTTTTGAATATTGTGAATTCTACACACACCGTTATGCATGAGGCCCCTGGTCTGACCAGTGAAGCCTGAGAGGATTTTTGGGACATTACACCCTTTTTGCATTTATGGAGGTGCCAAGTCATGGCAGTTCTTAAGATGTGGCTCACAGCTTGTTAGGGGTGTGGTCACCAATAAGGAATGATGACCATGTTCTCAACAGAGTTTGTGGATATTTCTCTATAGTAGTAAGGTGTTGTACTGTGTCAGCCATTATGGATGAAAAGAGACAAAACAAAACAAACAAAATGACACCTTTTATTGGCTAACAGAACAGATTACAGAATGCAAGCTTTGGAGGCAGCTAAGTCCCCTTCTTCAGGTAAAATGCCAATAAAAGGATATCTCATTGAATATTTCTCTAAAAGACTTATATATATATATATATATATATATATATATATATATATATATATATATATATATATATATATATATATATATATATATACTCTCAGGCTTGTAACTTTTTGGCAGTGTTTTTTTAATAAGATTTGAGTTAGTATACTTTAATAGTTTCTATTTTATAATTTTCTATTGTTATCAGATGTATTTTTTTGTATTTCCTAGTGGTTCATTTACAGTTTCTTTGGATATGTACCTACTCAAAAGGAATCTTCAGTTATAAGACCTTGAAAATTTAGTATCTGTAAAATTGGGATTGCTCAAAACAATAGCTGTCAGAATTTGAACTTTATGAAAAGTACAAGCCTATTCTAGTCAGAAGGTAATTATTAGTGCTCCATCTGTTTTATGTAGTCTTGTTGTCACAATCATTTTTCCTACAGTCTTGCCAATAAACAAAATATTAAATGTGTTAAAAATGTTTGACCAGATTGAAAAAATGTTTTCCGGTACCAAATGCACCAGTTGCCATTCCTATGATATTTAATTATTTTAGTAACCTTACATGAGAACTGAAAGTTAATTTCATTGTTTTCATCAAAATGTACAATATTCTTGATTATTTTCAGTCTTAATGTTTTTGTTTTAAATAAGGAGTATTTAATACACACTGGATTTTTAAATATATAATTTAATTGCTATATACAGTACCTAATTAAACATTCACTTCTACTTCATATGTGGCAAATATATTAATGGCACTATTATCTTTAACATTTTTCTGTAATTGTTGAACTTTTGTCTCACTATTATTTAAATATGATTCATTATTAAGTGTTTTGTGGCAACAAGATGTTATAGACTGAGTGTCTACCCATTGGTTTGACTGCATACCTTTTTTTAACATGCATGAATCTGATGGTTTACGTTCAGAAAAGTCCTGTGTTAAAAACTAGCTAGTCGGAAAAGGTATATCATTTATAACATTCTAAGATTATATAAATTGAGCACAATAGTTTACTATAGATAGTACTGACAAAGTCTTAGGCCATTCAAGAAAATTATTTTTAAAGATAGTTATCTGGACATTAAGGGTCAGCTGCAGTGTACCTGAGAGAGTAATGTACTAGCAGTTGTGGTAGTTCAGCCTCGGCACAGACAGACACGGACACAATGTTCCAAAAAAAACTCACACTTTACCTGTTTTACAGAAACTTTGCCTTCTTCCTCCCAACTCGGTTCTCTCACTCAGAGTAGGCAGCCTCTTTTATAATCACCCGGATGTGCTCCAGGTGCTCTTTGATGATTTCCTGGTGGCCTTTCCTGGTGTGGCGGCCCCGGAAGCACTCCCGGTGTCCCTGGAGCTCCACAATCTTCTGGGTGCCCCCCTGTGGTGGCCAAAGGCCCCAGTGGGGTTGAGCTTCCATGCTCCGTTCCAGTGGTCCCCATACAAACCAGGGTGGCCGCCCCCTAGTCCTTCTAGGCGTCCTGGCCGTCCACCACACAGTGTATAAAGATGTAACTACGCCAAGCCTCAGGTCTAAGTTATGTAGCAGTGAACAGTGGAACAAGATCAGTATCAAGTTTAACCATTCTGCAGCTAGTCTTACTTTTGGTTTGTGTTCCTCCTTGGTTTGCTCAGCTTGCCATTTAATTGCCCGTTAACAGTGTTTTATTCTGGCAATTAACATCAATCCTCCTCTCAATTAATGATGCACTACTACACATTCCTCTTGATTTAAAGAGACAGAGCACAGGCAGAACTTGCATCCTCATGTAAACTTGACAAAAAATAATTGCAATTGTTATACTACATTAGATCAAAGTGGCTGCTGCTCTCCTTATTGTAATTGTTGTTCACTTTGAACATATGAAAAGTCCCTGAAATGCATGTATAGAAAGTAATGATGACAAAAGGTAAGTGCTGGTAGATGCATATCTAAAGCATAATTGTCTTTCTAAACAATGGGCGGATCTACCATAAGGGTAGCCTGGTTGTGTGTCCTGTGGACTTGGCAAATATGAAGAGGAAAAAAAGTAAGGCCAGCAGTTTGCTGTTTTAGCAGAGCCTCACACTTTTCCTTGCAACACAGGAATGTGTTTATTCATACATTATATCTGCACTCCTCAGTCTAATGTTCAAGTTACTGTTGGCTTACGTCTCTGTGGTAGACCACTTCCAGCTTATTTTATTTTTATATATAATATTAATTGAGTGTAAATATATGTCTGTGAAAACTCAGGTCTTTAATCTGATCCTGCCGTAACTCATTTCCCAATGATATAGACAATACTCAAGAGCTGATGCTTGTCATTCATTATGTGCTCAGCTTTTCCTAATAACTAAATTAATTCAACAATAACCAAAGTTTATAAAACACCTAGTTGGAGGCGGGACACTATTAGTAAAGAATGTCACATTGCAGTGCAAATTTCACAGTAAAACACAAGATGGAGGCCACCTACAAAGATATCTCCACAATACTCGGAAAAGACCCAGGATTAGAAGAAACTGGCAGCATTTTTCAACAAGCACTTCCTGAACTGGCGGCTGAGCAATTTCTTAATTAGGGACATTGACTATGCCTTTTTTTCTGAAGATTAATAATTGAATGTATTTTGATCCATATTTTTCTGTTTCTCCTTTTCTGTGGCAATGAGTTAAATATATTTGACTCAGTATCATGCTATACTTCTTTCCAAATATAAATGTAAAATACGATTTCCGTATTTTTTGTGGCATATTTGTGCCTTTTCCTGTCCAAAACAGTCTGTCTGATGCCCATGAAAATAATTTTGTAACATTACCCACCACACTAAGTCAGTTTTAAACCTGCTCACAAGGATAGTACACAACTTTATTCCTTTTATTCGACTCCAAGAAGCACACTGCAACTACACAAAATCCTAGTCTTGATCTGCTGCTAGTTCATAACTCTGGAGCAACAGTGCTAAAACTCAAAGTTAGTCCTGTTACCGTAAATACCGTACATTTTCTGCTCAGTTATCAAGCAATTCATTGCTTCCTCACAATGTACTGTAAGTTCATTTTTTAATTGCTGCACAGTATACACTTATTTATTGATTGTTTATTTATTGATTGATTGTATTATTGTTCTTGGGAGTCTGAATCCTTGTTTTTTATGTTTCTGCTGCTGTGTGCTCTGCCTTGTTTCTCTCATCCCTTTAACTGGAGAAGGAGGAACCCAGACAACCTTTGTCCACTGCGTCAAACTGCCACTGTCTCACATCGAACTGCTGGAAATTCACCCCTTTGGGTAATGAATGTATGCAATTTCAGTACCTTTAAGTTTTAATGCTATTACTGTCTCCTCTCCAGTTAACATGACTATTGTTGTTGTTTATTGCATTCCAGGTTTGCTCAGAATCTTCCTTTGATGAGCTGGATCGACTGATGTCTTCCCACCCGGATGATTGCAGCCCACTTCTAATTCTCAGGGACCTGAACATCCATTTGAACAGACCTCCTGCTGCTGACTTTCTTGCTCTTCTTTCCTCACTTAACATCACACAGCTCCAAACCCCACCCACTAACAAGGCTGGCAATCTGCTTGACTTTGTTCTGTCATGCAACTACTGCCTTGTGGCAGCCACCCTTATATTGTTCCTAGCTGCAGAATTGGATATTAATAACGTACAGATGTGTACAGACTGTAGTCCATATCAGAACTGACTCGATTGCACAAAGGTGGCGTCTTTAAAGGAGAGCAGAGAAAATTACATCATCAGTGGGACTGGAACTGAAAGTAGTGTCATTGGACCTGGGACTGGACATGACATCATCAGTGGGCCTGAAACCAGAAATGGCATCATTGATGCCGGAACTGGAAGTGACATCATCGGGTACCAGGTGGGATTTCTTGGAACTGGTCTGCAGAGAAGTGAGAGAAAAAGATGCAGAGGTGCACTCCACCACCCCCTGGTCTGGCATAGAATTACTCTCATTCAGGCCCTTTAGCTGCCTCCCATGTGCACGTGTGTGACAGTGTCTAGTTCATCCTTTTTAGCCGTTCTGATGATACAATGCAAAAAGAATATACTGAACTGTGCAAACAAGATGCAACTACGTAAAATTGTGTACAGTATAACATAGGAACAGCATGTTTCTCTTTCAGCTTTATCCGTACCATCCCAGCAAAAAATCACATCAATAAAAAATGTAAAGGATACATATCCTATTAACCAAGGTGTATCACTCTTTCCAAAAATGTTAACACTTTATCTATGTAAAGGAACAAAATAAACACAGCAAAGGCTTTACTCCATTGGATAAAATTTGTTTTTACCCTGAAGGTAATATGAAGAATTAATACAATTATGATTCTGGTCCACCATCTGGCATCTCAGGAAGGGGAAGCAGTGCAGTGTCAACACTGTATATGGTGGGGATGGTGCGCTTTTGATCTCGACTCGGGACGTTGTGGGTCGGTGGGGGGAGTACTTCGAAGACCTCCTCAATCCCACTAACATGCCTTCCAATGAGGAAGCAGAGCCTGGGGACTCAGAGGTGGGCTCCCCTATCTCTGGGACTGAGGTCACCGAGGTGGTCAAAAAACTCCTTGGTGGCAGGGCCCCAGGGGTGGATGAGATACACCCGGAGTTCCTCAAGGCTGTGGATGTTGTAGGTCTGTTCTGGTTGACACAAATATGAAACATCGCATGGACATCGGGGACAGTGCCTCTGGATTGGCAAACTGGGGTGGTGGTCCCCCTCTTTACCATGGGGGACTGGAGGGTGTGTTCCAACTACAGAGGGATCACACTCCTCAGCCTCCCTGGAAAAGTATATTCGGGGGTCCTGGAGAGGAGGGTCCGACAAATAGACAGACCTCGAATTCAGGAGGAACAGTGTGGTTTTTGTCCTGGTCACGGAACAGTGGACCAGCTCTACACCCTTAGCAGGGTCCTGGAGGGTGCATGGGAGTTTGCCCAACCAGTCTACATTTGTTTTGTGGACTTGGAAAAGGCGTTCAACCGTGTCCCTCGGGGAATACTGTGGGGGGTGCTCCTGGAGTATGGGGTACCGGACCCCCTGATAAGGGCCGTTCGGTCCCTGTACAACTGGTGTCAGAGTTTGGTCCGCATTGCCGGCTGTAAGTCAAACCTGTTTCCAGTGAGAATTGGACTCCACCAGAGCTGCCCTTTGTCACTGATTCTGTTCCTAACTTTTATGGACAGAATTTCTAGGTGCAGCCAGGGTGTTGAGGGGGTCCGGTTTGGTGAACTCAGGATTGGGTCACTGCTTTTTGCAGATGATGTTGTCCTGTTTACTTCATCAGGCCGTGATCTTCAGCTCTCTCTGGATCGGTCTGCAGCTGAGTGTGAAGCAGCTGGGATGGGAATCAGCACCTCCAAATCCGAGACCATGGTCCTCAGCCAGAAAAGGGTGGAGTGCCCTCTCAGGGTTGGGAGGGAGATCCTGCCCCAAGTGGAGAAGTTCAAGTCTCGGGGTCTTGTTCACAAGTGAGGGAAGAATGGAGCGTGAGATCGACAGGCATATCGGTGTGGTGTCCACAGTGATGTGGGCTCTGCGTCAGTCTGTCGTGGTGAAAAAGGAGCTGAACTGTAAGGCAAACCTTCCAATTTACCAGTCGATCTATGTTCCTACCCTCATCTATGGTCATGAGCTATGGGTAATGACTGAAAGAATGAGATCGCGAATACAAGCGGCTGAAATGAGTTTCCTCCGCAGAGTGTCTGGGCTTTCTTTCCCTTAAAGATAGGGTGAGAAGTTCAGTCAGCCGGGAGGGGCTCAGAAAAGAGCCACTGCTCCTCCACATCGAGAGGAGTCAGATGAGGTGACTTGGGCATCTGATCAGGTTGCCTCCTGGACACCTCCCTGATGAGGTGTTCTGGGCACGTCTAACCGGGAGGAGGACCCGGGGAAGACCCAGAACACGCTGGAGGGACTATGTCTTCCAGCTGGCCTGGGAACGCCTCGAGATTCCCCCGGAAGAGCTAGAAGAAGTGGCCGGGGAGAGGGAAGTCTGGGCATCTCTGCCAAGCTGCTGCCCCGCGACCCGATGTCAGATAAGCAGAAGAGGGTGGATGGATAATTAATACAATTCAGATTTTAGCAGCCTGCCAATCACCTCAGTAAATAGTTCAAGCGTGAAATATGAATATTAGAAAAAAAATTGAAAAAAAGCAAAAACCAAAAAAATAAATATATAGAAAACAGGCAAAAGGATATCTGCATTTCATGACTTTCTGGACTTTTTTGACAGAGAGAGATTTAACTTTCAATATTGGCTGAGGCACAGATTCCTTTAATTCCTAACACAGTGCTGTTTTTATTTTGCCTAGCATGTTCCTCATTAGAAACAGATCCTACATCCCAGATAAATCGTGGTTTGAAAACTGATATATGCAACACTAACTACCTTAAACCCCGTCTCTCTCTTTTCTGTAATTGTAGAAACCAAAAACTGCCCAACCCATGATAACGACACACAAGGACAATTATGCCAAAATGAATCTCTGCCAATCAGGATTTCTTGGCAAAGGGAAAATTTCTGATTTCATTAAAAAAGAGATTTGCAAATAGCAGCATAATTATACAAAAACACAAGTAGAAACCAAAAAAGTGAATTTTCAGACAGAAAAAAACCCCAGTGTTCGAGAAATGTTTCAAGATGGTTGAAGGTGTAGTCTGCAGATGAGCAGGGTTTCATGAAAGCTAGAATTCAAGTCTACATACCCTTTTTGAAATTGTGTCTTCTATTCATGCAAATCCTCAAATCAAGACAAATCATATCAGAATTTTTTCATCTTTAGTATAATCTTGTAACCAACAAGTAAAAACTAAATGGATCATTTTAAGAAAAATATTTCAAAAGAAAACTTTAAATACCCTGATTGAATAAGTAAATCTGTTTTAAATAGATCTTAATTAAGCATGCACATTTTCCAATTATATTCCACTCTTTGTTGCATTTGAGTTTAAAGTCTTTAGAGTTGAGCTCCAGACTGGGCCATTCCTCTTTCAAGCCATTTATTGGTTGATCTGGCCTTGAGCTTCAGATTCTTTTATGCTGAACTATGAAATGGTTAATGCTCCTGCCTCACATCTTCAGAACTCTGGGTTTGAATCCCCTCCTAATCACTCTATGCCAAGTTTGCACATACTATGCCTATCAAAATTAATTTTAGATAATGGATTTCTAAACAAAAATAAATTAATAGATGTTAAAAATAAGGAGAAAGTCTTTTACTGATTTTGAAGACTAGCACCTTAAGGTTACTCCCTCAGCCGCATTGCTCTCATCCTTAATTACTAACTCCAAATAGCAACATACATAACTATTATAAGGCTGCTTCAAGGTAAAAGACCTTGTCAAATTGGTGTGGTGACAGCAACCTGACATTGAACATCAGTTAGATAAAAAAAATATTGAGAACTGAAGTATTGAGATTGTCATAACCTGATAACCCTAGTTTCCATGGAAACTGCTAGCTGCATCACATTCTTTGGATTACAGATCAGTGTGACCTGTGCCCACAAAACATATTTTTGTTCCTTTATTTTTTTAGCTGTAAATCAAAATGAAAAGTAAATACTCTTCAATTTTTATTGTTGTTATTGTGTATCACCTTATATGTTAATTGGTAACTTAATGATTTACAATTAAGTCTTGTTTTGACTACCTATCTGAACCAGCTGCACTAGAGTACCTAGTTTGTTTGTTTTTTTGTTTTTTCTGTGTTGTTCTAATTGATATTGTAGCCCTTTGTTGCCACCCATGAAAAAGAGAGGAAGACCAACAACCAGAGCAAAACTGTTGAGAGTAGTAATGAGAGATAATAGTCTTTTCCACCAATGCTTATTCTAAAATGCGATTGATTAGGTCCTGTCAGGTTTTTAAAAAGTTTTGAACAGATCTTTGACTTTTTCCAAATTCAAATAGTATATAACATCAGTTACCCACTGACTTAAAAAAGGTGGGCTTGGATTCTTCCAGTTGAGCAAGACAAGTCTATGTGCTAGTAGTGAAGTGAAGGCAATTAAACTTTGTTTGTCCTTCTCCACTTTAAGCTCATCTGGGAGTACACCAAACACAGCTATTAACATTAGAATTACCAGAGCCAACGAAAAAACTTGTGGCTTGGATAAGCCCAAGCAACAAGCAGCCTGCTATACCATCCCCTCCACCACCTCAGAACTGGCAAGAAGTTCTCCCAGTTCCGGCCTTGATTGATTATCTGGGAGTGAGCTACCCAGAATTGTAAGGGGAAATAATGTGATGGGTGTTTTTAGTCTCAACAATCTATGTAAACACATTAAAGCAGAAACGTTTTTCATATTTTAGTAATAAAATGTAGACATGAACTGTATAATGTGTGAAGACTGATGGCCAAATATCAAATAAACACTTTCATGTAAGATGCAAGTACAATACGACAGCTTCTGTGGTGAAGCGGTAATCCAGAGGTCGTGAGTTTGAAACCAGCTCAAACTCAATTTACCATTTTGAGTAGAGAGCTGCTCTTATTGTTAATATTATACAATAAAAACATACATTTGATTTGTGTCTGTAACAGCCCGTGTAAATTTATAGTACTTGTAAAACTTTTATTCTCTCAGTCACAATCATGCGGTTACTTTTTATCTAAAACTGGGAATAACTGTAGATGTGAGTGGTGTTTTGAGACAATGGATCTGGAGGGATAAAAGCTGACACACAAATGCTGGTGAATCTGACTTCTTCGTATCTCACCGTCACTTGAATTTTTTTTTATTCAGTTTTATTGAGTGTTTCTGCTCATTCTGAATTAGTATGCACATTATGGTCCATGATGTCAAAACCGCACTGACACAAAATGATATTTGGAATAACTCATTTTATGACCTGTATAGTACATTTCGGAAAACATTGTGGCACTAATGCAACATTACTCATATTCATTCGCACGCCTTGCGCTTGTAATCAGTGACCACGTTTTTTTTTTTTTCGATCTTGCCAGTGTCCACTTTTGGGTGCATGGTGCTGTTTCTTTTGTACTCCAGGACATGCAGAGGAAAGAACAGTACAGACAGGTCAGCTCCGTGCTATATGCAATCATCAGATTCAAATGTTAACAGTTCACACACACCTAAGGACCGTCCTTTCTACGTTGATGACGTGTACCTGTTACAACGTATACACTTCTGTCTGTGCGGTTACTACTACATAGAAGGGGCTAGGGAAGCGGCAGTCTTGGAACAGAAGCTTTTCGATGTTACATCCTCTTTTGCTTAATCCTTCGCCTTTTCTTGTAAGAAGTGACGACGAAGTTCCTCTGCAAGGTGAGCCATGAACACTCTTCTCAGTGGCCCCCGTGCATGCCTTGTACAGAACATGTGCATTCATCGCCGCCAGGTCAAGTTTGTTGTAGCACATGCAACTGGCCACCTGCGTGCTCCTGCTGCACTAAATAAGCTCACACCTTCTGGTGCATGATGTCAACTTAGCACCAGAAAAAAAGAAAGAGACAAATATATGTGACATTTTGAAGAAATCATTTTATGACCCGAATAGTACCAATCAGAAAACATCATCACACTAATGCAATATTATTTGAAAACGGATAGCCATTTCTCACTCAAGGCTGAACATTTGGACAAGGTCGAGCTGACCATGATTTTACTCTAAAACACACAAAAAAGCTTGTAAAACTAAAAACATGTAGAGAATATGTAAATAAAGTAAGAATAGCCAGCCTCTTCTGTGATATATGCTTGTTTCTTTCATCCGTCTCACATCCTTCTTTTATGTGGATACATAAGCAGTTGTCATATTTCTATAATCTTGGTGTATTTCAGTAAATTGTATTATTCGGTTTCTTAAAGCAAGTGTGCTTTAGTTACATTGGCCAGGAAACCGCATACAGAGAAAGGTAATGAAAACAGAAGTAGAAGCGTTACTAAATTATCTAAAATTACTAACATTACTAAAGGTCAAGCCAGTAATTCCTCTCACCCACACTAGCCATACAATGGATAGTCATCAGTTAATAAGGGTAATGGACTGAAGTCAGTTGATGAGGATGCTTTTAGATATTCATGAGAAACACTTTTTCAGGCTAAACATATTTCTGAATCTGCTACTTTGAGCTTTCATACTATGGCTGACTTGATTCCAGAAGCCATTTCATCTATAACCATCAAGCATTGTATTGTACACCAGAAAAATTTTGCCTTTGGTGAATGGTATTTCATTACTACTATAACTTTTGTAATTATTGACGCTCATGAAAGAATATTTCTTCTTTATTCAAATACGGATTTGACAATGCAAAGTAAAAATATATTAAAAGGAACAAACATGAGTCTTTAAAATATAGCAGGCAAGGATCTGATGCACAAAAAAATTCAAAATAAACTGTAAGATTTGAGTTGAGAAACGATGCTCAAAAACTACTTGATCAGTTGGCAGTTGCATGGTTGCTGAATCTGGCATGGCAAAAGGACCATCGACTGTTGAGGTGAGAAAAGGTTGTGCCTTAGTGCAATTCTGTTTTATTATATAGATGTTCACATATGTGTAGATAAATAGTGCCTACTGAAAGTAAACAAAACCCTATTGACAGTCGGCTCATAGCACCAGTGGGGCAACATGTGTTGGGCCAGTAGAGTGCATCTGAGATTCACAGAAGTGGCCTTCTGAAACACAGGCACCACAGCATTGGTGGTCACCACAAGGCTAAGATCTGTCATTACTGGCATGAATCCAATGTCATATGCATTAAACCAGAGCCTTGTATAATGCTATTATGTCTGGGGCACAGACAGCGCCAGCAGTTACCAGGGCATCAAGGAGAAGTTGGCTTCTGGGTACTCCAGCCACAGTATCAGGTGGGTTACAAACATTTGCTGATGACTAAAACATTGTGATACCATCATTTTTAGAGAAACAGAGATATAAAATGGATCTGAGTGTTCTCAAAGAGTTTCATCTCTGGGTCCAGAGTCAAACAAAGGAGAAACCTCCAACACTGAGAACATGCAGTTGTATTTCACTGTACATCTCGTGTACGTGGAGTAGGGCTCCTGCTCTTTGAAGATGTAAACACCACCGTCAACCTCAATGGAATGATGCCTCTTACAATCATCGCATTGTATGAACCTGGAGAATTCATCCCTGATGATGAAAAAGATCATTTTCACAATCGATCTCCAAAACATGGACCTGGACTTTGATGGCGGTGGACCACCGAGCCCTGGAAACAATCCACATGAAATGCCTCAGCACAATCCTGGGCATCACCATCACCATACCTCTAGTAGGAGAATATCACAGCTGCAATTGTTTGGCCATGTAGTGAGTATGGACCTGTCATGAATGCCCATGCTTTCTCCAAAGATGCCAACCATCAGATGTGAAGTTTCAACTGACTTCACACAAAAAGACCTAGGTTAACCAGATTAAAGCAGAAGCAAAATGCATCCAGCTCACAATCAGTTACTTTATTACGGCTGTGCAAAATCAAGCACAATAGAGAGTGTTCTGTGAAGACACATCTTTGTTGGCTGCCCTACAATCTTAGGAGGTACCCTGCTGATGCAAGAGCAAATGACTTATATCACCAGTCTGATGCAAGAGTTAGCACCATTAAAATACCTAAAGAAGCAGAGCAAGCTGTGACAGTGTGTATTGCATAAGTAGAATAGAAGGGGAAAAATATTGTCCTGTAAATACATCTCTTTTAAACATGTAGGTATATTGTAGACCAGGGTACTCAGGTTCAGTCCTAGAGGGGCACAGTGGATACAAGTTTTGCTCAAACCCAATTTTTATAAAAGCAACATAAGTTGTTTAATTATATGACTCATTTGTGCATTTATTCTGCAATGTCAATAAATTTTCTTTTCTGAGAATATTATCCAGATGATTTGTATTCTGGAGTAGATTAGTAATTCTCTATCCTTAATGTTTTTCTCTAGTACTTTTTCTGAAAATTTTATCAAAACAGATACTCCACAATAAACAGTCAACAAGACTGATGGTGAACTTCAGGTTGATCGGTCACGTGCATCTCCTTGATCATTGGCAGCTGGTGAAGCAAACAAAAAACACCTAAAATCAGAATGATATTATTTAACACTAGAAGAAACAATCTTCACAAGCAAGTTAACTAAAATGAAGTGCAAAACATTGTTTGAATGACAATTTGCTTCAGAAGCAAAAAGTGGTTTCTAATGAAGCAACTCGGTTGTAACAAAACCCCATTATAGCCACCCAGGACTGAACTAGCTGTAGAATTTGCTTTGTAAAGTCACCAGCCACAATGAGATGTTTCACATCTATAAATATCATCCATTTTCCAAAGGAGTGTGTAATGTTATTTTCTACATTATTAAGTTGCTCCATTATCTTTAACTTTACAGCCACAACAACTCTGGAAGATTTCCAGTAGTCATGCTTTATAAATGGGCAACTTTTCTACTCTTTTCTTTCTTATTGTGGTTCATTAACCTGTTGTGGATCCAGTTTTCTTAAGATTGGATTTTATCTGAGATGTCACATTTGGGCTTAAATGTACATCATAGGTTTCTTGCATGCTAACTGCAAGGGATGATCTGAAAAATAACTGGGCCAGGTATTCTTTAAATTAAGTTATTTTAAGAAAGTTCATAGCTGTGCTGATATTTAAAAAAGCCCATGAATGTATATAAAGAAAGTTGGCAACTGTTAGAAACATGTAAATATACACTAATAATTTTAAATTTGTTGAATTACTGTTGCTTCAAGAGTCACTTAAAGTTTACATTGATAATACGCCATCTCTGACTGCAGAATCTACTTGGAAACTAGAAGGAACTGACAGGATGCCAATTTAAGGAATCTGGCTCATGATCCTCTGCTTTACTTGTTTGATTGCCTCTGAAATTTCCCAGCCACACTGGGCAAAATCAGTAGAGTACAAGCACACCTCAAATTACATAAAAGTTTAGTTCTAGAAACCCTTACACAATTTCAAATTAATGTCAGCTGAAACTGATCCCACCCTACACCCATTAAACACATTCCACAGTCTGTGCATGTGTGTGTTTGGTACTGTATGGTACATGTATGTTTCTGTCAGTTTTTACACATGTTGCACACACAAACAATTAAGGTCTAGAAATAACAGCAATGTAATATGAATAAATAAATGAAACTGAAAAACTATTTAGACAAAATGTATTTAATTTACTTAAATAGTATTACATGTATAGTATTATTGCACCTCGTTTTACTTCTTGGTAGATGAAGAATATGGAGATTTTAGACTAGGCAAACCAAAGAAATAATTTGTTTTAGCAACTAATTGTCATTAGCGCAAAGCATGATTTGCTTGTCCTATTTATGTCGGTGTTCCTCCTTTGGCTTATGTGTCAATATCTTTCTTATGTGTTTTGTTCATTTTTTATGTTAATATGTATTTTATTCTTTATCTTATTATAAAATCATTTTATTTAGAATATATATGTTTTGTATACTAGTAAGTTCTGTACATGTTAGTAGTTATATGTAGACAGATACATGGTCATGGGGGAAAGCTTCAGGGCTCAGGTGATGGTAATAACCTGTCAAACTAGGGGTTGGCGCTGTGGTTTAATGCCTTCTCTTTTTCTCCCTCTGCAGAACAGAAGCCTAACCTCTACTCCAGTGCTAACGTCACTTCCATTGCCCGCTCTCCTGAACCCTCCCCTTCCTCTCAAAGACCTACAAGTTCAAGATGGTCACCAACTTAGGCAGTTCAGTCTAGAGCTATTGTCTGCAAAGATGTTTCTGCACTTGTTTAACGTTCTGGAATTTAATATACAGGGTTCCCCCAGGGTGGTGCTCCCCAAATCTTTACCTTTGTTTGACTCCACTTTTACAGTGACGTAGTCTGCAGGGTTTAGCTGGGAAAAGGAGTTTACAGCAGAAATGACTGTGAACACTGCACTGCACTCCCTGAGGGAGTCCAGGTTGGAGAACTGCAGACTCAGCTTGACAAGGTAGTACTCAAGCTCACCTGACAATCCAAGAGGACCAGTCATGTGCATCGTCCCAGGTACTGGTACCATTACGACTGAGCAATGATATTGAGGTGTACTTTCTAATCTTTGAACGTACAGCTATTCATCACCACTGGGAGCATGTGGAGTGGGCTCACATACTGGTGCTGTTCATTACAGGAGTGGGCTTATTATGACCTCAATGAGTGAGCCACTGCTAATTATGAGCGCCTAAAGGCCGAGATGTTGCTGAGATATGGCATATCCTCAGACAAGCAGGCAAGGTCAAAAGTCGGGAGTGGCGTTTTGACCCAGAGAGTCTTGCTCTCTCCCAAACCTTTGAGATTAGGAGTATAATTATTTGGTGGCTTACACCAGATTTGAATGATACCGAGACGATAGTTGAAAGTGTGGTGTGCGACATATTATTGAACGCCCTTCACAAGTTTCTCTCCCTGCAAGTTTGGTGGCAAGCACACCCTTCCATGGAGGCTCTCATAGCAAACCTCAAACAGCGTAGAGTGGCCTAGCAAATCGAGTGAATGGAATGGTCTACTGATTGCCCTTCTCCGACAGGACATGTTGCTAAACCTCCTGTCAGCCACCATGACAAGAAGTCCTGGATCAAGCCGAAGGAAAAGCAGACACTGCCCCGGCATTGTTTCAAATGTGAGGTGGTGAGGCACTTTATATCCAACTGCCCTCACCTTGGTGGGCTGATCGACTGCAGTTGGATATGCACCATTCCCATATCCCTTCCTTTTACCCTGATGATGGTGGTTAATGGGCATAGAACCACTGCACTTATGGAGTATCTGAAGGCTATCCTCTTGAGACTGGCCAATTCCAAAAATATTGTGTGGGAAATGGTAACAGTCTTTGTGTGTTGCAGCGTCCCTAAAGAAGTCTTAACAGACCAAGGGATGACCTTCACCATGGAGATGTTCAGGGAAGTTGCCTAGTTACTCCAGGTTAAGCACCTTAAAACCTCAGTGTACCATGCTCAAATTGATGGTTTAGTAAAGTGGTTTGACCAAACGCTGAAGCAAATGCTTCGCAAGGTTGTCAGCGAGGATGGAAGGAACTGGCAGTTACTGTCCCTTGTCTTATTTGCATATCGGGGGGTCCGCGAAGCCTCTACGGGCTTATTTCCCTTTGAATCACTATATGGGTGGCAATTCCAGGAGCTAATAGCCATCTTAAAAGAGGATTGGGAGGAAGAAGTTCTCCCAGCTAAAAATATTTTGGAATATGTCACACAGTTACAAGATAGATTCAATAAAATCAGATCCATACTAAATGAGAAAGTGGAACGAGCCTCTGTGAGTTTCATCTGGGAGATTGTGTTATGATGCTCATTCCCACCTCACATTCTAAACTTTTGGCATATAGGCAAGGCCCTTACGAAGTTAAGGAGAGAAAAGGGCTGGTTGATTATTTGGTGAAACAGCCAAATCCTTGTTCAACTGAATGGTTATACTATTAAACCTGCTGAAGCTGTTCTTTCTTTTCTCATGGAACATCCCTTAACTTCAGCCCTAATTTACAACAAGAGCTCAAAGCAGCTATCTTGTATGCCCTGAGGTGGTGAACGAACAAACTCAGCAGGACCTACCTGATTGTACATAACATCATAATATAGCCTGGGCTTATCATCCGAGAACGCCTGTATAGCCTCCCTGAGGCAAAGCGTGCAGAAGTGGAGCTAGAGATTCAGTGAATGCTAGTCCTAGGTTTTATAGGGGAAAGTTTTAGCCCCAGTCTATCCCCATTCCAAAGACTTCCATCAGCTTAATCAAGTCTCTCGCTTCGACACTTATCTAATACTGCAAGTGGATGGGCTCCTCGAGCGGCTTGGTAAATTTCAGTGTATGACCACCTTTGACATTACAAAGGGGTACTTTCAAGTTCCTTTAACAGATTCTACCATGGAAAAAAACATGTTTAGTATTGCTTAGTGGACACTGCAATACCATGTCCTCCCATTTGGGTTGCAAGGGGCCCCAGCGGCCTTCCAGCATCTGGTGGACAGACTGCTTCGATCCAACAACGCCTTTAGTGCCGCATACTTGGATGACATTGTCATTAATTCTGACACATGGGAGAAGTATGTTTAGCAGGGTTGAGCCATTCACTTGACACTAAGTAATGCCAGACTTCAGATAAAACGTAAGAAGTGTTTTTTTGGGCTAAAAGAGGCTAAGCATTTGGGCTACCTGGTGGGCAGGAGAACGGTCCAGCCACATTGTTTTAAAGGTTGATACCATTGTAGGATGGTTCTATCCAAAAACCAAGTGGCAGGTCCAGGCTTTCCTGGGATTACTGGGGTACTACCTGGCATCACACCATAAGTCATCATTTAATATTCTGGTACTTTGCTTGTTGTGTCTATGTCCTTTGCTTCAACTATGTTCTGGGCACCTCTTATTCTTCAGTTCTGGTTCATTGTTGTTGATCCTTTTCCACCTATCTTCCATATCAATTTTATGATTTCTAACCTGGTGCAAGTGGAAATCTCAAATATTTGTAGTTACTTGTGCTACTCATATTGCACTTGCATTTATACTTTTGATGGAAATTCATTCTAATGTTAATCTCACAAGAAACTCATCTATTTAAGATGCTGTAAGAACAAGAAAACAGTGTTGGGGCACCATAGTGGTCCTCATATAACTGGAAGATTGAAAATAAATCACAAAATCAAAATATGCATTGTTATTAAGTTGAGACAATCTTCATCTGGCCTCAACATGGCAATGGAGCTGCCATCAGGATGGGAGGGCAGGAAGTGGCCAGTTCAGATGGTCTGGAATGGAAAGTGACATCTTTAGGGACATGACTGTCAATCACTGCTTCTGCAGAGGTAGGAAGAGAAAAGGCATTAGGAAACAGTGCCAACTCCTGCTTGGGAGTGTAATTATATTTATATGAACCTTGAAGTTGTCTCCCAAGCACACATGTGTGACAATGTTTTCACAATGAAATCATATATAATTAAATACCATAATAGGTATTGATAAAACCAATTTTGAATCTATACATTGTTGTTTGACCTTTCATTAGGCAGCTGGATGATTTAATAGCCTAAAATATTCAGTTGGCATTTCACAATTTAATAACCCATTTCAGTTATTTAACAATCTAAAATAGTTGGCTAACAATCTATATTTGTTTATATCTTCTATGCATATAGCCAGTCAGTCATTTTTCTGTTTTACCACAGGATGCAGTATCAGTTGCTGTATAGTTTAACAGAATTAGTGAATAAACTGCAATTTCTTCCATAAAATATAATAATTCTTTCAAATGCAATAATTTATTTTCTGATGAGGGAAATAGGAACTGCATTAGATTAGTAAGTGTCCTAAAACATTTCCATGATGTGTCTTAAAACGCAAGAGACTCACCATGTGTGGGTAGTTGACTATGTTAACACCGAGACAGGCTTAAAGGTGATAGAAGAGATATAATTCATAGTGAAAATTGCAGTTAGACATGAAGCATAAAATAGAATGGAGGAGAAAACCCTGGTAAAAATATGAAAGAATCCTATAGAAATCATACTGAGCACTATGGAAGAGGTGGTTGCATTTACAAAGAATATAAAGAAGAAACAATGAATATCATAAGATTCTTTGCTCTAATTTAAAAAAGACAAAAAAGAAAAAGAGAGCTGGAATATAATAAATTACAAGCAGAAGATTAAAAGAAAAAAAAATTACATATGTAGGGAACATGTGCTGATCTTCACATGTAACACTGTGAATGAAATGCAAGAAAGGTGCATCAGACTTTAAGAAATCTGACAAGGAACCTTTTAAATTGTAGGTGAATAGTATCAAGGCAGAGAATCTGAAGCCAAATATAACAACTACAGGACATTGAAGCTAGTCTGGCATGGAGTGAACTTAATATTTCTGGAATGAATAAGGTGAAAAACAGGTAGAAATTGTAGAAGAGCAGTCCAGAAAGAAGGAACATGTGATCTTATAATGTATTAATTATTATGTGAAAATATGTTTCATTGTGGCAGATAGCTGGGGTCCTTACGCAGCTGGGACACCTCTATAATGTAAGAACCGAGGGAGAAAGCGTGCTTAGGTGCATTATCTCCCCTGGAACGATAGAGGGCAGCCCCTCCTGGGTTACTGTTGCACCACTGACTCCCACAGGGCTTCAGGGGAGGTTTGCACAGCCCTGTAGGGTTACATGGGTGCCACCAGTTGGTGCTGCAGGTGCCGAAAAGCCCTAATATGTTGGGCTTCCGCCTCACCCAGAAGAATCTCTGGATCATACTAGTGGGTCATCGGAAGTGCATCCAGGTACAGCATTAAAGGAGCTGGCCGCCACTGCTCCAGGAACCAGAGTCAGGAAGAGGTGGACAATGATGGCTGGAGGAGGAGTGGAAGTGGATGAAGAAGAGAGACACAGAGAGAGAAAAAAGACAAAGTGCTTTATTGTGAATATTGAACTGTACACTGTGCTGAACAGGTGGGAAATGGTGGAAAATCATTGTCAATCATGGTGAGTACCCTGAACATGTTCAGTATAATACAATACATTTTTGTATTCTTTCTTAATATTGTGCTTAGGTTATTTACAGTAGCATATTGTACATTGTAAAAAGATCAAACTCGACACACTTAAAAAGGTTTGGGCCAGCCACCTGTATATTATCCCTGGCTGCAAAAGGTTGTGAAAGGAATAGAGATGTTCACAACACTGAGTCAAAAACAAGAACTGAACTTGAGTTGCAAAGATGGTGGTTTTAAATAGTCAGACCGGAAGTGACCGTCTTCTGACATCAGTCAAGGCGTCAGAATCAGAAGTGGCGTCTGTGAAGCCGCCAAAACCGGAAGTGGCGTCAGTCGAGGCACCAGAGCCAGAAGTGATGTCTTCAAGGTTCAGTCAAATAGGTTTTCCCATGGCTGGTCTGTAGAGGTAACAGGAGAAGATTTAGTGCACCCCCTTGGTCTGGCGTGAAATTACCTTCACTTGGTCCATACAACGTCCTACTAACATGTGCGTGACAACATGTAATGTGTGCATAGCACAGTAATATACAGTATTTTTAGCAACAGTTTTTTCTAGTGCAGTTACTAGCATGCTACATCTATGTGACTTGGTACTTGTACAGTACTGTGAACAAAACACAATATAGGATTTACAACTGGTCTTTCGATCCATAACCCCATTGTAAGTCGATGTATAACTGTACATGTTGGCGCACACAGCATCACACACATCCATTGAGTGATTTCTTCAGTATTACTAAAGTATAATTTACATAAGAGCAGTGTATGTGCCTTTCCAATCAGATTTTTTTAAATTACATTTTCTACAGTACCTTTTTCCATTAGTGTGTTGTGTATGACTGGAGTTTATTCAGACAACATCAAGTGCAAGACAGGACCTAACTTGCCTGGGTGTCACTTAATTGCACGGCACACCTTTATGCACACTCACATATGCACTGCACTTCCTTAGAGAATCCAAACCTTCTAACATGCTTCTCTTTAAGAGGAAACTAAAGTACTAAGATAGATCTTATATAGACATAGACCTGAGGCTTTGCACAACACAGTTTACACAGTATTTAACACTGCTAGCAATTCACGTTCATGCAACAAAAAAATTAACACAAGATTAGAAATAGGTTGCTTCAGCTATTACAGATTCATTATGTATTTGTCAAACCTACAACTATCCGTCATTTGTTTAGCAAATGGTCAGTGTTTAGTTTGTCAGATTTTTAAAAGATAAGATGAAATGTGTCTTTACACCGGGAATTTTACTGCAAATCAAACACCCTGCAGGGAGCCAGCTTCATGTTGCTTATTCATTTTGTTTAATACATGCTTTGTGCCCATGTACAACTGACATTAAAGTGTCACAATTACAATGTAGCAATTAAAGCACTCGCACTTTTCCACTCACTCCCACATCTTCAATAATATACTATATCTTCTTGAAAGTGTTTTTTTTTAATAATAAAGACTCAGTGCTTACTTTTTGTGTATGACACTCACAAATGTTATGGTTAATTAAAGCTAGAGGAGGCATTAGAAATACAAAACAAAGCAATCCAAACAGCCTCATTTGAGACCATCTTGAGAGTACTATTTGTTAGAGTCAATCACAAATATTCAGAATTTTAGATGAAAATATCATCTTTGATTCTTAATTTCTAAATCATTAAATTACTATTGTAAATGATGTATGTATCGGAAAGTTCACCAGAAAAAACAAAACTTTTAGAACTGAGCCATGCAAGTTACCATATACAGTACAACTGATCTGTGCCACTATTATATTTATTTATTTTTTTATTTAAGTAGCATTTTTCTTAATTTTGCTAGAGAAAAGTGCAGGCTTCATTATAATAATCTTTAAAATCAAGTGCTTGAAAAACGCATGTTGCAGCAGTTCCTGCAATAATTGGGGCATATGGACAGTACAATAAAGTGGAACTGTGGCTTAAATTCTTATAATATGAAAGGTTACAAAATTTTTTGTGCTACATTTGTTTGTAGGAAATGCAGAAATGTTCATTAAAACTTGAATGGTTTTGTAATCTCAGTCGGTCTTCAGAGCTGACTGAAAAGGCGATTGTAGAATGTTCAGTTACTCCAATTATTAAAAGAAATACACTGTTTGGTTGAAAAATCTTCCTGGTGTTTTATTTTTACTTGTTGCACCAATTAGGAAAACGTTAACAGTTTGGCTGATTATAGAATCCCAGAAGGATGCATGTAGTAGAACATCAATAAGGTCTTAAGGTCTAACATTATTATTTTCTTATTCACCTGCCAAAGTCACATTGGAAGAGGCCTCATTTTCATGTTAAAATATCTAGTTATTCTAGTTTAGTTCACAATCCAACAATAATTTTTGCCTTAATTTCCCGAGTTAATAAAAAGAGAAAATACTGATTTAATTTCATTTTGAATGTAAAAGTGGAGCAGTGGTTAGTAGACCACCTTTACAAACTTGAATGTTATGTTGATGGTGACTCAATATAAGTAAGTGTTGGGGTATGTGTTTGTCTTCCACATCCTGTTCAAGGTTACTTTTCTTCCAAGTTAAGTTACTTTCTTCTCACAATACATTGCTACCATGCTAGTGTAATACAAGACAAGACACGTTGCAAGTTTTGGGGTGTTTAGCCCCGTATACTGTAACCAAAATATAGCAGTCAGTCGCATTACAAAACATAAGAAAGCAAAAAGACAAATGAGGGGAGAAAGGATGGGCTTTTTTTGAAGACGGACCGGAGATTGATGTGAAGGATGCTGGGTATTGTGATGGATTCTGGGAACTGTGATGTCATCAAGGGGTCATCAGAGGGATTAAATAGACCCGGAAGTGGGTGCTTCCTATAGCCATCATGGCATTTGTTTATGTCTGTGAGGCCTCTGGCTTTCTGAAGAAGGAAAGAAAGACAAGTTAGTACCCTGTCGTAGACCCCTCGCGGTACGTTTTCCGTAACAGCCCGGGTTGCTCCGCTGTTCCCCAAGCACTTGTGCGTGGCACTAGACACTAACCTTTATGACCCTACAATGGTTGAAGTAGTTACAGAAACAAAATCGAGGTTGATGTTATTATTTTCTATGTGTTTTATGTGCCACACTTTTTTTCCCTGAAACCAAATGCTTATGGAGTGGATGATTCTTTGTAATGTAATGAGACTCTAAAGCAATGATGACCCATTTGCAAATAAAACAATAGTATGTGGTGGATCTAATCTGCTTTCCTAGTGGTAGAGCGACTACTTTCCGATCCCCATAGAGGCTTCAGTTGTAGTTATTGTACATTCTAGAAAGTTGATTCTGTTCATCTGGACAGTTTTTTTTTCTGATACGTTTCATCACTCATCCAAGTGACTTCCTCAGTCTCAGTTGACTGCAGGTTTCTCCAGCCTTATAAACAGTACATAGGCCTAATGACTGAACTAGCACCATTGACTAACAATGGGCCATGTGATCAATGATATGCAAATTGCCCATTGATCAATGGCCATGTGTACCATTCACAGAGAGTTGGGCAATGGCTGCAATCACCGCATTGTAAGATGGTGAGAGATGTACCTTTAGGCCCCTCCCTCGGTTCAGAGATGGTCGTTCCTTTTTCACGTAAATTGCCTCTTTGACTCCTCGCTGAAACCAGCGTTCCTTCCTGTCCAGAATGTCCACATCTTAATCACTGAAAGACTGACCACTGTCCTATAGATGTAAATAGACTGCGGAGTCCTGGCCTGACAAGGTAACTCTTCTGTGTTGTGCCATCCACTTCGCAAGTGGTTGTGTTGTTTCCCCGATGTATGATTCACGGCAATCCTTTTGGCACTTAACTGTGTAAACTAAATTACTCTGTATGTGCCAGGGCACCCGATCCTTGGCGTGAACCAATTTTTGCTGTATCGTGTTTTGGGGTTTGAAAGACACTGAGACCTGGTATTTTGAAAAAATGCATCTCAGCTGCTCTGATATTCCTGACACATAAGGGATCACCAAAGGTTTTTGCTTAGGCAGCGATTGTCCTTCCTCTCTCCTGGATTGTTTTGAGCAGGGGTGGCAAACCTTTTGGCTCAGGGGCCACATTGACTTTTAAAATTTGACAGACGGGCCGGGCCAGCACTAGATGCATACATATCAAACATAAACATAAAAAAGGCATTACAGTGTTAATATTTACATTTACTTTTAGTTTGAACAGTGTTGTTGATCACCCTTTTTTGCCAGTGCATCGAAGTCTGGTGTTAGTTTTGTTTTTGGGAATTCTCAGATCTGAGGTGTTCATTGTTCATCTGGGATCTGTGGGGTGCTTTGTTGGTGTTTATCACACTAAAAGTCTGTTCACAAACATACACAGAGCCAAATAACACCAGCATCCTCTGTGCCATCTTCGGGATGTTTGGAAATTTGCTTCTGCTTAATGAAGCATTAAACTCATCAAGTTTAAGAGAGTTGAACTTCTCCTTTAAGACGGTGTCACATTGGAGATCAGTCAGTTCCAACTGCAACTCCTGTGGCACTGTTTCAGGGTCCTGTGTGAAGGGACATGACACCAGCTGAAGTGACATGTAACTTTTTCCAAAATCACAGAACCGACGGCAGAATTCTCCATGCAGGTTGTCCAGTGATTTCCTGTAATTTTTCACAAGTCAAGGGGCCTCTTTCAGCATAGCCAGTGTGGGGAAATGAACGAATGACTTGTTTGACATTTGCTTTGAGAATAAAGCTAGCTTGGTTTTGAAGGCTCTGACGTTTGTGTACATTTCATGCACAAACTGGTCTTTCCCTTGTAGCTTCACATTCAGCTCATTCATGTGTGTCAGTATGTCCACAGCAAAAGCCTAAATCACAAAGCCAATCTGTGTCATTCAGCTCAGGAAAATCGTCAATTTTCTCAAGTAGCTCCAAAAATGAGATAATCTCTTGTTTCAGCTCCCACACTCGTCAACATACTTTCCCCAAACCTAACCAGTGGACATTGGAGTGGTAAAGCAAGTCCTGGTAATCAGCGTCAATTTCTTCAAGAAACTTAATAAACTGACGATGCTGAAGTCCCCTCGCTTGAAAAAAGTTAACGAGTTTTACAACTGACTTCACTACGTAGTCAAGCTGCAATACGGATTTACACAGTACTTTCTGGTGGATTAGGCAGTGCAAGAAAGTTACCTCCTGCTCAGAGTTGTCCTCCTTCACCCTCTCCTGGATACTTTTGAGCAACCCGATGTTTTTTCCAGTCAGATTTGGTGATCCATCTGTGGTAACGTTGGCGAGCGTACTCCAAGGTAGCTTGTGCCTATTGATGACCCCTGACACGCTGTCATACAAGTCCTCTCCCTGCGTTTTCCCCTTTAGGGATTCCATGGCCAAAAACTCCTCCGTTATCTCAAAATTGTCATTAATCCCTCTGATAAAAATTAAAAGCTGAGCGATGTCCTTTATGTCATTACTTTCGTCCAGTGCCAGGGAATATAATGTAAATGACTCTGCTTTTTTGTTTAACTTGCTAGCTAAGTCTTCGTCAATTAGCTGAACATGGCGAGTCACTGTCCTGCTTGATAAGCTAATTTTTTCAAATTTGTTCTTGCTCTCAGGACACAAGATACCTGCTGTCTCTACCATGCACTCTTTGAGAAACTCCCCTTCAGAGAAAGGCTTGCTGGTGTTTGCTAATTTGAATGCCAGCACATAACTTGCCTTCCTGCTTGATTCTTGGATGGCAGTTTGTCGGATAAAGGTGTTTTGCTGAGCCTGCAAACTAGCTGCCAACCTCTGAGTGGTAACCGTCCGTTTTTGCATTGACTGGTTGTTAGCGTAATTAGCATGCTTGGTGGAAAAGTGACGGCTGATGTTGTATACCTTTAAAACTGCAATGGTTTCTTGGCAAATAAGACATACAGCCTTTAACCGGACTTCAGTGAAAAAGTATTTAGTTGTCCATTCCTTATTAAACACTCCGCGCTCACTGTCGACTTTTCTTTACTTTGGCCCACTCATTGTTGCAGATGGGTTCAGAGCAGTAGCAGAGTAATAACAGAGAGTAACCCGGGCTGTGCAAAATCAAGTCAATGTATCACTGCATCTAATGTGCTACCTGGTGGAACGCCACGCATTACAAGACAAGGTGAAATGAATGCAGTCGTAATTATGGTATGATTTGATTTGGGCAATTTTGTACCAATCTTCTGTGGGCCGGATTAAAAAGACCAACGGGCCAGATGTGGCCCACGGGCTGTAGTTTGCCCACCCCTGGCTTAGAGCATTCTTTAGGTGTCCTCCCTGCTTTGACAAAAGTCCAACTGGGATAACCATATTTGATAAGGGCCTTTTTGATATGATGTTCTTCTGCTTCCCTGGCCTGGCTTGGAATTACCTTCACTTGGTCTATACAACGTCCACCTACTCGCACATGCATGACAACTGATTTGTTAGCTTTTTCTGCTGTTAAGCTTTTGCACACTATAAACATACATGTGTACATTCACATTTTTAGTACACACACCCATACTTCATGAACACCATGCCAGGTTGTTTCACGACAGGCATGTCATCAGCTGCTAACCACTTTATTTATAGAAGTTCTATACCATCTTCATTTAAAACAATTCTGCTACATAATTAAAAGAAACTGAAATTGCTTTAAACTCCCTTTTATTAGACATTTGTCTCTTCCTCCATTTTATGTATTCAGTTACTTCTTTCCAGGGTTGCAGTTTCCTAGTAGCTTTGGATCCAAGGGAGAAACCTACCTTGAACGGGATCCGCACTGCAAAACAATTATGAATCATTGTGTAACCTGATCAATACTTGTTCTGAACGAAGGAGAAAACTTTTTGGATGGAGGAAAGCACTGAGAAGGAGGACCGATATGCTGAATCTGTACAGGAAATGACAGATCTAGGATATGAACCTAGGAAATTAAAGGTGTGAAGGAGCAACACTAAATTGTGCCACAAATATTAACCATTCAATATCAGACTGTAAAGACAAATGTATTCTTCAGTCTTAATAGAGGGTTATATTTTAATATACATCATTTCATAAAATGATACAAGGTTTTTACAATTAATCTTTTAGTATGTAAAACACATTGTAAAAAGCTGAACACATTATATATCTTTCTGGCAGAGTGGTACCATGATTGACTCTTTTTAACCCCATTTCCTACAGCAGCACATTGTTCTAGAAATATTAAATTGAGCTCAAGTGGAGTTAGTAGTTAAAACATCTGGATTTCATTTAATAATAGCCTTACAATTTCATTGGAATGTTGCATTTTCTGTAAGTAATTTCAGCTAAATCAGTATTTTGTACCAACGAATCAGACTTGATTCCTATTATGCTAGTTTGTGCCAATATAAAAGTCTATTATTTATGCAATATTACATAGGATATGCAATGCCTGTACTGTTGCTCATTTTCACATGCAGTTTAGTATCCTGTCAACAAATATTCTGCAATGTTCTACTTTTTTGCAAAGATAACCTATTAGCCTAAATACAAAGAGCTAAATGATGTGTTGGTTGCTGTGACAAAACTGAGTTTGTTCACTGCAATTATCAGGATCTTAAATTGTGCTACACAAGAAAAGCAGCTAAGACAAAGGATCTGTCAGCCATGGAAACTCCATTCAACAGTCATAAAAGAATAAATCAAACTCTGAAGTTATGCCAGGTCAGTTATATTTAAAGGACAAAGAAAAATGAGATGAATGTGCTCTCTTTTAGCTACAGATTTCTATGTATCTTTGCCAGGAAAGGCATGTGACAGCATCCACTGCATCTTGTGTACTATGAAAGTCCAGTATCTCATTTAGAACACAATCTCAGAATAACCATGTGTGAAGGAGTCCTCGACTATGAGAGTCAACCATTGGAAGAGCAGTCATAGTTATATTGGTTTATAGCATCATTATTGTCATGTATACAAGGTACAATCAAATTGTTACTTGCATGTGCTAATCAACATTAAATATTTCTTCATGTGCTTGTAATTTGTATTTGTATCTATGCTACAATAAATAAAACTAGGAAAGTTTGACAGACACATAAACGAGGGGCATTCAGTCACAAGACATGTCCTATTTAGAGTCTTCAACCCTGTACCAAAATTATATTGTGTATCTTTAGGATGTACAAGAAAACTCAGAGAAATCCCATTAATTCATGTGAAGAATGTGAAAACTGCACACAGATCATGACTCGTGTAACACATGAACACATAGGACATGGTTTACAAGTTCAAGTAGCGTTATTTCTCAGTCAGGTCAGGTGTTGGTGCTATCGTCTGATCCTTTCTCCTTTTTTCCCTCTGCAGACCAGCCAAAGACCCTACCTCTCAATGACATCACCATCAGTCCAGCCCCTGTTGACGTCATTTCCAGCACCCTCTGATGACATCATATCCAGTACCCAGAACCCATCTTCCTGCCACATCAGTTCTTGTCCTGGCCTCTTGGACTCCAACTCTTCCTCAATGCAGACATATTTATAGTAGTTTATAGTAGTTTTCAACGTGTTAGTCAGTTCTGTTCTGGACTCCTGTCTGTAAAGATGCGTTTGTTTTTTTCCACAACAGTTTTCAAGTATACGGTGTGAGCATCTCCAAATCTTTTTGTGACTCTCGTCCTTGTTACGATGGACTATGATTTGGCACGAGGTTCTTGAATTTACGAGACAGCAGTCAGAATGCTACCCCTTAAATATTATACCTATGTAAATTCACCGATCTAACAGGTACTCTTAGCTAACAAGCTAAATCAGGATAAGCCTAAACATTTAATTGATAATAACATATTAACTTTGTTTCAGATGGAGTCTACAATGTGTTAATGATTATCAAAATAAGTAACTGGCTTCATTGCATAAAAATAAATGCTCTATGAAATGTTATACTACTATGCCACACATATTGGTTTTAAAAGCAATTCCCCAAACGTAAATCACTTACAGATGAAACTGTTCACTGTAAAAACATTAAGAAAATAAAAAATTTTGCAAAGTCCAAAAGTGTTTTTATATAGTTTTGTGTATTAAGCAACCCTCAGGCAAACTGGTTTTCCAGTTGTCTTCCAAGTAGTACATATAAAAGCTGTGAAAACATAAACATTAAACATTTCCAAAAAATGACTGTAACATACCTACTGACACTTAACCATGCGGAGACTTTTTTCTTGCACATATTCTCTTCAGAAACCTGCATGCATTCACAAGTCAACTTAACATCATTTGGTGAACAAAATTATATCATTCAAGTAAATGAATGATCAGAATCTCCAGGCATCCCGTGTTTCTTGATACCGCTCCTACAAATTCATTCCTATATTCTCTTTATAATGATCGACTGAAAATATAAGGAACTCTCAATGACCTGATTTTATATTTTTATTACAGAGAATTTATTCTTTTTTTAGGGGGTGGCTCAAAAGTGAAGTAAGAGAACAGATGGGTTTTATTTACCAAATACTAAAACTCCTAATGACCAAAACCAAAATCTTAAGTCAAAAGTTTATATCTAATGACAAAACCAAACAAAATCATGAAGTATTTTTTTTCTTTTCACAAAACACCCCTGTGTATCTGTAACTTTCAAACATTATTCTGTGTGTGCCACCAACTTTTATAATGGGGGTGTGCTGATATCTGTCATCTTCTGGTGCTGAAATTTTTCAAAGCTTAACCTTGATCTTAAAAAAATATTTTTTAAATTTGTTCATGGGATTTTGGAGACAACATTTCTTTGTCAATTGGATACCTTATTCATTTTAATAAAAATAAATCATATTAGCCCATAATGCCATTTTGCTTTTCTTTTGGACGCTGTCATTTCTGAGGTTGTCATCAAGGACAAATGGTTTGGTTGTTCGACGCTTGCCTCTAGGGGTCACATACTGTAATATGATGTCACATACTCAATGCAATAAAAGCCCAGAAACTAAATACTCTCACTGTCCAAGTTTCCAGATACAATTAAAAACAAAATTACTTTTCTGAATTCCCTTCTCTTTAACTATTACCATTTGGATTTTGGGTTCTGTTATCCAACCTTGATCCAGCAGCACCTGTTTAGCAGAGCAGTCTTAACAACATTATGATTCGATCCAGTCACAAAAACAAATATCCAAAATAACATTAATAAAGATCCAAAATTGAAAATGGAAAAATCAGAAATGTTGTGGTAAATGTTGCAGTAAATTAGACAGACGTAGCACTCTAACTTTTGTTACACACACCGCCTTTTCTAACTGTATGGCATCTTGGTACACTATATTTTATAAACCATGAAGAACCAGGGGTGTCAGAAGAGTTACCACATGGGCTTGTGGTCTGCAGCCATTCATAGAAATGTTACTTTTTGATCCTTTTACATCAAAAGATGTTATCACTGTGAAGAACAATTCATAAAGGATTAGATTTCTTAATGATTAAAAAAGGTGTGAAACAGCATCAGTTTATGCTGAAAGAAAAATGTACAATCCTGGAAAAAGCTGATTTCGGAATGAAAACAAGTAAAATGATGTGGTGAAAGCATTCAGAATCACAAATTCAACACTGTAAACAATTCTGAAGGACTGAAAAAAAAACTAAAGAAAAAGTTAAAGATCAAGTATTAGGACCTGAACAAAAAAAAAAATTAGAAGTGCATTTGCATATCTATAAAAAAAGTTACATCTATTGTCTCATTTTCATTCTGTATTCATACTTGTATTTCTATTAAAAAAAAAAGTTACATCTAGCAACTCATTTTCAAATAAAATATTTTTTGCAGTTAAGAAGCGCTGTTTTTTTTATAATGAATTGTCAAGCATGGGTCACAGAGTTATACAAGAGACAGAAAGGTGAGTCCAGGTTTCCAATAAAAATATGCCGACTTTATTACTGTATAGAGAAGGCAGGTACAGTCTCAAGACTTCATTAAAAACAGGAACTGTTACTTCAGCACTGAAGCACACAAGATAGGGGCCACGACACAGATAATCATCCTGTTTCAGCTCCCATCTTCAGGTTAGAATAATACCAATGGCTCTTGGCAGACCAAGAGATTTGTGAGGAAGAGCAGGTCAAAGCCCAGTGTTAAATGTTCTAAACATTGTGCAACAAGCACTTTATGCGGTAAGGCTGATCCTGAAGAGGACAACCAATTACTTTGTCCTTGGTTTACTGGATTAAAGATGCAGCAGTGCAGCTACGGAGCTGTCCTTGTGACTCTGCCGTTAGAGATGGTGAATTGTGGGCAAACACGGCCACAATAGTGTACTTGTTTTGCCTATATTTGTTGTGATGAAATTTCCGTTATAACAAAATAAATTTATGGTTCCATGAATTTCATTACAATAGGAACCACCTGTATTATTGAGCCACTGGGGACAGGGCCTGCTAGACGTGCTGCCATATTCATAGTGTTAATTTATTGACATTATTACTGTGATAATTTCAGTCACATCATACATCCAAAACATCTTGTGTAAACAATGAAAAACAAGATGGCATAAAAATAAAACTTGATCAAATTAAACCTTAGTAAAGGGAGCCTGATAACAACAAAAAAAAAAAACTGTAATAGACCAAATTACACATATCAAATGCTTTTTATTATATCACACCACAGAGAGCTTTAGAATTGAGTATATAGTAGAAACTTTGTGGCATCGCCCCTTCATAATGATCAAAGTAGTGTTCAATTTTATTTTTGGCAGTGTTATAGTTTTTCTCTCTGAAGTTAAGCTGACTTTTAATAAAAGAGAACAATATGAACAAAAACTACTATTATTGTGGAGTGAAAACTAGAACTGCTGAAATCAGCAGCACTGGGACTTCCGGTCAAACAACTTTTTCCAGGATGAATGGTTTAAACTTTGCTTATTTAAACGTGAATGTGGAGGCAGTGCTTAATGTGGTTATAGTGGTTTAACAGTTAGAAAAGAGTAGCAATGCTTATTCAGCCACCATTATTGCTGAAGGAAGAGTTTTTGTCTCTTTTCTGTGGGTAAAAAAATCGGTGAGTTGGCCACCCCTAGACTTTGTTTTTCCTAAAATGTAACTGGATTAATCTGGATAGAACTGACATGGAAGAGAGAATACTCTGGCTAAGGAGGATCAAGATAAGACACACAGCATTATTCCCCTTTTGGGCATTCACTACTCCTTTCGATTGGTTAACCAGATTTAAATAAAGTACCTTATATAAGAGTACCAAATCAAAAATTTATATTATACAGATTCTCTCACTTGAATGAGAATGAGAGTTCTTTCTAAGTGAATGGTTATAAAATGTAGATTTCTTAAAAACAACAAGTAAATGATTTGAGCTTTTATAGATTTCACATAGGTGGTGATGGGTATCTTTATATGAATTGATAATCTATATCCATAATCCGTATAACATAGCTCAAGTGGCCATATTCTTTAACAAGGATGGATTAGCCAATTGTATCTACAGTGTATACAAAGTCATGATGTAGAGACCTGCATTTCTGCTGGACACTGTCATGTTGACAGTGAAGGAAGATATGAGACAAATTATTTATGGATTATAGTTCATAACCAATCCCATGTCTGCTTCAAGCATCAGAATACTGCATTATCATGTAGTTCTTCAAATGGGTTGGAATCTGAAGTCAGTTCTTTGTGAGAGGACAGTTGCATAAAGCCTGCCAAGTGAAGGTGAAGAAAAATGGAATAAGAAGGTCTGAGCCTAAGGCTCTGATAATCAGGGTTTAAGACATCTGTGTCCTTGTTAACCAAAATGTATTAAAAAGTGAAGCAGATTCCTGAGACATTGGCTGTATGTGGACTGGGAAGCATTGTACGAAATGTACGAAAATGAAAGAAAAAAATCAGAATGTTATTTTTTTTATTGAAACAAATAAATCACATGTGCATCTTTATTCAAACTGCCCTTCTGTGCAGTTTATAACTACTACTGTAGTTTAAAAATTTAGATCACACCGTGCATTATTTGCGTAAAATTAGCATTCACTAGTAAGACAAATTATGCAAATATTTAAATACCTCGGATACTCCATGTGTTTATTACATAACAATTAAACACTGGAATTGCATATGAGACAAAACTGAAAATACAGGTAGTAAAATGGGACTTGGTGAGGACTATAACAGCAACTGTGCTTCTCTAATGCAGGGCAGGGGTCCAGCTAAACTGTGTCGAGGTGGCATATACACTGGCACTGAGTTCAGTATCCTTGAAATTGCAGCACTGTTGACAGGAGCAGAAATCTTTTGCATGGAGCCCCAGTACAATTGACTCCTGAGGCACCAGTTTAAATCCAGATCAATGGAAGACATTAGGTGGCATACCTCAATTCCACCATGTCTACCAGGGGATCTTTTTATCTAATGTGTGTCTTTCTGCTTCCCAGTATGCTTGAAATATGAGGCTGTTCGGCCCATTATTGGGAGGTTGGGATACAGAAATAGACACTTGAGGCCACTAGAAGGAGTTCTGTTTGGATGATCCCAGGACCTCCCTTGTTCTTTTCTGACCCCAGAAGAAGTAGCTGGGCTCCCCCCCTAGAAGTAATCCAAAGAAGGGGACTTAAAAGACCGTCCTGACTACATGCCTCTTGAATTAAGAGTTGGTTGGAGAATGGATAAAGGTTTAACTGGCAGAAGGAATAAAGGTACAAGAATGAAAAAACATAGAAAGAGCAGACAGGGGGTGATGTGAAAAGTTTTTACTGTATTTTTACTTTTTGTAGTTATAGCCTACAAAGCCATGTACCTTTCTCTATGGCTATTTTTTTATTCAAGTAAATCCATTCTTTTTATTTTGTTTAGATTTTATTGGTATTCTGTGGTTTGCAAACCATGAGGGTTTTAATAGGATGCACTGTACAGACACTTATACCTGGATATTAAACAAAATGTAATGAAGATCAACCAATAATCAATAATTACAGCAATATAGACAGGAGTCCCCGTGGACTATGATGTTTTCTGATGACATTGTGATCTGTAGCGAGAGTAGGGAGCAGGTCGAGGAGACCCTGGAGAGGTGGAGATATGCTCTAGAGAGGAGAGGAATGAAGGTCAGTAGGAACAAGACAGAATACATGTGTGTAAATGAGAGGGAGGTCAGTGGGGAAGTGAGGATGCAGAGAGTAGAGCTGGTGAAGGTGGATGAGTTTAAATACTTGGGATCAATACAGAGTAACATAGATTGTGGAAGAGAGGTGAAAAAGAGAGTGCAGGCAGATTGGAATGGGTGGAGAAGAGTGTCAGGAGTAATTTGTGACAGATGGGTATCTGCAAGAGGGAAAGGAAAGGTCTACAGGACGGTAGTGAGACCAGCTATGTTATATGGGTTAGAGACGGTGACACTGACCAGAAAGCAGGAGACAGAGCTGGAGGTAGCAGAATTAAAGAAGCTAAGATTTGTATTGGGTGTGATGAGGATGGATAGGATTAGAAATGAGTACATTAGAGGGTCAGCTCAGGTTGGACGGTTGGGAGACAAAGTCAGGGAGGTGAGATTGCATTGGTTTGGACATGTGCAGAGGAGAGATGCTGGGTATATTGGGAGAAGGATGCTAAGGTTACAGCTGCCAGGGAAGAGGAAAAGAGGAAGGCCTAAAAGGAGGTTTATGGATGTGGTGAGACAGGACATGCTGGTGAGGGGCATAACAAAGCAAGATGCAGAAGATGGGAAAATATGGAAGATGATGATCCACTGTGGCAACCCCTAATGGGAGCAGCTGAAAGAAGAAGAAAACCATCAATATGACTTTAAACTGTAGCTGAAATATTGTAAAGATCATCTGGAAAGTCTTTATGACTGAGCCCCATTGTTGCTGTGCTAATTATTAAACAATTAATTGATGAATAAAACTGGAAAAATACTTTTAGTTTGATCTAATGTATCAATTTTTTCAGGTAGCCACAGCTTATTTTAGCAACATTGGGTAAAACACAGGAATCAGGCATAGATAAGATGCTAGTCCATTGCCGGACACAGACATGTTACAACTACACTTGACTCTGTCTCCGGGGGCCTATTAGGGCTGCCAGTGAATATAATTTGTCTTTGGGATGTTGGAGAAAATACAAGTACCCAGAGAAAAACCCTAAAAACAATGAAGAAAATATACAATATGATATAAACCCATGATTCTGGAGATAAGCTTTGATTACCATAACACTATGGAGCCAATTGGTAATTCCATGCTCTAAAAATAATAAGATTAGAAACACACAATTTTAATTTTTGCCTATGCTGTTGGTTCGCCTCTGTTTTTCTTAGGTGGGGTTTGAACTCTGTTTTGTTAATTTCTGCTTGATTAAATGTAATGTTATTTTCATTGTTGTATAAGTTCAACTTGATTGCATTTCTTCAAATAAAATGTAAAAAAGAAAAACACAATTTTGTTGTTGAATAACAGTACTACTGACGTACTGCTATGACATTCTGGTCTGTTTTTAATTAGTTTAAAATTTGCATTAACACTACGTTTATTGTAAAGGAATTTTAATTTAAGGAGTCAAGTTTAAAATAAAGATGCTTTTCTTTTTCCTATTTTTTTAAAACAAATAAGACACCATTATAACAAAAAAGTGTCTCCCTGCATTTTGAAGTGACAAAATAAGTATATATATCGTAAAATTTCATTTTAGGTTTGGTGGAGGACTGAAACCGGCCCTGGTGGCATCAAATGCAAAGCAACTGTATGCCAGTCCATCACAAAGCCCACTTACTCAGATTAGACTCACCAGTTAGCTTAACAAGCACGTCCGAGGCATATGGGAGGATAATTGAAGTGCCTGACATAAACCCTTCACACATACGTAAGAAGTAGGTGCAGCTCCACTCTGACAGCATCTGGGGGTAGAATTCAAATCCAGGATGCTGTATTAGCAAGGCAGCAGAACTTTCCACTTTATCATCATATTGCCTCAACCTAATAAAGTCAGTAAAGTGAATGAAGCCCACCTTGATAAATACAGCAATATAAAAACACCACCTCAAGGGTGCAAATGTAACTCACAAACATGTGCAAAGAGGCAGTAAGTTGAAAGTATTTCTTCTCACACAGGTTAGTGGATGCCTGGGGGAAAAACCTCCCTGTCTTGTTCTAATGGCAGATGCCATTCCTTCGTCAAAGTAGCAATGGGATGAGCCAGATGGGCCACACTGTCTTTTCTCATTTGTAAACTGTCATTTTATGTTCTCGTGTTCTGCGGTAGACCACCCTCAACACTAAATGGGTAATGCAAATGCACTGCTACGTTTTCTTATTTACCTTTCTGCTCTTGTTGTTTATTTTCACAGATACCTTACAGTTCTTCAAAAGAACCATAGCTCATGCAGGTTTTATGGCTTCCCAGCAAATTCTTCCATTCAGCTGGGAGTAAGAAATTGTAGTGGGAATGAGCAGATGCTGAATTAAATGCTTTTGGCACTTTACACTAAAGTCTTAGACTTAGTCTGGTGTAATACCAACTCCCCTGTCTGCCACCAGAGTGGGATTAAGTAATCTAATGGGTCATAACACTGCTGTTATTTAGTCACAGACAACTGAAGAAATCAGTAATGCGTTTTCCACTTTCCTGTCATTTGAACAGCCGTAGTTTTTTTTTTTTAAAAGTGGGAGCTTGTGGACATGAATCCAGCAAGCCAGGACACCTGAGGATCAGTTTTTGGAAAAGGTTATTTAATGTTTGCCATTTGTGATGTCAGTCATTAGTGAGAATCGGAAAATTATCTTTGCCATACATAAAACAATGAATATTATTACAGCACCGTGAAGAAAAAATGAAAAGGAAACTAAATGTGTGCCAATGTTCTGTTAAGTGTTGATTTGTTTACTGTAAATTGTGCTCTGATCTGTTGGTCATATTGATGTGCAATTTTTTTTTGTGCTGTAACCATTTGAAACTGATTGCTGTGAATAACTGGCTATATAAAAAATAATGTCTTCTCTAATTCCTATTTAAAGACTACATATTTGATTGGTTTACTAACTGTAGTCATGAGTGACTAAAGCTTATAGTAAACTCATGCTACAACAGTATATAATAAAGCAATATAATTCAAAGAGTCTCATTTCAAGGGCATGTCATTTATAAAAATACATTTAGTTAAAAGAACAATAATAATCCATCCCTGACATGGTCTTTCTGGAGTGCATTGTCAGTCTGGATGGGTGATTCTGCAGGTTCTCTAATTTTTCTTCCACATCCAAAAGACGTGGATTTAACGGTTTAATATGAATGAGTGGGCAGTAATAGACAAGTGCAGCATTCAGGCTTAGCTCCTGTCTTGTGCCTAATTTTTAATGCTTGTTCAAAAAATGGATGGACCTTTGACCCTAATTATAGGTCTATCACAGAGTTTACACTGCACATAAGAATACCGTTCAAAGCAGAGAGGTAACAAAATACAACACATTAAAATACACCAAATTTCATAGAAGGAGAAAATGGAAAAATTAACTGATACTGCAATGACAAAGTAACAATCACTCTAAAAGATACATTTGGGCTAGTTAGGTAAAATAAAGACAGCAGAAGGGGTTGCCAGGCAGGAAAGGGTGATACAGGACAGGGACATGGCTTGAAGATAGTGGAAAAACACATATTGGCAGTGACAATGTTACTTGTCATGTCAGTATAAAAGGGAGACTGCCTTCAAGGAAAGGTCCATGTATATAATTTAGGTCCTGGAAATGTAAAGGCCAAAGTAAAGGAAATAAAACTATGTCATGAATGATGTAATATTTTTTCAGGATGCAAAAGGGCAGGTTACTTCACAATTTCAGGATGATCTTGACCATAGAAAGAGAGAGGGAAGCCATCAAGGATTGGTACAAGGAGCTCAAAACACACTTGGTTGTTGTCCTGAAGTGGACATTTTTCAGTTGTTCAAACTATCCATCCATCCATTATCCTAACTACAGGGTTACGGGGGTCTGCTGGAGCCAATCTCAGACAACACAGGGCTCAAGGCAGGAAACAAACTCTGGGCAGGGTGCCAGCCCACCGCAGGGCACGCACTCACACACACAAACCAAGTACACACTATGGACAATTTAGAATCGCCAATGCACCTAACCTGCATGTCTTTGGACTGGGGGAGGAAACCCACACAGACATGGGGAGAACATGCAAACTCCATGCAGGGAGGACCTGGGAAGCGAACCCAGGTCTCCTAACTGCGAGGCAGCAGCGCTACCCACTGCTCCACCATTGAGATGAAGTGGATTTACAGGATTTTAATTACAGGCATTTCAGCATAATTTCTGGTACATTCTTCTTGTATTGCATGAGTAAATTATAACTTTAGTAAATCTGTTTCAGTTCGTTTATAACAGCAGCTGTTTCAATTAGTTTATAAACTGGGAACAGTTGGATGCCACTGGACTAGAAGTTACAGAATTAGTTTATAGCTTGAGAAAGGATGATGTTTGGAGGTGTTTGAAAGAACAAACACTCTGATCAGAGGCATTCATCATAAGGACAAAATAGCCAATCAAATGCATATAGTGTAACAAGTCCCAGAATTCCATATGTGCATTTTAACATAAATATGGCTTCCTTGAGGGACCAAAAGAGGAATGGCAACCAAGAAAGCGACATCAGAGATCAAGACATCTTTAATCATTTCTTCAGGACGACGAAGAATGCAATCTATGACTAACACTGATTGCTAAATCAAAAGCAGCCCAGGCCAACATCCATTCCTTGACATTTCTGATTTTCAGTAACCTTTTCTAAGACTGCTTATATCCAGATTTTGGTATCAATTTTATTAAACATATTTTCTATAGCTTGGTATTGTTATACATTACATTATTAAATATGATGTTCCTTTTATCTAGAGTAATTGAAATAATTAAAGGAAACCAAGTGTGGAAAAGATTGCTGATTTCTTGCTAGTCATTACCTTCTGAAGTCAGCCTAGACTGTAAAGGTCTCTGAGGCTTCAACACAGCATTGTGCCTTTGTGAATTTGAAAGAATGACCCCTGATTTTGAAAGTTTCAGACTTTTCCGTCAGTGAATTTGTAAGGGGTTTTATGCCTCATTTGAACTTAAACAAAAAGGAGTGATGTGAAACTCTCCAGTACGAATTTCCACTTGCTTGGTTTCAAAATAGTCTCACTTCAAACCAGCCAGCCCCCAATTACTAGCTGCAGGCTCCAAAATAGGGAAACTGGCTTTTCAAATTCAAAATACCTGAAATTTCTTAAAGTAGCCTTAGATGTCTCTTAAATGAGGGAAAACCATGAAAAACTCTGGCTTGATGAGACACTCTGAAGCAAAGAATCATTATAAATGAAAGATAAAAAAAATAACAAAAATGCTTGAAAAACTAAAAAATGAATTGTCTAAAAGGCAATCCAAAGTAAACAAGACCCAAACACAATCCAAGAGAAGATTCCAAAGGCAAAAGAAGAAATAATCACAAAACCATAAAATCCAAACGAAAAAGTAATTTCTTATAGACTCCAAAATCACTCAGTGAAGCACTACTGATATTTATTAATAGCCAAGGGAAGGACTCAGCAGTAGAGGCATCAGGGAGATGCCTCTTCTTGTAATACAGTCCACAAACAGCAGCAATATATTACGTGTAGATACTATATTAAACATAAACTTAAAATTATCAAATACATATAAACACCTGAAAAACACATTTGAATAAACAGAAAAGACATATAAAAAGATTGAGCCAGGGAAAAAACCTTGACTAAAACATAACATTGTGCATGTGCAGAGAAGGGAGGATCCACATGAAGGCAACGCTGTCTGGTGGTCATACCCATTTACTGCATAACTTCCTGCCTTTTGAAATTACATTTTAAAAGCATAATGTCCATGCTGAGGTTAACTTGATAGTAAGCTGTAGTCCCCTGAGAAAATGATGTATGCCAAGACAAGAATGAGATGTGAAGACGTGAAGGTAAGAAAGACAGTGTGCTGTGAATTCTGGAAAAATAAAGCCAGCTGCTGCCTCAACTAGTCAAATTTGCAGCAGAATTCTGTAGTGGATACATTTATGACCTGTGGCATTTGTTACTGTGGAAAAATTGACCAATTATCTGATGGAAACAGCTGTTATTGTTGATTTTTTTTTTTTATCCTTTTAGGAGGTTCTTAAAAGCAACCTTTTTGCTGGATTGTTATTTCATTTTTAATTATAAGAAATGTGAAGTTTCCTTGTCAGGAAAAGATAAGGTTAACTTCATTTGCACTGTTTTTTTTGTCTCACTTATACTGTATTTAAAGTAGTTTGAGTGAAAATTGGACTATCATTTCTTGTAACTGGAGATGGATGCTTTAAATGTGATTGAAATGAGTTGTGACATGTAGTGGATTGGAAGTCAGGAGAAAAACGTGTGACGAATGTCAAAGGTCTTCAACAATCAAGAGCTCGGTCTAGATTCAGTACTGGTTTAGCAGAAGTGGAGAAACTGTGCATATAATGTTGGGGAAATGTGCATAGTATGAGGAACAAAAATACTTATTCTAAATTTAGATGGGAAAGGGCACTTTGTTTCATGCTGCTATGTTCTGATATTCAACAGTCTTCCTAAGCAGCATGATAATGTAGAGATTGATGCTGTTGCATGCTGTTTCTGGAGCTCTGTTAGTTTCTGTATTTTTCCAACTTTACACTTGAGGCAAATATCCAGGTACAGGTTTCATCCTACATGTACAGCATGTGAACAACAGTTTATTTGGGAGTTTTAAACTGGCCATGTTTGAGTTAGTTTGGATGTGGGCATAGTTATGCCCATCTAGGTGTGGTCTCTTTCTTGAACCCAGCACTGCAAGATTACGATCTACCTCCAAATGATCCAGTAATGGAGAAAGCAAATTTGAATTAATAAATGATCAATCACTTTTATGCCTTGTGTGTCTTTGTTGAAGTAAAAAGTAAAATTTTACTAATATAATTCTATCAATAAATGATACTTTAAATTACACACAAGAATATTGCTTGGTAAACAGATTTTTTTTTTAATGGGGCATGGATAATAACTGTACAGATGCTCTGACAGATCCCTACTAAAAATTTTATGATGACACTACCTCCAAAATAGAATCTACCCTAAAACAGCCACAATATTGATGGCTGGTTATATTTTATTTTAAAATGCAAAAGTAAAATTAAGAAAATGCTTGAAAATGAATACATTGCAGGTAGCAACAATGATGCCTCTTACTTCTACAGACGCTGCAGTCTGCTCTTTTTGAAACAGATTTCAGAATTCTACTAAGGAAAAAAGTTGACTTAACAAAATAATTTATGGGCAGAATGGAGTTATAGTTAGCTCTAACAAATTTAAAACAGACCTATGGCATGCAGACTTTAAAAAGGCCTGATGCCTAAAACTTAACCAAAAGGGATTGGGAAACCCCACAACACCTGGGTCAAAATAACAAATAGTTTAATGAATTTATTTTACTTAAAAATGCAAAATTTAAAAGCAATTGAAAATCTAACAACTTCCTAAAGTGAATCACCAAAAACAAAGGTAAAGTTATAAAAAGCAGAAAATCAACAAAAGGTCAAAACACTTCCAAAAGTACCTTCCAAAACAAAGCAGGTAGTCTGCAGTTGATAAAACTAATCCAACAACAACAACAACATTTATTTATATAGCACATTTTCATACAAACAGTAGCTCAAAGTGCTTTACATAATAAAGAATAGAAAAATAAAAGACACTATAAAAAAATAAAATAAGCCAACATTAATTAACATACAGTAGAATAAGAGTAAGGTCCAATGGCCAGGGTGGACAGAAAAAAAAAAACTCCAGACGGATGGAGAAAAAAATACAATCTGTAGGGATTCCAGACCATTCGACTGCCCAGTCCCCTCTAATCCAAGAAACCAAGCAAAGGACAAATAATCTAACAAATCCAAAATCATAAATTAAGAACATTTGTCTAACAATTTAGATCACAAATGAAGCCAAACAATTTAAACATGGAAGGCAAATGCCTCAATGGCCTGCCTGAAGCATGTTGGGCTCTGAAATAGGCCTCTGTTTCAGGGGTCTACGCCCAACAGGCTAAACATAAAAATGCATACAAGTACAACCTGAATTAAGATTAAAATGACAAAATAATCTAAAAGACAAATCAAAACAACATACATTAAATAAAAGAACCTAACAAAAACATCAAAACAGAAAAATATCACAGCATAATTAACAAAGAAAAACAACAAAAAAATGTCTGACTTAGGGTAAGTCACCTTAATTTGGGGTGTTCATAAAAAATTGGATGAGTTGATGAGGTAGAAGAACAATAATAAACAAAAATTGCTGAGTTCATCCATCCATCCATTTTCTAACCCGCTGAATCCGAATACAGGGTCACGGGGGTCTGCTGGAGCCAATCCCAGCCAACACAGGGCACAAGGCAGGAACCAATCCTGAGCAGGGTGCCAACCCACCGCAGAATTGCTGAGTCATATATTTGAAATATTAAAATGGGTGCTTCAATTTAAATGTTTAAAATCGAAATATTCTCGATTGTAATAGAAATTTGTCATTTTTCACCCTCTGATAAATGTCCATTTAGGGCTAGATCCATAGTAAAGGATCGCAAATAACATCATAATCATAATCACGGACCTTGAAATAGTCTAAAATGATACTCCACATGCATTGGCATGGAAACCAGGGTATCAGCAAACCCCAAACCCCTAAACACGATCACACCAAGAGTCCCAGGTTTGAATAATGGAAGGTTTAATAAATTCACCTCCACAAAGTAACACAAGCACTCAATATGCAGGTTTTTGTCTCTTCAATACCTCTCTTCTTCTTACCACTGCACTGCGCTCCTCTAGTCGAATGTTGCCCTGCATCCTCCCAGCTCCGACTCACCTGGATAAGGGAGTGTGATCCCTTTTATTTTGGACCCAGAATATTTGCAATTGCCTGTTGCAAGTACTTCTGGGTCACACGGAAGTTCCATAAATTGGGGAGCGCATCTCCCTACAGTGCCCATGGTCCCCAGCAGGGCTGTATTGCCGAACTACATCTCCCAGAATTCCCTGTTGGTTCCCAAATAGGTGCCTTCATGGAGGGCTGCTGTCATCTATCGTCTGGTGGGGAATAGCAAGTCCCCCGTGACCTCTTCTGTTTCCGATGGGCTGTCCATCCATTTATTCTGGCCATCTGTTCAGAATCCTCTCTCTTCCCTGGTCAGGGTGCCTTTCTGCCTTCTAGGAGCCTCCTGCCCAGGTAAGGAACCATCCCCTCTTCTGGCTGCAATGTCGGTCCAGCTCATGTGGCATCTATAGCATATGCTTTAGAGTTATTATTGGTAAAGAATCAAATATCAAAATTATTATGTTTGTGATCTATCTATCTATCTATCAGAAAAATCTAATAGCATAAAAAAACAGTCTACATGCCTATATTATCGATCCCCATTTTTTGGGAAAAGGATTAGCGTTGACTCTTTATCACATTAGTGTAATTTCCTACACAGTGATACAAAAATGGCCTAGAAATGGTCTAAAGGGCCAAAAATAGCAGGCAACCCAAAAAGCTTGACGTCTTGCATAGCTATACATCAAGATGAGTTGAACAGTACATATGTGTGGGTTTTCTCATGCAAAAAAAACTTGAAGTGATTTCATACTGTTCATAAGTAATTCTTATAAACACCATAAGCAAAAAGAAGGCCGAGACCAAATGAAAATAAAAATCATAAAGTAGTATTTTAATACAAGCATACTGTGTTATGTTATAGAAAGATGTACATTATAGACAGCTTCTCTCTTTGTTTTCATCAGGATTTTCAATAAAAAGACTACATTTAAACTAGAGTTTAAAACTTAAGGATTTTTTATGTAATGTTTATATGTTTATATATATATTTTTTTGTTCACAATGTTAAATAGTAGGCCTTGTTCACCTGTGATGCCAGTTTGGGCACCCAGTGTGAGTTTCTATCTTTTTAATAGATAAGTGAATCCAGACTTAATTTAAGTTGATACTCTTGAAACGTCATATTTTTTCTGCATGGTTGAGAAACATATTTTGTTATTTTCCTGTCCTTGGAATATAAAGGAATACAAATAAAATCCTTAACTCTACTAAAATGAATCTAGTTTAATCAGTGATGCAATGGCATAATGGCTATCAATGCTGCCAATCAGCTCCAGTATGCTGGGATCAAATCAACTAGTCATCAACTGTGTAGAGGTTTCCCAGTGTCTACTCTAGATGCAAATATTTTTCTATATTCCAAACATATGCATTTTTTTTACTTAGTAATTCCAGATTTCCCCAGTGTGTGTGTGTACACAAGTGGTCCTATTGATGGAGTGAAGCCTGACTTGAGCTGGTTCCTGTCTCGCTCTTGCTACTGTAAAGATAGACATTGACCGTCCTGGGCCTTTGAAAGGATTAAGCAGGTTTGAAAATGCTATATTATGTTAAGGATTTAATGTTTTGTGTATTGAGCTGAATTGAATTAAATTGTTTTCATTATTTTAATTTTTAAATTGGATTTATTATTTTATTATTTTCCAAAGTCATTGTTTTTGTCATCCTATTTGGGTTTTGATTGTTCTTTCTTGTTAATTAAGAGAAATGCTCAATTTCAGCAGTATAGCAGACAAACAAGAACATGATAAAGGATTCAAAGCACCAAATAAAGGGTCACATGTTCTGGGCCTGCACCAAATTAACATTATTCTGGACAAAAATTTTTAATTACCTCTCAGACAGCCTTGGACTCACAATCCCTCCTAACCCATTAACAGCTGTGTTTGGGGTTCTTCCAGAGGGGCTTAAAGTGGAGAAGGACAAACAAATTGTGATTGCATTCACTACACTGTTGGCACGCAGACTTATTCTGATAAACTGGAAGAACCCAAACTCTCCTCTTTTAAGTCAGTGGGAAACCGATGTGTTATATTATTTGAAATTGGAAAAAATCAAATACTCAGTTAGAGGATCCGTACAGACTTTTTTTAAAACATGGCAGGATCTAATCAGTAATTTATTAAAAGTAGTTCAAAAAGCACAGAGAATTTGTTGATTTAGGTATGTTTACAAGCCTTAAATTTTACACCATTTGGCTTGCTCTCTCTCTCAGGGGTGGGGATCGATCTGTTCTTAACATAATTCTTTTTTTTTGTAAACACTTTATTGCTATGTATGGATTGTAATAAAATTAATAAAAAAAATAAAAAAAAAAAGTAGTCTTGATTGTATTGTGTGAGTCAATCAAAGTAAATATACATAGCATAACAAAGTTTTTTTGTTGGAAACAACTGGATTAAACAGTTCTGTTGCTGAACCTTTACTCCATTACTTGAAAAGGCTTGTCTACTATGGGACATTTAAATAAATATACTGTAGGACTTATTTCTATGAATGCTGACCTCTGATCACATATTTGCCTACAATATGGGAGTTTACCAGTGAAACAGAATGGCACACATGTTAGCAATTAGCTCTGGGGTAGCGTGCCATGATTCAGCTAGATTATGTTGCTGCTATCTTTTCTTGATCAGTACTCGAATGTCCATCAGGAAAAGAGACACAGACCACTTGTGGAAAATGGAAACAGCTGCTTTGTACTGCTTACAAGCAAGTGAGTGAGTTTGAATGGGGAGACTCTTTCAGTGTCTAAAGGGTATTATGAAAGTTGTCCCTGCGACTAGCACAGAATTTAAAAGGGAGCTAACTCATAGTTGTTATAAATGTACTTAATACAACATCTTTTTAAAATACATGTGGTCTGAGGGTAGAAATACAGTAAGTGCAATTCTAAACAATCGGTAACATTATCTTATGGTTTTCTACTTCAGCTGAAAAAGCTATTTCACAATGTATTTTCATCATAATCATATGTGTAAAAATAGAATATTCAATGTATCCTATTTAAAAAAGCATTGAACGTCTACAGAATCAATTTTACTGTTTTCTGCTACAATAAAAACATGTATTGATATTTTTAACATTAAAATAAAATGACAAATGAATTTAATTCATAATAAAAAATATAATTTCCCCTTGGGATTAATAAAGTATCTATCTATCTAATTCATCAACATGCAACTTTACACAATTAAACTACTCACTGACGGTGAGTGCCTTTGTACATTTTTTCTTGAACCTGCTTAGCCCAATTCAGGGTTAGAGTAGGCCGGAGCCCATCTTAGCAGTCTTGGGTACAAGACAGAAAAAGCTTGGACAGGGAACAACTCCATCGTAGGCCACCTACTATGAATGTTATTGTGAGAGGAACACCACAGTAACCAGAGGAAACCCACTGTAGACATGGGAAGAATGGGCCAAGTTGACAAACAAAATGATTGGGCATGGGAATCAATGTCAGGATGCTTGGTCGGGGAGGCAGTGGTGGTAATCTGGAGTCACTATGGACAAGATGAAATCAGCAAGTAAAAAATGCTATTAAAGAAGGGTATCACTGATAGTTTCCCTGTCATGAGAAATGCTGTTTTAGCCTTGCATAATAATGTGCATGATAGCATAGGGGAGAAACAGAAAGCCATCTAGGTGGAAGAAGTGTAGGACAGGGTTTTTCCCATAATTATGAATATGTACACAAAAAATAGCAAAGGGGTGTAAGGCCTCTAAAAGACCCATTTATCAGGCCAGGGCCTTCTCTAGCCTGCCAAGAATAGGCCTCTCCCCAGGCAGCCTGACTTCAATGTCAATGTCAATTTATTTATATAGCACATTTAAAATGACATAGTAATGCTGTGGCCAAAGTGCTTTACAATAATATAATAAAAAAAAACAAAAAAACAATTAACATAAAACATAAATATGAATAAAATATATGAACATAAAATAAGATTAATAATAAATAGAAATAATGTTATATAATCACAAAGAGGAAACCATCAGTATTACTGAAGGTCACTGAATGCAAGTGAAAAGAAGTGAGTTTTTAATCTTGTTTTGAACAGTTCAATTGTAGACGACTCCTTTATGTGATGAGGTAAAGAGTTTCACAGGCGAGGAGCAGCAGCTGTAAAAGCCCTGTTCCCCTTGGTTTTACATTTGGTACGAGGGACAACAAGAGACATCTGACCAGAAGATCTAAGCACTCTGGATGGCTGGAGTAAAACACACAATTCAGATAAATAGGCAGGAGTGAGCCCACATAAAGATTTAAAAACTACCAGCAAGATTTTAAAATCAATTCAAAAACTGACAGGCAGCCAGTGTAAAGAAGCTAAAATAGGAGAAACAGAGTCATACTTTCTTGCCCCAACCAGAAAGCGAACAGCAGCATTTTGGACCAGCTGTAACCTGAGTATCAGAGATTTGTTAATCCCAGAATACAGCGAGTTGCAGTAATCGAGGTGAGAAACAATAAAAGCATGAGTAGCTTTCTCAAGATCTTTAGAAGATAAAAAAGGCTTTATCTTACCTAATAGATGAAGTTGGAAAACGCAACTCTTGACTACAGAATTTACTTGATTCTCAAAAGAGAGGTTACTATCAAAGGTAACACCAAGATTGTGGACTTGAGGTTTGGAAAAGACAGAGAAAGAGCTGAGAAGTCCAAGACCAATTTGGGCTTTAGCTGATGGACCCACTATAAGCACCTCCGTTTTATTTTGATTCAGATCAAGAAAATTATTAGCCATCCAGGATCTTAGTTCAGACAAGACAGTTGTGGAGTTGATTTGTTGCAGAGTTGCAGATGGAAATATAAACCTGTGTATCATCAGCATAGCAGTGAAAAGAAATGTTAAATTTCCTAAAAATCGCTCCAATAGGGTGAAGGTATATAGAGATTAAAATATGACCCAAAATTGATCCCTGGGGAACACAATATTTAAGAGGAGAAGTAGATGAAAAAGAGGAATTAAAAGTCACAGAATATTGTCTACCGGTTAAATATGACCTGAACCAGTTAAGAGCAGCCCCTTTAAGCCCAACAAGATGTTCAAGCCACATCAGCAAATTTTCATGGTCAATGGTGTCAAAGGCAGCGGACAGGTCAAGGAGGACAAGGACTGCCGCACCAGGTAGGCTTTAGTCTGCAGAGACCCAAATGGGGACCCACCTTCAAAAGTTCAAAATATTATAAGTATTCCAGATATACACCAGGAAGTGTACACAAATGCCCCATTCGGGGGAGGAATCATGAAAACCTCTGACTTGGAGACTTACTTTGCAAGTGCTGCTTTTTTTTGTTAGAATAAAAACATAAAAAAATATATAAAAAAAAAAATAGGTAATAAGGATTTGTCTAAAATCCACTCAAATGTGAGCAAATACCCAAATGAAATCCTAAGCTGAAGTCACCAAACAGAAGCAAAATATCCAGAATCCAAAAAAGCATTGTTCACAATGATGCACATACCTCAACCATCAGTCAATGAATATGCTGCCCAATATACGGGCTGAGGGTGAGCCGTTATGTCAGAGTGGCTCCTTCTCATGGGTTCCAATCCCAAAACACAAGGAACACAGAACAACATCTAATACATAGAAAGGAAATAATAAACAAATGGAATATTGGTTACAATAAATATATAAATATGATATAAATATGACAAACACTTGAAATATAACACATGAACAAAGAAACCACAAAAAAATAAAAAACATAAGCCAGGGAACACACTCTGGCTGAAACATGTCACTCATGGTACATTGTGTATCCCAAAGTTGCATCAGTAGAAGTGATTGATGTATAATGATAACACTTGAAACTAAAATAAATTGCAATAATTGCAAACTATATTGTAGTCAAAAGTGTCAGCAGAAATTTTTTTCAATCCATCTTTTGAAAATGTAATGCGCTTTTTCAATTAAAAATAAATTTGTAGATAAATAAAGAACACTTACACAGTAGTGGGAGATATCAGGATATATCCAGCATGGATGGCTTTATGAATGTGCTTGGTCCAAGACAGGAGCAAACCTAGCAATATCAAGTGCAAGGCAAGACCAAACTTTGGATATGATAGCAATCAATTCTAGGTCTTAATGCCCCCACCCTTATTAGCTTAAAGTCAAATATATATTTTTACAAAACATGCTTATAGGGAACCTCTGGACTGGCATAAGTCGCATATTGTGCTTCACAATGCATCCTGTCTATTTACGCCAGAGGCTCTTAGTCATGTCTTCCAGTTTCCATTGCTTGGCACCCGTCCCTTCTTGGCAGTCACCTGAGGCCTCCTTTTAGCCCCAAGTGTTACTATATTTAACCAGAATTCTGGCATCTAACACACACTCAGTTCCAAAGCCAAATTCTTATTTCAAACCTCTTGGATATCTTGAGGGTGCTTTTTTTCTCCCTTTTTCTTCCCTTACATTCACATTTATTTTGCTTGTGGAATAGGAGAGAGGGACCTCCTGGTGACTTTTTCTAAACGAATAATGCAAAGGGGGCCAAAGATATCAAAATGGATATCCTTCTTAAGAAAAAGCTGAAAGCCCAAGAAACATTTAGATATAATACAAAACTCTATTCTTCTAGTCAGGAAAGCTCTGACACTTTACCATCTCTCCATTTGTTATATTAAGATTATTTTATTAGCTTTTTCTGATCTTTATGTGAATTTGGGGATTTTGACTACAATGATTCCAAATAACTAGTTTATTTTTGCACAAAAAGTTTATTTCACTTTGTTAGAACTATTTTGCACAGTGTCTGACGCCAGTTTGTTTTTGTTATTGGCGGCCCCATTTCGTGAATCCCATTGTCAATATGTGGCTGCAAGTTGACGGGGATGTTTCACAATATTTGACATCACAAGTGCGATAGGTTAAAAGGTCTGAACTGACGGTTATGTTTTTGTCTGAGTTTGCTGATGTTTTCCTAAAAGACAGTACTATTCTTTATTTTCAAGCACCTAGGCTGACAACTTTTTGGTAATTTTTTTAAAATTCCAATTTCTGGGTTTTGCTTTTGGCTTGGCAAAATTGAATTTTGGTTTTTAGTTTCGTTCTGTGTGTGTATTATGACTGCATCTCATTTTCTGGTTCATCTATTTCAATTTACTTTCTCTTGGTTTGAGTCAATATACCATTACTATCAAAGTACTCCTCTATTTCATTTCCAACCTCTACCTCTCGTTTCCCTTTTTGCTCATTCCTTTTTGGGCTCTTCTTCCCAGCTCTCCCCACAACTCCAAATGCAATTGCTGTTTGGTCTTGAATCAAATTTAAACCACCAACTGATGTACATCAAGGCCTAGACAAGAATCACATTTGTGGTCAGTGTCTGCCGAGACACCGGGGTAGAATTCCCTGTAGAAATCCCAAATGCCCCAGCACCGGAAGCTATTAGAGGTCTCTGAAAGAGTAAGCCTCCAATTCTGTATAGGGTCTCATCTATTTGTATTTGTGTTGTAATTTACTTGCAATAAAAAAGGGGTTAGCATCTAAGACTGTTCTCTGCCTATGCCTCACTTTCCATTTAAGGGTCAACATTGTCCTAATCCTCCTCCTTCCAGTCTAGAGGACAAACATAATAGTACTGATTTAATGGAATCTTGTTAGCCTCCAACGTCCACTCTTAAGAAGACAGTCTTGCACCCTTATTATCCTCTGGGTAATCTATTTAGTTTTTCTCAAAGGGTGCCAATGTCTTTCTCTCCAGATATGACGCCCCTAGAGATTTCAAATCCATGGTACCAAGTAGGACATGACTCTAAGCCACCCTCAGCAACATTTGTCATGTGCCAACAGTTAGAAGGTGGGTTTAGACTTGTCAAAGCATAATTAACCACGTGGTAAACAATGGTGGAACATTGTCAAATGAAACTGGATTAATAAGTGAAACAGTACTACAAAATACGTAGGTCAAATGAACTCTGCTTAAAGTCATGAAAGGTAGCAACCTTTTATTAAATTTATCAGTTATTTTCTGGCTTGCTTAACTAAATTTTAGGTTTTGCATTGCTAGAGCATAGGATAAGAAAATCAGACAGAAGGCAAGAACCAACCTTAAAGCATGCACTAGTCCTTTTAATATAGAATATCTTTTTACTTTTATTTTTATCCCATTTTTCAGTAAAAACAGGTATTTTTACCAGAGAGGAAACCACAATAAACATTTGCTATTCCTCTTACAACAGAAAATTATTTTTTTCTTATTTCTATGAAGCATCAAGCACTGGCTGGAAGATCATCTGGCAAAAGCAACGTTTTTACCACTAGAATTACCAGAGCCTACGAAAAAGCTCGTAAATCCGGCCCACCTTAAATCCATTTTCACCTCTCCATCTGTGTCTTTTGTCCTGTAAATGTGTCGATAACAGCAAGCAGCCTGGTATCGCATCCCCCGCCAACCGCTGCAGTTCATTTCGCAAAGAAGTTTCTCAGTGCTCAGTGTTTATCTTCGAGTGAAGTGCTGGAGCTTTATAGGGTAAAATACTACATCATCATTTGGAATACATACATTTCATGTGTGTTCCGTGTCAATAACAATCTATGTAAAACATAGTTAACACAAAAATGTTTTTCATGTTTTAGTAATATTTGAAAAAATGTAGACATGAAATGTATAATATGTGAAGCCTGAAATACAAATATGAAATAAACACTTTCACAAAAGGTACAAGTATAACAAAACAAGTGCACTTTCATTCACGAATTTAACTGAAGAAAAAAGAATGCAGGTTACGGTAGGTGGTTGATACGACAGCTTGTGTGGTGATGCTAAGAACTTCTGCCTTACAATCAATTGGTTGCGGTTTCGATATCAGCTGCTTCCCAAATTTACCATTTTCAGTAGTGAGCTGCTCTTATTGTTAATATCATACAATAAAAGCATAGATTTAATTTGCGTCTGTAAACTTAAAGTTTGTGGGGTTTTTTTCAGTTTTATTCTCTCACTCACGTTCAGCTCCCACACACACCCCGGATCTGACGCCATTTTCAGATAAAGATGTGGTATAACAAACAAACTTATTTTGTTATTTTCCCCTCTTTATTTGAAAACAGCATTAGATCTTGTGTGCGAACGAGACTGAGACTGGAAAAACTGTGGACGTGGATGTGAGTGGTGTGCGTGACTGAGAATGGCTGTGGATGTCAATTTGTTTTTATTCAGTTTTATTCTTGAGTGCTGCTGCTCACACTGAATTAGTATGCACCTTTTGATCCATAATGTCAAAGAAGCACTGACAAAAAAGAGAGACTTAGGTATATATAACTTTTGGAATAATTCATTTTATGACCTGTGTTGTACAGTTCAGAAAACGTTGTTGAACTAATGCAACATTATATTCATTTGCATACCTTCATGCAGTTGTAATCATGACATGACTATATAATGTTTGAAGCCTGAAGTCCAAATATCAAATAAACACTTTCACAAAAGGTACAAGTATAACAAAACAAGTGCACTTTTTTTCAAGAATATAAACAAAGAAAAAAGAAAGCAGGTTATGGTAGGCGGTTGATACGACAGCTTGCGTGGTGCAATGCTAAGAACTGCTGATTCCCAATCAAGAGCTTCAGGGATGGATGTTGGCAGCTTCTCAAGTTTACTGTTTTGAGTAGAGAGCTGCTCTTATTGTTAAATTATACAATAAAAGCATACATTTGATTTGCATCTGTAAATGTATAGTACTTGTCAAAGTTAGCGTCTTTTTTTTAGTTTTATTCTCACGTACGTTCACGCGCCCACAACACCTCTCTGCCCCCACCAACCCCTGATCTGATGCTGTTTTACAGGGAATTCTCAAATGTCATATATACCTAAGTCTCTCTTTTTTTGTCAGTACGGCTTTGACATCATGGATCAGAAGGCGCATACTAGTTCAGCATGAGCTGGAACATTCAAGAATAAAACTGAATAAAAAAAATTCACATCCACAGTCATTCTCAGTCACGCACAACACTCACACTCATGTCCACAGTTTTTCCAGTCTCGTTCACGCGCAAGATCTGACACGGTTTTCAAATAAAGAGGAGGTGTAACACAACAAGTTTGTACCACGTCTTTATCTGAAAACGCCGTCATATCGGAAGGGGGGTGTGTGTCTGGAAGCTTGAATGTGAGTCAGACAGTAAAACTGGGGGGCTGCACTGAATAAGCTCCAGTTTTATTCTCTCAATCACAATCACGCTCTAACACCCCTCCCCACCTCTTCTGCTCTGACTCTAAGTATCAGCACCAGCATAAATTCACAACCGATCTGACACTATTCATTTTCAAATAATATTGCATTAGTGCGATGATGTTTTTTGATTAATTTTATACCCAATGTCCTATATTTTTGTCTCTTTCTTTTTTTTTTTTGTGCTGCGTCGACATCATGCACCAGAAGGCGTGAGCTTATTCATTGTAGCAGGAACACTCAATAAAACTGAAAAAAAAAAATAAAGTGACAGTGAGATATGAAGAAGGCAGATTCACCAGCGTTTGTGTGTCAGCTTTTGTCCCTCCAGATCAGAGAATATCCAGTTCCATTGCCTCAAAACACCACTCGCATCTACAGTTTTTCCCAGTTTCAAATAAAAACTAAAAGCGTCAGATCCCTAGGGTGGTGTATGTATGGGGATCGTGACTGAGAGAATAAAAGTGAAAAAAAAAAGGTAACTTTTACAAGTATAGTACTATAAATGTACGCGGTCTGTTACAGACGTAAACCAAATGTATGTGTGTACTGTATAATATTAACAATAAGAGCAGCTCACTACTGAAAACAGCAAACACTGGGGACTCTTGATTACAAGTCAGCAAATCTTACCACTATGCCACAGAAGCGGCTGTATTGTCCTTGAATCTTTTGTGAAAGTGTTTATTTGATCTTTGGAAATCAGGCTTAACACGTTATACACTTCATGTCTACATTTTGTCAATTACAGTAATCCCTCCTCGATTGCGGGGGTTGCGTTCCAGACACTAACCCCCCCCCACCCCCGGCGATAGGTGAAAATCCGCGAAGTAGAAACCATATGTTTATATGGTTATTGTTATATATTTTAAGCCCTTATAAACTGTCCCACCCTGTTAACATTATTAGAGCCCTCTAGACATGAAATAACACCCTATAGTCAAACGTTTAAACTGTGCTCCATTACAAGACAGAGATGACAGTTCTTTCTCACAATTAAAAGAATGCAAACACATCTTATCTTCAAAGGAGCGCCATCAGGAGCAGAGAATGTCAGAGAGAGTGCTCGCTAAGAAAAGCAAACAATGAAAAAATCAATACGTGCTTTTAAGTATACAGAAGCACCGCGATAAAGCGGCATTTTGTAGAGGAACGTCCGTGTCCTCTGTGCAAACAGCCCCTCTGCTCACACCCCCTCCGTCAGGCACAGAGAGTGAGAAAGACAGAGAGAAGCAAACAATCAAGCACAGCGCGGAAAGCATATCTTATATCATTGAGGAGTTTTAGTTTATATGTAATACATGTTCTGATTGGGTAGCTTCTAAGCCATCCGCCAATAGCGTCCCTTGTATGAAATCAACTGGGCAAACAAACTGAGGAAGCATGTACCATAAATTAAAAGACCCGTTGTCCGCAGAAAGCGTAACCAGCTAAAAATCTGTGATATATATTTAGATGTGCTTACATTTAAAATCCGCGATAGAGTGAAGCCGCGAAAGTCGAAGCGCGATATAGCGAGGGATTAATGTATTACTAAATCATGAAAAAAGTTTCTTTAATGATGTGTTTACTGTACACGTCATCTCAAAAAGGCCCACCAGCTTTCGATTCGCTGATTGTGATTACTGGATCCAGTAATGTAACAGTTACTGTCCTGGCCAGTACTCCATCGTAAGAATCTCTGCATCTCTGCCAGTGTGACATTCTCTGTTCCCAGATCTGCACGAATTCTGGCAGCTGTCCCCATCCTCATTTCCACTTCTGCTATGAAATAACCAGCGATGATCTTGGGATCGCTGTTTGTTGAATAAGCATGAAGCCATATCATGAGCCTTGAAAAACCATCAATCGCTCCATTTATACATATTCCAAACGGCTTTAGTTTGTCATGAGTCAACATGCCACATAAAATTAGGTCCAGAATTAATGTACACGCGTCGCATCAGTCGATTCCTCCGTCTTTGCTCAACACCACGGGGGTCTAGAAACTTTATTAAATGCCTCACTGTGGTTTGGGTCACAACATGCCCAGCTTGAATGCAGCTGAGATGGTGTAGCTTGTATCCATGGAGCCTTCCGTGCCCTTCCAGCTGGTCAATGAGAAATGATGCTACCTCCAAAATGTCGGACTGATTCTTTCTTCTGTAAAGCCCCATGTCTTTTAAAATTCTTCTCAGTGTACGCATACTTATTACAAAACCATCCACCTTAGTCAGCAGGAGCAGAATCTCTCCATGTCTGACCCCAAGCATAAAGTAGAATTTGATCAAGTCGTGTAAATGAGCCATCTGACCGTTTCATTTGCAGATGTGCACTCCTCACTGGATAACCAAAAAAGTTTCACGTTATAACATGAAACTTTATCACGTAATTACGTGAAATAGTATCACGTTTTAACGTGATACTATTTCTCGTTTTAACGTGATGTTTTCACGTTATAATCTTATATTTTCACGTTATCACATGATACGATTTCTCGTTTTAACGTGATGTTTTCACGTTATAATGTAATATTTTCACGTTATAACGTGATAGTGAGCATATTTTTTTTATTATGTCGTGGCAGTAATACGCTTCCGTACAAAATAGACTTTACTTCACATTTACAGTACTGTATATCAACTTTAAAATACACGTGACGATCTAAGAAACGGCTCTTTCCAATACTGTATTTTAGCCGCATTAACCGTGTAAATGTCAAAATTGATCGTTTCACATTTACAGTATATCAACCTAAAAATACACGTGGCGATCTAAGAAACGGTTCCACATATAAAACGTCTGCACTTAGCACGACGATCTTGGTAAAACATAAAGTATTTGCTTAGATGTGAACCTCACAGCTGTGTGCATTTGAATGAAGCTTCTTTGCCGCTAGAAAGGGTCACTGCCCCTTAGAGGCGAAACATCAACAACTCAGCACCTATGAGCTTTCTCACAAACGTCCCGCGTGTTTCGCTCCGCCCTTTCAAGCACGGAGCCCTATGCGCAGCATAAAGTATTCTGCTTCGCGGGTATTACCACAATAACTATTCCAGCATTCCAAGTGTCTCCACAAGCTTTCCATAAGGTAGGCGTTTTTGCTTTTTCTTCTGCAATGGCTGTCATGGCAAAAAATTACTTTTGTTCCAGCAACGAAGGGCAATCTCCAACCAGTCTCTCACCCGGAGGTAGGTTTTCTGCTTTTAAATGAAAAAACTGTACCTAATCATAACGCCCAGAGTTTATAAATTAATTATTTTTCTTATTTCAGAAGGCTGTAGTTTCTGACCGGTTGGTTGCTCAAAAAATGAGTCAGTTCTTCTGTCGGCCGTACTTTTAAATCAAAATTTTGTTTATAAGACTGCCTAGATTTAACGTCTTTAAGTATTTACAAACATAATACTTTTTAATGGTAATATACATTTCATGCTGATTACTTTTAATGGGAATGCATTACGTATTACTTATAAGAACGTTCAGGCTGATTACTTTTAAATTAAGCATCTTTAAGTATGTACAAACACTTTTAAATCGAAATGTTGTTTATAAGATCGCCTAGATTTAATACTTTTAATGTCTTTGTATGTACAAACTTATTACTTTTTAATGGAAATGCATAAACTTGTAAGAACGTTCAGGCTGATTACTTTTAAATGTCTTTAAGTACGTACAAACCTAGTCTTTTATATTTTAGAATCAAAGGGTGAACTGTTTGATTCTTTAAATCTAACTAGTTCGCAATTGGAGGATTTAATAGCTGCCACAGATTGTCTTTTTGAGAATAAAATTCCTGCCTCAACAAAGAGTCCCCAGAAACCTGTAAGTACCACTTTCAACTGAGGGTTCGTGTGTGTGGGGAAGAAAATAAGGCGTTGGGGTTAAATATGTACTTTTTAGCAGAATACTCGACCCTCCCAAAGAGTGGTTATTCTTACGAAGTTTCCTGTCAGCATCTAGAATCGGCGCACAGGCCTTCGGACAGTCTACTATTGAACATCTCATTCACGCAGCCCGGTAAGTTGAACTATTTGTGCAAGTGCGCAGCAAATGTTTATTTTTAAAGAAAACTTAGTATTGCTTGTTTTTTTTTAGATACTCGGGGATTCACCGCCGTTTGTATCATCACCCGGACTTCTCACCCAAATAATCGGTGAACCTGAAAGATCTGATCCCACTGCTAAGGCTGCTGAGCTGAAGGCTGAAATCGAACGAGTGCTGTTGGTTGTTCAAAACTCTTAATCCTTTCTCCAGATATTTGTGAAAAGGTTATTTTATTGTATGCAATTTTAGAAAACTTGTTGCCCAAATAACGTCAGGCCATATGAGTGGTGATGGTCAAAGAAGGAAAAGGCATGCAAGTGAGGACTTGGGCGCTGGGAGCGGTTCTCAAAATGCTGGTTTATTACAAAATATGGCGAATGAACTCTGCTATTCTATTCGGCCCCCAAAAATGCCTACTCCACCACCACAATATTTTAATGAATTGGAATATATTAATTGGCAAAATCAAAACATGATCCAAATGAATAATATAATAGCGACCATGAGAGTTCCTTCACCTGTTACCACTCCCATCGACTTTGACCAGCTTGACAGCCTTTTAGAAGCCCTATGTCCAGTAGCCACCCCCTATGAAATGCAAACATTAAATAACTTGTTAGAAAGGGTTCAGCGGTCTTTGAACGAAAATGTTAATGCTCAAATGGGTCATGGTTTAACAAACACGTTTGGTTCTGTAAATGCTGCCCCTTCTCACAGTATGGCCACATCAGTCTCGGTTACCCCCTTGGCTACATCTGTACCTTCTGCTCAAGTTTCCACGGTCTCTGTTACTTCAGCTAACCCTTCTGGGCCCTCTGCTTCAGCACCAGTTGCTAACACCTCTTCTTCAGTCTTGCCCTCTGTTTCTATCCCCTCTGTCTCTTTTTATTTCAGCTATCCCTTCTGCTGCCAAGCCGTCTGCTTCAGTCCCTGTAGCTCCCACTTCTGCTCCCTCTACTTCTGTCTTGGCAACCTCTGCTCCAGTCACTGTCTCCTCTGTTCCAGTCCCTGTATCTTCAGGCTCTGTCTCCTCTGTTTCAGTCCCTGTATCTTCAGGCCCTGTCTCCTCTGTTTCAGTCCCTGTAGCTAACACTTCTGCTCCCCTTGCTACAGTCTTGTCCCCCTGTTTCAGTCACGGCTTCCTCAGTCCCTATTGCACAGCCATTTGCAGCTACCCCTTCAACCTCTTCAATCGCGCCAGTCATGTCCGGTGGTTCTGTGGTATCTAAACCTTCACCTTCCGTCTACTTTAGGCATTGCCGGGCCCTCTGCTGTCTCTAGTAATGACGGTCAGGGCGTTTTTCAGCAGATCGACAGACCTGCTTTTAATCACACTGAAATAAGACACCCCTTAAATTTCGCCGACGCCTATGAACTAAAGTCTTACGAGGAGGTGTTTAACAGTATTCATGAGACGTTGCAAAGAATTCTGGATAGTTTTTCAGGAACTTTAAATCTGCAAGATTTGTACAGCTAGAATTGCGTGCTGATTCATTACCTATCAGCTTTTTTATACAGTTGACTGGCTCTAATATTAATGTAGACGGTTTTCTTCAGCAGATAGAGAATCTGCTTTAGAGTCATGCGAGTGTGCTGGCTGATGAGTCTCTGATGCTAGTCACCCAGATTGTTCGGTCACATAGTGGGGGTGCTCGTGGCACTCGCAAGGTATCATATCTACTCAATCATGAAATAGTTAGAAAGAAAACCAACAAAGTCAAAAGTCAAATTAAAGTGAACTTTATTGTCATCTCAACCATATACAAGTATACAGATAGACGAAATTGCAAAGCTCAGGGTCCACAGTGTAACAACATGATGTGCAAATAGTAAATTAAAAATAGAATAAAAATTTAAAATTCAAACACAAACAAGACAAGACGTTGTGCAAAGATAGGATAGGACAAAGAAGTAGCAGCAATATTGATGTGTAAGATATGTAATATAATAAATAAATAAATAATAGATATAGATAATACAGAAATTATCAGTGTATGATAATAGTTGAAGATGTGTGTAAACAATGACAGGTCAGAATGTTTCATAGCATAAGGGTATCAAGAGTGTCAAAATCCTTAAAGGTCAGTATGAGATTTTCAGTTCTTTTCTACATGCACACTCATCTTTGCAGGACAGTGGTTTTCATGTATAAAAGTTCTGTTTTTAGTGGTGGTTGAGGCCGTGTGGAAGGTTCCAGGGGGCAGCGTGGTGTTAAGGAGTCTAACAGCTTGGGGGTAAAAACTCTCCTGCAGCCTGGCAGATTTGGCTTTGATGCTGCAGTATCTTCTCTTGGATGGTAGAAGTGTGAAAAGTCCATGTGAGGAGTGTAAGGGGTCCTGCACAATGCTGCAGGCCTTGCGGACACTGCGTTTGTAAAATATGTCCTGTAGTGAAGGGAGAGGCACCCCAATAATGTTCTCTGCTGTCTTCACTATCCTTTGCAGGCGCTTGCAGTCGGATATGTTGTAGTTGCCAAACCAGACAGTGATGCAGCTGGTCAGGACATTCTCTATGGTGCCTCTGTAGAACATGGTGAGTTTGGAAGGGGGAAGACGTGCTTGCTTCAGCCGCCTCAGGAAGTGTAGTCTTTGCTGGGCTTTCTTGATTAATGATGAGGTGTTATGTGTCCACGTAAGTTCCTCAGTTAAGTGCACACCGAGGAACTTGGTACTCCTAACAATCTCCACATCTAAACCGTTGATGCTGAGAGGGATGTGGACAGGACGTGATTTTCTGAAGTCCACGATTATCTCTTTTGTCTTGTCGACATTGAGAGATAGATTGTTGTCTTCACACCATGCGGACAGCCATTTCACCTCATCTCTGTATGCTCTTTCATCATCCCTGCTTATCAGTCCCAGCACCGTCGTATCATCCGCAAACTTAATGATGTGATTGGTGTTGTGGCCCATCTGAACTGACTGGGGCCTCTCTGTCAAGAAGTCCAGGATCCAATTGCAGAGGGTGGTGTTTGGGCCCAACCTGCTCAGTTTTACAACCAGCTTTGGAAGGATGATTGTGTTGAAGGCACAGCTAAAGTCTATGAATAGCATCCTGACATATGTGTCTTTTTTATCCAGATGTGTCAGGGAGAGGTGAAGGACAGAGCATATGGCATCCTCAGTTGACCTGTTTGAGCGGTATGCAAACTGATGAGGGTCAAGGGTAGGCAGGGAGATTAGTATTTATGTGTGACATGACTAACCTTTCGAAGCACTTCATTATGATTGGTGTGAGTGCAACTGGTCGGTAGTCATTCAGGCATGTCACTGATGACTTCTTTGGCACTGCTATGATAGTGGTCAACTTGAAGCATGTTGGGACTGACGACTGGCTCAGAGATGTGTTGAAGATGTCTGTGAGGACACCAGCCAGTTGACTTGCACATTCTTTGAGCACAAGACCAGGTATGTTGTCAGGTCCTGCAGCCTTCCGTGGATTGACTCTGGATAGATTCCTCCTCACATCTGTTATGGAGAGACAGAGTGCTTGGTCAGTGGAGGGAGGTGTTGCTTTTCTCGCAGGCTGTTTGTTCTGTGCCTCAAACCGTGCAAAGAAGTTGTTCAGCTCATCCGGAAGGGAGGCATCGCCATCACTGCTGTGTGGATTGGGCTTGTAGTTTGTAATTGCCTGAACACCCTGCCACATACGACGTGTGTCTCTGGTGCTGCTGAATTGTTTGTTGATCTTCTGCGCATATGCCCACTTAGCTCTCCTTATAGCACAAGACAGGTTGGCTCTGGTCACCCTGAGGGCGGCCTTGTCTTCAGATCTGAAGGCTGCATTTCTGATCTTGAGCAGCTTGTGCACTTCTATTGTCATTCAGGGCTTTTGGTTGGCTCTTGTGGTAACATCCTTGGTAACAGTAACATCCTCTATGCATTTGGAGATGTAGCCAGTCACAGAGTCTGTGTACTCCTCCAGATTGATGGAGTCACCATCCATAGCAGCCTCTCTGAAAATGTCCCAGTCTGTCAATTCGAAGCAGTCTTGGAGAGCTGAAACCGCACCAACCTGCCACACTCTGATGCTCTTGGGCTGGTTTAGTGCGCTTCAGCAGGGACTTGTATGCAGGAACCATAAAAACGCTGATATGATCTGAACAGCCCAGGTGAGGGTGGGGTAGTGCCTTGTAGGCGTCAGGAGCTGTAAACATTGTCCAGACAGCTTCCCCCTCTAGTTGCAAAGTTCACATTCTGGGAGAATTTTGGGAGAAATGACTTCAAGTTGGCATGATTGAATTCTCCAGCAATAATGAAAAATGCCTCGGGGTGCGTCGTTTGCAGTTTGCTGATGATCTCGTAGAGTTCCGCTAGCGCCTGGTTAGCATTTGCTCTAGGCGGGAGGTGGACTGCCACCACCATCACGCAACTGTATTCCCTCGGCAGGTAGAAAGGCCGACACCTTACTGATAAAACCTCTATCAGCGGGGAACAGTGTCGCGCAACTGAGGCAGCGCTCAGACACCACTCTCTGTTCACATAAACACACAGTCCGCCCCGTGGGTCTTACCAGACAAAGAGGCGTCTCTGTCCGCTCGGAAGATGGTCAGTCCGTCTAGCTGGATGGCCGAGACTGTAATGTTTTCCTGGAGCCATGTCTCAGTGAAAATAAAGATGCAGCAGTCTCTCATTTTCCACTGCTTGGCCCGCTGCAGCTTTATATAATCCAGCTTGTTGTCCAGTGATCGGACGTTCGCAAGCAGAATAGACGGTATCGCAGGTCTGGTGGGGTTAGTTTTTAGCCTTGTGCTAACACCCGCTTACCTCGTTTCTGTTTCCGATCTCTGCGCTTGCGTTTTTGCCAACTCAGCTTCTCAGGCTGCCGAAGTAAGCAAAGGCTGCGGAGTGTCTCTGTCACCTCACTGGATATTTCAGCGCGGTTTCTTTGGAAATCTAGCAGGATTTGCCGCTCGTAAATGTATGTCTGCGTACTACTATCACTTAAATCTACTTTTTTACTTATACTAGTTAACAAAGACGAACAAAGATTAACACTAAACACAGCTGACTCGGGAGCTCTGTAAGCCGCAGCCTGCATGGGCGCCGCCATGTTAATTATTTCTTATAATTGCGGGAATCAGCTCTGTTTTGCCTTTTGTCTGCTTAGCCTAATGGATGGCCGGTACATGCAAAACTCACAGTTATGCATGCGTGAAGCGTATAACCTTCAGAGCAGGGCTGGATTATCTGAGCATGAAAAAGTGTCCTTTGCGGATGTTCTTAAATTTGAAAACTTGCTGGGTATTAAAATTGTTGTCTGGTACAGGTGTCTAAGAAATGAGAAATTTTTTAAATTTGAAAGCTCCCGAGGTAGAAACCCCAAAACCTATTTTATGTTTTTACATGATAACCATTACTACGGTATTTTGAATTTAAAAGGGTTTCTGGGGGTGAAATACTTGTGCAACTACTGTTACACAAGCTACCACTCAATCCTTAGCCATCGTTGTGAAGGCCACTGCAACGTCTCTTTCTCCCCAGATTGCCATCTGATCCCTGAAGAACTTGTCAAGTGTGGTGATTACAACCGTTACTGCCGGTCCCAATTTTGTTTTATTCAGCATACGATTCCTAAATTTAACGACAAGACCAATGATATGGAAGCAGCCTGTGACACTGTAAAAATGTGCCCCCTGTGTTGCAAAACTTACACAGTGAATGCCGCCTCAAAACCCCATAAATGTCGGCCCAAGGAATGCCGTGTTTGTAAAGCAAAAATTGAAAATGATGCAGAAGACCATGAGTGCTTTCTAGAAACCTTGAAGTCTGAGGATCGTTGTGAGAAATACGTATTTTATGATTTTGAAAGTCGTCAAGAAACGGAGGTGCACATTCCTAATTTCATATACTGTAAGTCCTTGCGGGGTAAATCCTGGTTCTGGGCAGGTGAAGATTGTGTACACCAGTTCTTTGCCAGATACCGTTGCCCCAAGTATCAAAGCTATACCTTCATAGCTCACAATTCAAAAGGTTATGATGAGTAGTATTTGCTTGAAAATGGTGTGAACCCTAGTGTTACTACTCAAGGAAATAAGCTAATGTGTTTCACAGATGATGGTTATCGAATACGTTTTATAGATTCTTTGAATTTTTTAACAATGAAATTTAGTGCCATGCCTAAAGCCATGGGGTTTGAAGCCGCAAAAGGTTATTTCCCCCATTTCTTCAATACGGCTGAAAATCAGAATTATATTGGCCTGTTTCAATGCATGACCCTGGCATCTCTATGTATGGCCATGTACAGGCAAAACTGTATGCCTCCAAAGTCTATCGGTATAATTCCTTCTGACCATTACAGTAGTAGTCAGAAAAACTATTCGAACGCATCTATTCAATAGTTATTGTATCTCTGTGAAATAGAAAAATTGAACATTCGACACGCTCTAAACCTTGGGGAGGTAAAGAAGGGTTCCTTTTATCTTGATGGCTATGCCATAGTTAAAGGTATTCCGACTGCCTTTGAATTTGCTGGTTGTTTTTATCACGGCTGTCCAGAATGTTATGATTTAAACAGTACCCATCCTTTAACCGGTATGACTTGTGCGGTTATGTATAAAAACTTTATGAGAAAATTGGATATACTTAGGACAAAATTTAATCTAGATGTGCGCGTGCTCTGGGAGCATTCTTGGGAGATGATGAAAAAACAAGACCTCAGGCTACAAACTTTCTTAAAACACTGTGATTTCCCTCAACGTATACAAACGGGGGACTCGTTCAGCGGACGTACCAACGCCATAAAATTGTACCACAAGGCAGTGGGCCCCGAACAGATTCACTATTATGATTTCAGTAGCTTGTACCCGTTTGTGAATAAAACAAAAATGTACCCGGTCGGTCACCCCACTATCATTTTTCAGCAGTTTGGCGATCTCAGGCAGTTTTTTGTATTAATTAAAGCCACCGTCCAGCCTCCACGTAGTCTCAATTTTCCAGTCCTGCCTCTCAGGTTTTGTGGGAAATTAATGTTCACCCTCTGTCGCACCTGTGCGGAGACAGAAGCTTAGATTGTGATGCAGATAAAAGAGAAGGTGTTGACCACATTTGTCCGAGAACCAACTTTGAAGCTGTCGGTTATTGTAAATGATTTGTTTACAGTTTTTGCTTAAGAAATGGTAAATGTCTTTAGGGAAGTAGATAAAGTCCAGAGGATTTCCATAGGAATCAAAAAACTCCCCATTTCTGTCTTCTGTGAGGTAAATCCCCAGCCAGTGTTCTCCGGGTTGGGTTTGACGGTGAGTATTCACGACAAACATGGCCGGCAAGCCGTTATTTTTTTCCGGTAGTTGATCACACGCCAGCACACCGCGAAAATATCTTTCAGTTTAGGGGTCTTGGGACAGTAGTTCTGTTAATTGTTTTGTATTTGTGGTCACTTTTTCTATAGTATCGTTTCTTGTGACTGAAGACAGAGAGATATAATTAAAGTTAGTAAAAAATCTTTTATTAAATACACACCAGGCAAGGGTAAGATGACAGAGAAGCACAGTCCTAGGACACCTGCCCTTCATCTGCACCGAGGGGTCAGTGTTTCAGATTTTTTATAGGGTTTCTTGTCTTATGACTTTAGTTACACAAGTATTTCAAAACATTAGCCTGAATCAGCATTATCAAAAATCTAAAGGTGGAGTACATCTGTTAGTTTCCTTAGTTTGGGGCTTGATGAGTCCATACCCGTGGCCTTCCATGTAGACGCCCAAAACATAGAAGTAGCACTTGTTTACGTACACTATAAGCATGCAGGGTCTGCGTGACTCCTACCACACACACCATAGAACATGCTTTCTGTCACGTACATCAGATTTGTCAAGCACAAGTTATTGACCTGTATTTTTATTTTTCCACATTCCCCCCTTTTTGACAATCTGGGACGTGACAAGGTAGAGGTAATTAAATGGAGGAGGAGAGGAGCGGGGAAGGAGGGGGAGATGAAGAAGGGGATGAGGAAACAGAAGAAGCTATCCGGAGCATATGTTCCTCGTGTAACATATAGGCCTTGGCCATGGAGGCAGTGAAGTACTTAGATACAACCTATTTTGCTGAATAGATTACCCACTGCAGCCATCTATTCTGGTCTCCATAGCCAGTTTCTACTGAAAAGGTGCTTGTTAAGGTGGTTAGGTTCAACATACGAACTATAGGGGCCGATTCGTCAGGCGAAAGAGTGGTGTCAAGGGTGGAGGAGTTAAGGGAAGCACTGGAGGGGGAAGAAAAGGGGTCCCGTACCCTAATATTAAATTTTCCCAAGGGGTCACTTCCTGAGACATAAGCCCCAAGGATATAAGTACCAGCGTCATGAACAGTAGGGTCCTTAATTGTAATAATCAGAGGATTACATTGATTTTCACCACAGTCATTAGTGGCATGTCCCTTAATTATAGAAAATCGAGCCTTTAAGCTGTATTGCTGGGTTTTAAAAGGGAAGTACCCCCAGTCATCTGGTCCTGTATTTGCAAAGACAAGGTTCCATCGACCGCACCAGTCCTCGGAGACGAAAGGAGCTGAAACGCAAACATATTTGTCAGACCAGACCCATTGTTCTTGTCGTCCGGCTCCACAGTCTAGAATTGAACAGAAGTCAATTTGCACTGAAGTGGTGAGTCCCTGTGTGACTGTGATATTCAGATATTTCTCGTTCCGGTTCAATTTCATCTTGTAAACGAGGAGATCACCACCCATTCTTGGGTAGCCTGAGAGTGTGCGGGCAGCAGACAATAGAAAAAGTAGTTTTAGGAGAGCCATCTTTTGCAATGCGATGCGTGGATCCAAGCAGGCAGTCCTTCAACCTTCACGGCGTGAGGTGTGGATAGAAGAACTTGGAATGGTCCTCTCCACCTAGGCTGATGCCAGTGTTTCCTGCGAGTGTCTCGAACCAGGATCCAGGTACCCAAGGGAATTGGTGAATCCTTAGAAGGTGGGCTGGTCCTCCAGGCCTGATTAACCTGCTGGTGGACTTCCTTCAACGAGGCTCGGAGACCTGCAAGACTGGAGAGAAGATCATTGTCCAGAGTATGCAAATTCACATTACCTACAACCATGCCAACGGGCATGGGACGTCCGGTCAGGATTTCGAATGGCGACAGACCTAATTGTCGGTGTGTCCTTCCTCTTAATCCCATCAAGGCCAGGGGTAAAGCATCAGGCCAAGTTAAATTTGTCTGCTCACAGATTTTTGCCAATTTAGATTTTAGGGTGCCATTGCACCTCTCTACAATACCTCCACTTTGGGGATGGTACTTGCAGTAATGATGTACATTTATCTGGAGCCAAGTGGTCAATTCATTTATTACAGAGTTCACAAAATGACTACCATTATCAGTCTGCAATTTTTGTGGTATTCCCCATCTTGGAATGATTTTCTTTTACTAAGGCTTTTGCCACAGTTTTGGCATCTGCATGTTTGGAAGGGAAAGCTTCCACCCATCGGGAGAACACATCAACAATTACCAAACAGTATCAATACCCCTTTGATGGTGTCAGTTCAATGAAGTCCATTTGGAGGTGTTCGAATGGACCCATTGGGTTAAGTGTGACGGCGGGACTTACCTGAGTGCCTTTTCCCACATTAAACTTTTGACATAATGCACAGCGTCTACAGAATTGCTCTGCATATGTAGAGAAGCCTACAGCTTCCCAATGTTTTTCAACATCTTGAACCATGGCATCTTTCCCAGCATGGTCGAGGCCATGGGCTATTTTGCCATACCTGGAAGAAGCCTTTGGGAGAAAAGGTTTGTTAGTTTGCTTATGAGTCCAGACTCCATCAGAGAGGGACCCTTCTTTGGACCATTTTTCTTTTCAATGTCCGTGGCTGCACTCTGTAAAGAAATAATTTGATTATCAGGGTCCTGTCATTTCTCTGTTGGAATAAAGAGATTGGTGTGTTACTATATGCAGCCTTTTAGCAAAATAATCTGCTAATTCATTTCCTTTGCTGACAGGATCCTGTTTTCCTGTGTGAGCTTGACATTTAACAATCGCTAGCTTTGATGGTTTAGTTATGGCTTCTAAGAGGGATTCGATTAGCTTTTGATGTTGGATGGGCTTGCCAGTACTGGTCTTAAATCCTCTCAATTTCCATAATGCCCCATGATCATGGCAGACTCCAAAGGCATATCTGGAATCTGTATAAATTGTTATGATTTTTCCTTCGACAGCTGACATGCTCGGGTGAGCGCTATTAATTCAGCTGCTTGTGCACTCAAACTTGATGAAATTCGATTTGCTTCCAGCAGGCGGTCCCCTTGGACCACAGCGTAACTAGTTGAGGGTGTTCCGTTTTCCAATCGCAAGGAACATCCGTCTACAAAAATCATTTCTCCAATTTCTAAAGGTGTTTCCTGTAGATCTACTCGAGGCCTTATAATCTTATAACCTTTGCTATTTCTTTATGGCAATTATGCGGTTCACCTTCGTATTGTTGGCAAAAGGGTGGCTGGATTTAAAGTGGAGCATCTTTCAATTGTACGTTTTGACAAAGTACGGAGTACATTCTGATAGTGTATTGCCCTAGCAGTAGTGAGATGTGAGGTCTTAGCCTGTACTAAAATGGAATGTACAGCGTGAGGCACCTTTACTGTTAGGGGGCTCATGAGCACTATATCTGTACTGTGGCAGCCACAGCCCTAAGGCAAGGCGGAAGTGCTGCGGCCACAGGATCCAATTTTTTCGAAAAATAAGCTATTGGCCTTTGTTTATCCCCATGTAATTGTGTTAAAACTGCATTCATATATCCCCCCTTTTCGTCCACGAACAAGTGAATGGACGAAAAGATCCGGAAGGCCGGCGCGGGCGAGATGAGAGCGCTTTTTAAGTCACAGAGAGCCTTCTCAGCCTGCTTCCATTGCACCTGACCAGAAAGAGGAAGGCCAGGGGTGTTTGCTAAATTTTGTAATGGCTGTGCTCTTTCAGTGAAATTCAAAATCCATTGCGGCAGTAACCCAGAATGCCCAATACAGACATAACCTGTTGTTTTGTGACAGGTCTGGGAAGATTTTGAATGGTGTTAATGCGATCGCTAGAGAGAGCTCTTGTTCCATTTGTGATGTCATGACCTAGATATTTTACAGTTGTTTGAATTAATTGCAATTTAGCCTTTGAAACTTTATGTCCATTGTCCCCCAGAAACTAGTAGTTTTTAGTGTCTGCTCACAATCTTCTTCTGTAGTACTGCATAACATAATATCATCTACATACTGTATTAATGTACTACCTCGGTCTGGCCAGAACCCTTCTAAATTTTGAGCAAGCGCTTGTCCATACACACAAGGGGCTTCAGTATATCCCTGAGGCATGACAGTCCATGTCCAACGGCGGTTTTGGAAAGTAAAAGCAAACCAAAATTGAGAATCAGGGTGTACAGGGATAGAGAAAAAAGCATTGGCTAAATCAATTACTGAAAAATAACGAGCAGAGGGAGGGATTGCAGAAAGAATAGTGGAAGGATTAGGTACAATAGGAGCTCTAGGAAAGATTGCAGCATTCACTTGTCGTAAGTCTTGAACAAAGCGCCATGAACCGTCAGCCTTTTTTACAGGTAAAATGGGAGAATTAACTGGAGAATATTTAATTGGAATAATCGCACGCTTCACAAGATCGAATGTACGGCGGAGATGCCAGCCTCTGCTTCAGGAGACAGAGGATACTGGGCACGCGGCGGCGGAAGAAGATTTGGGTAGATCACCAGAGGCTCACAATGGGCTATCCTTCCATAATCATTTTACCCTGAGACCACAAAGAGTCAGGAAGCGCTGAGAGCCAAGAAGGGAAGTAGTTTGCAATGAAAGCAGAAAGGGAAGTGCGCACAATGCACGGTGCACTAAAAATCAGTTTGAAGCACAACTTTAGTTATTAAATGGTCTGAGGTATCAAAACACCTGGAGCAACATGTAACCAGTCTGTTCTATTAAGACATTGTTCTACCCATGGTCCGATTTCCACCCAATGGACAGTGCTTGATTTAGCTAAAGAAATATGAGGTACTGGCCCAAGATAAAAATATTCTGTGAGATGTACAGATGCAGCAGCTTTTGTGGGGAAATGAAAATGCAGGGGATGTGAAGGGTTTGGGGCAGGTACCTGAAGAAAGAAAAGATTCTAGCCAGGGGGTGTCTACTTCTATAGGGAAATATTGGGCAGTGCAATAGGGTGTCAGGGGCTTGGAGATTGGGAAACAAGCAGGAGGGAAATGAGTGAAGGGCTTTAAGAAGGATGGTGTGTGGGGAAACATTTCATTGAAATGGAGAGAGAAAGTTTTGTCATGAGATCCCTTCCTAAGAGGTTAACTGGACAGAGCTGATTTAAAAGAAATCAGTGTGTTAAAGTGGAATCACTGGAATGCAGCTGAACTCGAAGAATCTCTTGAGGCAGGGACCTCCTTCAGCGAAAGGGTTGAGCGCGTGGCTCCTGTGTCCACGAGGAAAACAGTTTCAGTGCCATTCACCAGCCAGCAAAGTCAATAATGGATCAGTCTCTGAATTATGGGTGAGCAAAGGTAGTTGAAGAGAAGGGCTGGGGATCCCTGCGGATTCCTATGTCCATGAAACATCAAATTGTTCAGGTGGTGGAGGAGGGGGTGGGCACTTGTGAGGGCAATTGCGGCAGAAGTGTCCCATTTCACCACACCCGTAACAAGCATATGGTGTAGCGTTTGGATCTGGAGGGAGGCAGCTGAGTGGATGATCCACTTGGATTAGGTAACATATATCCGCTACCTCGTCCCCGTCCACACCCTTGTCCCCGGAAAAATCCTCCACGTCCACGACTTCTGCCGGGAGTGGCCCCACCAGTGTAATAGTTCATTTGTGCTGCAATCAGCTTTGTCTGGGTGTCTGACTCTTTCTGCTTGCTCTGTCGTTCAGCATGCACTGCGTGACGTTTTACTTCCTCAAACGCGGCAGCCTCTCATCTAATACAGGATACCTTGTTTTGAATGTCGCTTCTAAGTCCGGAAACAGAAAGAGGAACTGCAGTTTTAGTTTGGTTGTCTGGATTTTCAAGGCCGGAGTGTGTTGCCATTAACTCTTAAATTCAGTGTGCCCATTCATCTACTGTCCCATCTTTTTTCTGTTTGGCAGCCGAGATAAGAGACCAGTCTCTGCCTTTCTTATACTTGTCCTTAATATTATTTTAACATGTTCCCATTGCGTAATAAAGGGACCTTCATCCCGGCCCCGAGGCAACGCCTCGTTCCACTGCCACGGGTTTCCGTTATGCTGTCCATGATTGACAGTCTCCCATGTGGTGCCAAGCTTTCTCCACAGCACCTGAGTCCATTCGGCTTATACATATCATACAGCTGCTGTAATTGTTCTATGAATTTTTTAAACACACCGATGACTTTGGGATCAGGTGATTCGGACACAACGTCCTTCAGCTCTTGAATGTCCCAGTTACGATGTATCATTACAGTAGTGGGGTTATTAGCTCCTGCAGGTTGCATTGAATCATGTCGGGGGGTTCTGGGATCTCAATCAGGGGGCACTCGAATAAGGGGCCTGTGGGTTTGGGGGATTGAAAGGTGGTGTTTTGATTAGGGGGCTGAAGGAATAGGGTTTGACTTCTAGTGCGTTGTGAAATGGAGGTTCTAGGATCGTGAAACCCACCTGCCGAACCCATTACGTTACTTTTGTCATTCCCCGGATCAGTGTGTAATGAGGGATCATAATGATATTCTTCAAAGAAACCAGACCCCAATGGATCATCTTTTAATTCTGGTGCGGTGGGCGCTGGAGGTGGTGGAGGAGAAGGTGGGGGCTGTGGATGTGGATGGTGTAGGAAGGTGGAGGAACAAGTGTGGGATATAACGGGTCTTTTTTTTTTTTTTTTTTTTTCTTTCTTCTTCCGCTTCTCATTCGACTGCGGTCCCGAATCTGCTTGCACTTTCTGTAAAGCTATAAATAACTATTTTTTTTTTCCTTCTAGTTTTAACTTTCTGCAGCCAATATTTCATTTCTGTACTGCCTTTAAATTACGATCTTTAATAACCAACATTCTCGTACATTTCTACATACAACATCCTTGTGCATTTCTACATAATATTTTTCTAATTTCCTGAATTTCACTTGCGTCTCCTGTCCTTCCAGTGTCCATCTCCCCTCACTTTGCTTATTCCATTTCTTAAATGCCTTCTTTAAAATCTAACCCCGTCTTTTTCTCTATAAATTTTCTAGGAGACCCATTTTTTCTCGGCGTCTGTTGATCCCCCGAAAATAATCCTTCTAGCATTAAAAGACCTTGAATCCTCGAGGCACTGTTTGGCAGGCTTGCTGTTATGTGTTCCCATTTTTCCCTTGCTTTTTCCTCCCGATTGCTGTGACAGATTTATTCCCTCTTGTCGTGTCCTATTCTCACTTCTGTCTTCAATGAACTACTAGTTTTTCTGAGTGTGCCACTCACCCGTTTCTAGTGTTCCCCTTAATATTCCCAGAAGTGGAATACCGAAGCTTTTCCTACGTTACTGTCACAGTGCTCGGCGAAAGCAAGTATTTATTTCCAGTATGTACTTATTTATTCTTCCCCTTGTTTTATTAACCTGTTATTCCTCTATTCTATACTCTATCCTCTGTCCCATAGATTTGTCCATGTTTATGGGTGTGCCACGCACCGGATCCCGTCCTAAATCCCCCTTTTTTTAATTCCCAGAGGATAGTGTTCTATACTATCTTTCCCAACAGGAGTGACTTAAAACAAGGTATTTCTTTTCCGTTTACTATTCCCAGTCACTTTTTATACTCCACAGCAAGCCCGCCTCCAGTTTTATCTTTTTACGGAAACCCCCGATGGTACTTACCCCAGCCTGGGTGTTAATCAGCTCTGTCAGGAAATCCTTCTCAGTCACCGTGGTTGAACCAGGAGGAGACCGGGGACTCCTCACGCAGGAACCGTCTCAGGACAGGGCAGTCCTAACTTTTATCGGAGCTGCTTACTCTGCTGCCGGTGTACACTGTAGCGGCAGTCTACTTTAAGAAGACAGATCGCTGAGGTCTTCCAGCTCGAGGAGTCAGCTGGCCGTCTCCTGCCCCACGTCCGGGTGCCAAAAACTGTGGTCACTTTTTCTATAGTATCGTTTCTTGTGACTGAAGACAGAGAGATATAATTAAAGTTAGTAAAAAATCTTTTATTAAATACACACCAGGCAAGGGTAAGATGACAGAGAAGCACAGTCCTAGGACACCTGCCCTTCATCTGCACCGAGGGGTCAGTGTTTCAGATTTTTTATAGGGTTTCTTGTCTTATGACTTTAGTTACACAAGTATTTCAAAACATTAGCCTGAATCAGCATTATCAAAAATCTAAAGGTGGAGTACATCTGTTAGTTTCCTTAGTTTGGGGCTCGATGAGTCCACACCCGTGGCCTTCCATGTAGATGCCCAAAACATAGAAGTAGCACTTGTTTACGTACACTATAAGCATGCAGGGTCTGCGTGACTCCTACCACACACACCATAGAACATGCTTTCTGTCACGTACATCAGATTTGTCAAGCACAAGTTATTGACCTGAATTTTTATTTTTCCACATATTCATGGTGTTTATTAGTAGTCATACAGAACATTATGTCTCTGGTTGATTTCAATGATGTTGTCAAAGACCGCATATACTATTAGATTGACGGTCTGAGGGAGAGGGACGTGGAAGCGTAATTCAAATCTCATGTTTCCAGTTTTAACTAATGAAAAATGATCGCCGCATTCTTGATCAGGGGTTAGATCAAAAGCGAAAAGAGTATCCTTGCGAGAACTCTGAATGGCTGATAGCCAGAGTTTGATCCTTCAAATGCTTACCAGTGGCCAATACCAGGTTATAATATTCTCTGGCACTATTGCCGCTTACAAAGTCTGGTTGAAAAGGTTTGGCAGGAATCTGTTCACCGTCCATGTACAGAGCCAGGAACTCTACATCGTTGTGTTTGAAATTGAACGGGTTCCGTGTATAAGACCCCGAAAAGGCCTCATTAACCACCATGCCAGTCACCACATACTTTGGTAGTTGACCCAGAAACAGGTTTTCTTGATTGCATACTTGGATTCCCGCGGGCATACTGAATACTTTCATATTCACCCTTTCCACAGGGTATTTAGCATTGGCTGATGTAAGGGCATGAGCGTGTCCTAATTTCACGGCCAGTGAAACTTTTACTTTTTTTACAAACAGGGAGGCTGATGTTATGATTACTCTGTAATGTTCGACATCATCGGACATTAAGCAGAATTCATTTTTGTTCCGAACCATTTTAATCTTCACGTCTAGGCTGTTCAATAGTAGTTTTTCCTGGAAAAAGAGATCTGTATGTATGTGCCCCAGAAGTTCAACAGTCCTGCTACCAGCTGTATAGGCGCTTCTGTTATTATGTTTTCTCCATCGGGGTCTGTCTCTTCCAATTTGTTAAGTGTATCTTTGTAAAAAAGTCCTGTAGCAAACTGAGAATGAAGAATCTCTTGGCTGTAATTTACCAGGCCTTCTAAGACCGCTCGGTAAGGATAACAATTTGAACTCTGTGATATTAGATGGTCCCCCAGGGTGACATCAGCTTGGGAAAACAAACTGGCTATAGGGTAGTTGACAAATCCGACCTTTGCCCTGGCAGGTATGTTAGTCCCGTCAGCATTCACTATCTTTCCCCTTAGGTGTAGAAGAGTGTTATTCAAGTCCAGGTAATTTTTCCCCATTTCCAGCTATGAGAAATTCTAGCGGAGCTACTTCAGAGAGGGCTGAGAGTGGTGGGACTTCAACGTATATACTTTTATCTACACTCGTTTGAGTGAAAGGCACCGTAAACAGATCCAGTTCAGATTTGACACACTCTTCGGACATTCTGTGTACGAAAGCCATCTTCTCTTAAAAAATGTCTCTCTTCTTTTTGCTTGCTTTAGTCTTGTTCCTCTTCTGGCGACGTTTACATAATGGTGTAAAAATAATGCGCCTGGCCTTTTTAGCTGGCGGGGCCTGACGCGACCCCGGTGGTCTCTTGCGTTTTGTCTTTCTCATGACCATCAAGCCCGCTCCCTCCTGCTTTTCTAGGACTCCACCTGCAGCACTGGATATAGCCCCGTGATCATATCTTTTACAATATTTTTAGCCGGATTTGATATGTGGTTTTGCGATGTCAAAGCCTTTTTTCAGGAGAGGTAAAGCTCTTCTAAACAATCCTCGAAATATACCGCCAATCCCCCCACAAAACATTACAGGGGATCCAGAGAATCCCAGTAAGCCGTTACCCGCTTGGGTCTGATAATATTGGATGTAAGGTGTCGGGTCCTTGTAAGACCTCATTGCTTCAGTCGTGCATACAATGCCTGACGGGTCTGAAATGCAACTTCACTATCACCTTACCAAACTGAAATGGCACGTTTTTGTTCTGGTCCGTCTTTATTTCAATAGTCACTGTGTCAAAATGATTCTTGCTGACTGGGGCATAATGCGGTTTGTCATATGTGATGGTTGTAATTTTATTCGCCTGATCCTCTATATGAACACACCTCAAAAGGGGTACGTAGCTGTCTCTGACTCTCTGATGAGATACCATATTCCCGTACACGTACAAAGTGTAAAAGCCGGCCCTGATGTCGGCGGGGAAAGGAGCCTTATAAGTTAAACCCCGAGTCTGATCAGGATGCGCTCCTAATATTCAACCCAGCTGTCCTTTTAAGTATATAGTTTCATCCTTTTCACTAGACTCTTCTTTCCACAGCATTATAACTGAATTTCTCAGGGTTCTCAGAAGGAACAAATCCAGCTGCAACATCTGTCAAAGTGGGTAGGCTTAAGGTTGTCGAATTCATAAAAGACAGTAGGTTGTGAATACCTTCGTAATATCTGCATGGAATGTAGTAATGTTTTTTTACCCCCGGAGCTGAAACGTAGAATTCATTATCCGGTTTGTCTATGGTATTCCAAGTATATGGGTACTGAATTTCGGCTAGACCGACTTCCCAAGAACCTTCTAATTCTATGAGTTTAGCAAGCTTCGTGAAATTGGAAATTGTGTTGTTAGGGAAAATGTCTGAGGAAGCGTTGCTCGGTAGAGTCACAAAAAAACTTTTGGCTCCATCGTATACCGCTAGAGAATGAAGAGTCGATTAGGAGCACTGTGGATTTTATTGAACATCTTGGGCTTGGCTCTCCGGTATCCAGCTGTTAAATTTTTCTGGCCAGCCGAGCCATTTGACTAAAATGAGTAGTTTTTTATTCTTAACTTTCCTAGCCAGTTTTTTCGATCCTGTAAATGTCTGTGGATCCAACTTTCATTTTCTGTAATTCAGGGTCATAAAAGGATCCTACAATCTCTTCACCATCGTAGTCTTTCAGTTTGTACAACGCTGGTGCCCTAGGTACAAGTTCAGATACGGTAAAGATTTCATCTGAAAATGTTTGTTCATAACCTTTCTCAAAAGGATGTCTGGTTTTAGACACCCTAACTGTGCCTCCTACATTGAATTTAAACAATGGCGGAGCCGGGGGGTTGGCTACGCCATATAAATTTTTGAAAACTTTCCAGGAATTTAACGTGTTTACATCGGAAGGAGCCATTTTTACGTTTCGATGATAACTTTTGTTGTAAGAGTATACTAGATCCGGCAATTTATCGATATAGGTTCTCGTGTTATAAGCTGAAATATTTCCACATTTTAGATTTTAGTGTCCGGTTAAATCTCTCCACCACGGAGGCCTTTAATTCGTTTCCTGTGGTGAAATGTTTTATTCCAATCTTCTTTAACAGCTTTTGAAAATCTCGGTTGAAAAACTCTTTCCCCTTATCGGTCTGGAGCTTCTTTGGAGTACGCCCGGTACTCAGAATGTCTTGGAAGGCTCTTGTCACTTCCTTACCTGTTTTGTTCTTCAGGGGTCGTACCCACGAGTACTTAGATAGTACATCGATACATGTTAACAAATATTTATAACCCCGATTATGCTCGGACACATTTGTCATGTCCGCTAAATCCATCTGCCATTGCGAGTCTATATCGGATACATAAACCTTATTTCTCCTAAAATGCCTTCTAGCAGGTTTGTGAATTGTATAAGCATATTGACCGGATAACCAATCCGACACCTGTTGGTCATTACTTTTCTGACCCGAAACCTCAAGAGCTCTTTTCAAAGAGTCTTTTCCCCCAAAGCTACCAGGATTTGCCGGGTTATAATAAACTTTTTTCAAGTAACCATGCATCCGACAGTGAAAGAAAAATGCCAGTGGTTTAAAAATCAAATGAGGCTTTATTGGTAATTTTCAAAACAGCAGTATTAAAAACATTATTAAAACATTTCATAGCACCAGCACATTGAGTTCAGACACTTGTCTGATTTTTTTATGTCGTACTCCCGTAAAACCCCAAAGCTGCATCGGTCATTTCAGGTACAGAAAAATGCCTTTTAGAGAAAGCATTGGCTTTCCATGTTGCCAAAGGCTTGTACAATAGCCTCGCTAATAGAATGTTCATTTTCCAGTTCATCTACAGCATTTTAAACAAATGAATGAACCTTGTGAAAAGGCGGAAAGATGTTGAAGCAACCCAGAGTCTTTATGGCCAGGCTCCTGAGCCACGGTTTGCAGAAAACAGTCAGAACCTCTTGAAAGCGGCCAACACAATAAACAGAGTCAGGTTCAAACAGACACGTATGCTGCGTCTGGCTGAGGTGGTCTATGAAACAACCTTTACAGGTGCTTTTTAGGTCCCGATCAACTATTATGTCCAGCAGAGCCGCAATTAAACTCTTGATCAGTTTCAGAGTCTTTCGAAGAGTTTCACCCAGGGGCCCATCAGTTTGTTCAATGTCCATGCCCTCATAATCAGAATCCTGGGACGATGGCTTCCAAACGGCCAGAGCATCTACCAAGTCGTCCACAGTCTCTTCTTGATGGATGGTCTGCACGGCTATCTCTTCAGCGCCCGTTAGGCTCCCCAGAGCATCCTCAGCTGGGACAAAAAAGTCAGGTACTGTACAGTTCTCCAGGAGACTTTCCAGCCAATACATATCATCAGGGGCGGGTAACTGAGGTTCGGGCCAATAGATCTGGTCATTTGAGGGCATCAGAAGATCCGGCCAAGACGGTGGGTCTGAAGGAGAGTTGTTAGGAGCAGAGTACCTGGAGTTAGGTACGATGTCGGCGGGCCAAAACAGGCCGTTGACTGTCGCTATCTGTTCCATAGACCAACAGGCCTGATCAGGAACGTAGCCGGCGGGGTGCTGGTTGTTACCCGCCCAAAACACATCGTTGCCTGTCAGCATCTGGTCTGCTGCAGAGTAGCCGGGCTGTAGGTTAGGGTTGGGAGTAGAGTAGACGGTGTTGGCTTGAAGGTTAGCCGGCCAAAACAGGTAGTCAGCGGTGGACGTATGTTCCATACCCCCAGAGCTTGGTTCTTCGGAGTGCATCAAAATGTCGAGGACTTCTGCCACCTCAGAAGCCGAGAGAACAGGGAGACGACCATCCCAGCTAGCACCAGCTTTGGAAGGGTAGTTAGTTGAAAATATCTCGATAGGGTTTTAGGTTAATGTAGACTATGGAAAAGACCTCTGTATTTATCTCCGCTCACTTAGGGGGTGGTTGACTCCCAGTTTTCTTCCTCCTCCTCCGAGCATGAATTATTCAACATGCTAAACTCCTCCTCCAATTTTCTTTTAATCCTTTTCATCTGGTCGGAAAGTTTTCCTTGATAAATAGCTTCATCAATATTTGGCATAAGAGCTTTAAAAAAACTCCAGTCTTTTATAGAAATATTAATTTCACTCACTCGTTCCTTTATCACATTTTCTTTATCTTCCTCCTCCTCTTCGTGACCGACCTCGTTATATTCGGGAAGGATAGGCTCCTTCTTGGAAACGCCGATCGTGAGCTGTCCCTCAGCATTTCTTTTTACCTCTACCCGGCACAAAGCACAGTTAGAATCGTACCAGACAGAGCTGAAGCGTGGTTCCCGTAACTCCCGTAACGTTCTACTGGACGCCCTGTTTGCTTTCAGTTTCTTAGGAGCGTTCACAAGACTGTCCATTCTGTTTGCTTTTGTGTGTTGTGGCGTTTTCACTAAGTGACTAGAATTTTATACAAGAACTCTTTTGTCTCCTCCCACAGTCGTGGGTGAGAGACACGCCTCACCCTTAACCCTATAGGCGGATAGAGAGATACAGTAAAGGCGTACCTCAGGGGCGTGAGTATTGTTAATGGGGAGTGATAAGTGTCCGGTTTACGAAAGACCCACCCTAAAAGGTGGGGTTTAGAGATGATCAATTATGATGGTGGTCCAACCCCCCAGGGGGCGGGGTATAGTTCATATTCTTATATTTTCATATTTTCATAAATCATATTTTTATATTTTCATATTTTTATATTTGCAGATTTTCATATTTTCATAAATCATATTTCCATATTTGGGGCGGGGCTTAAAGTCATAAATCATCTTGGGGTGGGGCTTAAAGTCATCAATCAATCTAACACCTCCTTTGACAGTTGCTTTCTGTATGTACCACTATTGGGTATAAACAGCCTAAATTTCGAACAGAAACATTTCAAGTTCAGAAACAAACAGTTTTGGTGTGAAAAAGGACAAGCCACAATGATAGGAACAGGACACACAGACTACACGCAATGCACAAGTCAAACACAAGACTCTGGTAGTAGCACTAACAGCCATGTGGCCAGTTGCTCGCCGGATATTGCAGCGTGGGAAACAACTGAAAAAACAACTTTCTTCATACTTGTTCTTTCTACTTCCTTGAAATAGGTGCCTGGTACTTCTTTTCTAGAAGGTAGAAAACACACAGATATTTCGTTTTTGTCTTTTTCAGATTTTGTGCCATCAGATGATACTCCTCAGTCATGGATAAAGACGAAAATACCATCCAGTTTAAAAGTGTAATGTCTTGTGTTTGATGCCTTTCTAATAATGATCTACTTTTTTTAAACTTTTCAAATTACTGTGGTCACTTTTAAGAAAGAAAATGCTACCAAACTTTTCATAGCTCTTTTCCAGCTTTCGCTTCATGGTCTTGACCGAGAAAATCTCTTAAGTGGAAGTGGAAACATGGGTTTTAGAAAAGAGAATGAGGAGCTCTAGTCTTCAAGCGCCATCACTAAACAAGAATGTTCAGGTTTTACACACAGCCAAAAATACAGAAAACATTGCTGGAGCAGTTGATGGAAACATCAGATGGAAACAGGCTTTCAGCACCCATTACAAGGAAAATTTCACATACAGCAAAAAGCAATATTTTTGTGGATAAGAAATTACATTAAGTATATGATGGAAAATTTGAATCAAATAATAATTCTTTACATTTATAAAGTGTTTCTCTCACTATTTAAAGTGCTCCAGTGAGTGGGGAACCACTTCAAACACAACAAATGTGTAGCTTCCACCTCAATGATGCGACAGTAGCCATTTTTGCACCAGTTAGAGACAGGCGATGATTAGATGGCCAGAATGACTAGGCCGTGGTGGGCAATTTAGACTGGACATCAGGAAACTTTTATGACCACAGAGAGTCAGGACCACAAGATTACATCTCATCTGAAAGATAACACCATTTTTACAGCACAGTGTCTCCATCACTGAACTGGAGCATTGGGATCCATATTCATACCACAGGCTAAGCGTCTCTGCTGGCCTAACCAACATCACTTCCAGCAGTAACCCAAGCTTTCTGAGATGGTCTCTCATCCAAGTAACTGGCTGGGCACGAACAGGCTTAGCTTCAGGTGGATGACCTGTTCTGAAGTGTTTGTAGTGTGGCTGCTGGTTGAGGGTTATTATAAAGAATTAAATTATAATATTTAACATAGAAATGATTATGTTTAAATTTAAATTACTGAGGGGATCCTTAGTATATATTTTGCTCAACATTGGGTGGGGCTGTGCCACACTAGCCCTTATTGCACAAACATTACTAATGAAAATGAAATGGATGTTCCCAGGGGCTTAGTAAGCTTATGTACCGCCTGTATGTGTTGGCATTAGATAGATAGATAGATAGATAGATAGATAGATAGATAGATAGATACTTTATTAATCCCAAGGGGAAATTCACATAATCCAGCAGCAGTATACTGATACAAAGAAACAATATTAAATTAAATAGTAATAAAAATGAAAAGAATTAAAATAAAATTAATGTTCGCATTTACTCCCCCGGGTGGAATTGAAGAGTCGCATAGTGTGGGGGAGGAACGATCTCCTCAGTTTGTCAGTGGAGCAGGACAGTGACAAAAATCTGTCACTGAAGCTACTCCTCTGTCTGGAGATGACACTGTTAAGTGGATGCAGTGGATTATTCATGATTGACAGGAGTTTACTTAGTGCCCGTCGCTCTGCCACAGATGTTAAACTGTCCAACTTTAATCCTACAATGGAGCCTGCCTTCTGAACAAGTTTGTCCAGGCGTGAGGTGTCTTTCATCTTTATGCTGCCTAAACTAAGTTGTTAAAGTTATTACATAATCTGAAGAAATCATCAGAATTTAGTGGTATAAAATAGGTCTAAATATTGGAAAAGAAAAGAACATCTAAACCAAAAGAGAATTGGGGGCACCGATGGGAAACCCCATTTAATGGTGGGTAGTGAGTAAATTTTGATGTCGTTCTGACTTTGACTGTCGAATGACGTTTTGCCCCTTGGTTCCTAGTTACCTGTTTTATTTATTTATTTATTTTTTTATTTATTTATTTATTAATTTTATTACAATCAATACATAGCAATCAAGTTTTTACAAAAAAAAAAAAAGAATTATGCTAAGAACAGATCGATCCCCACCCTTGCTAGTTACCTGTTTTAGATTGATCTTAAGATGTTGAACCCTGTCTGTCTTGGAACACATCTCTGTTTTCAAGTATCATTTCCTGCTATTTCATTGCTCACAGTAATTCTCCAGCACTTCAGTGTGTATTTAACACTCTCATTGAATGAGCAATCAATTACATGAACAGGGGTAGTTTACCTAATAAAGTAGTCAAACCATTAAATAATTTATTGAAAACATTCACTCGACAAACAAAATCCTAGAAGGAAAAAGATAGCAGATATTGCAAAAAACTTGGTACTGCGAGTTGCAAAAAGCACTGCTTTGAAAGGCTACAGTTATAAAGTTCTCCTTTGCAGACTATATCCACCAGACCAGACCTCTTTCCAAAATACAGAAAGTGCGAATTAAATCAGTAATACTTAGTGATCATGGCATTAGAGAATGACTATATGCAGATGTAAGTAAGAATTAATGACCCAATAACCCAGGATTGCCAGGTCCTTAAATATTTATATCTCAAGGACAGCTTAAAAATAGTGAATTTGCCCACAAAAGTGGCCCAATGCCTGAGGTAGACAAAATGACTCATTGGAATTGGGGGCTTTAGGGTTTTGGGGGACTCAGAGTAATAGGGTTAGGTACATACTATCAAAGCCCGAGGGAAGTAGAGGTCCCCTGAGAGACAGAATGGTTATATACCTTCAAACAACAGGGGGATCCCACTTTGTGATTTTACTAGGGAAAAGAACATATCCAAGTACAAACAGCAATGAAAGGGGTGTCAGGTGGGGGATGAAAATTACAGTACAAATACAGTGGAAGGAGGGAGGTTGAAAAATAGCCCAAAAGAGTGCATCTTTTAAAAAAAAAAGTAGCCCAAATAACTGCAACCAATGAAAGCCCATTTTTTCCCACAGGCAACAATCAAAAATAGCCCAATTGGGTGAGAAAATTGAAGACCTGGCAACACTGCTATAACCCTATAAATTTATTTCACTCTGAATAAGAAGTTAAACTTTTCTACGTGAATTAAAAATATATTTATAAATGTATAAAACCAAATATTTATGCAATTCTGTCATTTTTAATATTCTACTATTATGAAAATCATTCATTTTCGGAATATCATTCAAATAAGAGACATGACTGAATGCACTGGTTATTTGAATCCAAGCCTTGAAATCCATGGAGAATATTTGGATAAAAAAAATGAATGTATCATACAAAAAAAAGTAATCAGACAATCCAAAAAACACGAGCTACAGATGGTAAGTAGCATTGAACTGCGGGTGCTTCCATAACGAAATCTTCATCAAAGGTCAAGCAGATAATTTGGAATTCAGATTTTATGACCTAAGGGTAGAAACTGTGGATTTAATGGGATGGCATCAATTGCTACAACATTGCTTTAAGGATGGCGCTGGGATAGTTTGTTGCTGGGGTGTGGGACATGAGACAATAAAAAGAGCCATGACCAGGATTGATTTTCTATGTCATAAATATCTGGTTTACATCCGAGATTGGCTTCACTGATAAACTTGGCTGTTTTAAACACCCAGTGTAGTGTTTTTTTCTGCCAGCATGCAGTTTCAAAACCAGATTGTGATGCAACCAATTAATATATTCTCCATTGTCCATATACAACAGTCAGTGTCTTCTCACAAGCATTTGCTCTTAAAGTTGTTCATAAATGAGCAAAAAGGAAACTGAAGACATTCACAGCCTGTCAGGCAATGGATGGGGCAAAACATGTTTCTCTGATTTTGCAAGGCAAAGAAAACATTTTTTCATTATCATGATAAGAGAAGTATACCTCATGAGAATTTTGAATACATTTAAGTCCTATGCAGAAGAGTTGATCTAAAGGAGACTGAAGACTGCAAAGTGGTGGCAGGGGAAAGTGTAGTTAAGCAGCATAGGATGGTGGTCTGTAAGATGATGTTGGAGATCAAGAAGAGGAAGAGAGTGAGGGCAGAGCCAAAGATCAAATGGTGGAAGTTGAAAAAAAGACTGCAAGGTTGAGTTTAGGGAGGAGGTGAGACAGGCACTCGGTGGCAGTGAAGAGTTACCAGACAGCTGGGAAACTACATCAGATGTAGTAAGGGTGACAGCAAGAAGGGTGCTTGGCGTGACATCTGGAAAGAGGAAGGAGGAAAAGGAAACCTGGTGGTGGAATAAGGAAATACAGAAGAGTATACAGAGGAAGAGGATGGCAAAGAAGAAGTGGGATAGTCAGAGAGATGCAGAAAGTAGACAAGAGTACAAGGAGATAAGGCGCAAGGTGAAGAGAGAGGTGGCGAAGGCTTAAGAAAAGGCGTATCATGAGTTGTATGAGAGGTTGGACACTAAAGAGAGAGACAAGGACCTGTACTGATTGGCTAGACAGAGGGACAGAGCTGGGAAAGATGTGCAGCAGGTTAGGGTGATAAAGGATAAAGATGGAAACTTACTCACAAGCGAGGAAAGTGTATTGAGCAGATGGAAAGAGTACTTTGAGAGGCTGATGAATGAAGAGAACGAGAGAGAGAAGAGGTTGGATGATGTGAAGTTAGTGAATTAGGAAGTGTAACAGATTAGCAAAGAGAACAGCTATGAAGAGGATGAAAAATGGAAAGGCTGGTGGTCCAGATGATATACCTATGGAGGTATGGAGGTGTTTAGGCGAGATAGCAGTGGAGTTTTTAACTAGATTGTTTAATGGAATCTTGGAAAGTGAGAGGATGCCTAAGGAGTGGAAAAGAAGTGTACTGGTGCCGATAATTAAGAATAAGGGGGATGTGCAGGACTGCAGTAACTACAGGGGAATAAAATTGATGAGCAACAGTGTGAATTTATGGGAAAGAGTAGTGTAAGCTAGGTTAAGAAGTGAGGTGATGATTAGTGAGCAGCGGTATGGTTTTATGCCAAGAAAGAGCACCACATATGCAATGTTTGCTCTGAGGATGTTGATGGAGAAGTTTGGAGAATGCCAGAAAGAGTTGCATTGCGTCTTTGTGGACCTGGATAAAGCATATGACAGGGTGCCTCGAGAGGAGCTGTGGTATTGTATGAGGAAGCCAGGAGTGGCAGAGAAGTATGTAAGAGTTGTACAGGATATGTATGAGGGACGTGTGACAGTGGTGAGGTCTGCAGTAGGAGTGATGGATGCATTCAACGTGGAGGTGGGATTACATCAGGGATCAGCTCTGAGGCCTTTCTTATTTGCAATGGTGATGAACAGGTTGACAGACGAGATTAGACAGGAGTCCCTGTGGACTGATGTTTGCTGATGACATTGTGATCTGTAGCGATAGTAGGGAGCAGGTTGAGGAGACCCTGGTGAGGTGGAGATATGCTCTAGAGAGGAGAGGAATGAAGTTCAGTAGGAACAAGACAGAATAAATATGTGTAAATGAGAGGAAGGTCAGTGGAATGGTGAGGATGCAGGGAGTAGAGCTGGCGAAGGTGGATGAGTTTAAATACTTGGGATCAACAGTACAGAATAATGGGTTGTGGAAGAGAGGTGAAAAAGAGAGTGCAGGCAGGGTGGAATGGGTGGAGAAGAGTTTCAGGAGTGATTTGTAACAGACGGATATCAGCAAGAGTGAAAGGGAAGGTCTACAGGACGGTAGTGAGACCAGCAATGTTATATGGGTTGGAGATGGTGGCACTGACCAGAACTCAGGAGACAGAGCTGGAGGTGGCAGAGTTAAAGATGCTGAGATTTGCACTGGGTGTGACGAGGATGGATAGGATTAGAAATGAGTACATTAGAGGGTCAGCTCAAGTTGGACGGTTGGGAGACAAAGTCAGAGAGGCGAGATTGCGTTGTTTTGGACATGTGCAGAGGAGAGATGCTGGGTATATTGGGAGAAGGATGCTAAGGATAGAGCTGCCAGGGAAGAGGAAAAGAGGAATGCCAAAGCAAAGGTTTATGGATGTGGTGAGAGAGGACATGCAGGTGATGGGTGTAACAGAACAAGATGCAGAGGACAGAAAGATATGGAAGAAGATGATCCTCTGTGGCGACCCCTAACGGGAGCAGCCAAATGAAGAAGAAGAAGAGTGTTGCAGGGAGTTTGGGCTGAAGTCTATCCCAGCTTACAAAGGGCACAAGGCAGGAACAAACAACAGACAGGGTGCCAGTCCATCACAGGATGAACACACCTACACACCAGTGCCAATTTAGTTGCCAGTTCACTTAACCAGCATGTCTTTGGGCAGTGGGAGGAAACCCATGAATGCACAAGGAGAACTCTAAATGCGAACCCTGGTCTCCTTACTGTGAGGCAGCAGCGCTACCACTGAAATAAAGTGTTTGCCACAAATATGATGCCCTCTATTGAAAAGCACTGAAATTGCCGACTGCCTTAGGGTAAATAATATTTCACCTCAAACACAATAAAGTTGTCAGATATGAAAAAGACACATTTTATTTTTCTGTCAAGATTTGCAACTTAATATTTCTTTTAACAAGTTCTAGGCTTAATAATATCTTGTGAAGAAGAAAAGTAGACTGAATGTCAGAAAAACAATATGAGCTAGCACATTTTATTACAGAGCCCTTAATAATAAAAAAACAAGATTAATGCTCATCAAAGATCTGTTGCATTGTGATTTTTAGGTTTTTGATATATAATTGTGTAATCTTCATAATCATTTAAGAGTTAAACTTTCATTATGCCTTGTACCACTGGTGTATATAAATGCTTTAGTAGCCTATGATCATAAAAAAACAAATTCAGCAAATGGGTAGAAGAAGGGTTAATATAAATTATTACCCATTCAACACTTACTAAGAGAATAAAAATGTTTCAGTTTTGTTGTCTCATGGGTGGTAACACGGCCACCGCCTTCTATCAGCTATCATGATCAGTGGAATGGCAGGCTTAGTGGAAGGTAGAGCAGGCTCTTCAAACAGTAGGAGCTGGCTGATGAGCCTTTGGTGGTCTGCCTGCAGCAACACAGCAGTTCAGCCTCTGTTTGAATTGGTGTCATTATGTGCTGTTAAAGCTAATTGCTAGATGAGTGAATTATATGAAGTACATCATAATGAAACTTTCCTAGTTTGGTTTTTATTTTTTTTAATCGTTACATATGGCAATTTTATTATTATTAGAATATCATGTGTCTTTGAGTTATAATTACCACAACTAACAAAGAATAGACAGGGACATACATGTTGAGAGAAAACATGCACAGTAACATACATTACTGTATGACAAAATTAATTCTCTTTGCTTCCCTGTACAGCTTCTAAAAAATTTACTACTGTATTTTGTAGAAAGAAAACCAGATAGCCATGAATGAGATCTGGTATCCCAGAAAGGTGAACACTGTTTATTTTCAAATGATGAGTAATGCAGGTACAGTAGTTTTGTGAGCCACTGTTTATATCCAGTCAGATGGCGTACAGTTCCAAAAAAAAACGTTGACAACTAATGTGCAAACTCTACCTGGGGTCACTGTTCTTCATCAAGGTTTGCAACATCCAGACTGTGATGGGGACTGACAAATAAATATATTACACCCCTAACCCTACCTGACTGCATCTCCTTTAATTTATTCTCCATAAGCTCTGCTGAGAATGATTTATTTATCATTTGAGTATGAAATATTCAGCATTAAATGTAATGAAATCTGCATGTTAACCTATTTGTTAAATAATGTAACAACTAGTGGTGTTAACATCTTATTTTCAGGGACACTGTTAGGCTTTTCATGATCAAACTGATTGAAATTGTTTATATTTGTCAAGCATTTATATAACAAACATTCTAGTAGTCCATTTCTACATTTATGTTATATTTAGATACATATTAAATCAAATAAACATGGTCTGTTCCAACCAACTAAGGTTTATGATGTTTTTTAAGGCAGTGGTAAGTTCATATCACTGCGTGCCTACGTTTTAACAACAATCTCTGCCATTTGAGCAAAACAAAGGAGCTGGTCACAGAATTTAGGAAGCAGGAGGTAGACCATAATCTCTCCTACAGTGTGGGATGTTTCCAACTCTCATTAAACAAGCAAAATATACTTCAGCTATCATCAAGAAGGCTCACCATTGCCTTTACTTATATTTCTGACAAAGACTTTGATGTCTAGACTTATGCCTGTTTTTAAATATGTGGAGTTCTTCCTCAGTGGCTCCATTGTGCCCTAATATGGAACCTGCTCAGTTCAAGACCAAAAAGCATCATGGGGTAGTGAAGTCTGCACAAAACATTACTTGCACACAGTCCCCATCTTTTCAGGATATATTATATTTAACATCAATACAATGGTATTATTAAATATCTCAGCCATACTTCACAAAAACTTTTCTCAGTACCCTAGTCTGTCAAAATGGGACTCTGCAGTTATTAAAAGGGGCAACCCAATTGGTTCCCCGAAATTTCTGTTGAGGACATTGTGTTCACTATATATGTATAGTGTTGTCTACTGTTTGTATCAAAATACAGTTCATTACAATTTGAAATACAGTACATGCAAGTAATAATCTCATTGTATTGTGTACACATGACAATAATCTTAACTTTTCTGGAGGTTTTCAACATTCTTCATGTATCTCTGTGGATTTTCTCCGACGTCTTAAAGGTATAGCTGTTACATTATTTACAGTATGTACCTGAAAGGTGAACTGCCATAAGGTAATGCTAGCGCATGCACATGAGCTGTTCTATTTAGGACTGATCTCTGCGCAGCATCCAGAGCTGTTATAATAGATTTTGGCCTCTGTTAGGACTAAGCAAGTTAAGGAAATGGATAAATGAATGGATGAATGAACTGTAAAAATTGTTAAAACAAATGAGTCAACAACTAAGTGGAAAACAATCATGAGAAGCTTCAAAAAAAAATCTGATATTTAAAAACAGTATTAAATGTGATGGAAAATAATGCATTTTAAAAATGTAAAACTGCCCAGTGGAGTCTCTTCTTGCTAGCAGTACTGCCCGAGAGATTCAAATATGTATAAAAACATAAAATACACACAGGGATAAGCAATGGAATACAAAGGAAAATTCAGTTCAATTCAGGTTCCTTTTGTATAGCATTCTGCACTGAGTGCAAGCACAGAGCTCTGTGACAAAGTAAAATGCAAATATAAATTTTAGAAATTATTAAATACAGAATTAGTACAAATAAAGACATAGATTTATTTGAAAACATAGGAAAACAAAGTAGTCTGAAACTGATTAACATAAATGGAGCCCAGGAATATCTGTCCATTAATTCATTATTGGATTTAAAAGCAGACACTGAAGGTGTAGCTCTTAAATAAGCAGGCAGATTATTCCACAGCTTCGGGGTCCTGTAACAATACACTCAACCTCCGGTTGTTATATTATTAATCCTTGAAAATTAAGTAGACCAACATCTTGAGATCTTAATTTGGGCTCTAGTTTGTAAGTAATGATAAGTTTAGATTAGTATGGAGTGCCTTGGTCATTTAAGGCTTTATATGTTAAAAGGAGAATTTTGATATCAGTATTAAAATTAACTGGGAGTCTGCATAAGAACCTAAGAAATGGAATTATGTGATTTGATTCTTGTACTAATTCTTGCAGCAGCATTTTGACATAACTGAAAGATGCATAAAGAACAATTTGAAGGGCCAGTGCATAACACATCTCAGTAGTCAATCCTGCTAGAAATAAATGCATGAATTGATTTTTCAGTATCCTGCATATTTAGAGAATGTCTCGATTTTTCAATAATTTTAAGATGTAATAAACATGTTTTAGGCAGTTTTATAATGAGACATAATGACACATTAATTGTGAGCAGATTCAGTAAAACTAAGTAGAATTCCAAATGAGTTAGAAAGTGAGAAAATGGTGTTGCTGTCAGCATTATTCCACAAAATGTATATCATTTCTGTTTTTTTGATATTCAGAGACAAGCTAATCTCTCTCCTCCATCTACTCTCTTAAATAACTGATACAATTAACTAAGGACACCAACAGAGGAACGTCATTTAGTCTAAAAGAAAGGTATAATTGGGTGTCATCTGCATACGAGTCAAAATGAATATGTTTTCTAATTATAGTTCCAAATGGAAGCATGAAAAGTGAGAACCAAAAACTGGGCAGAATGAAATCTACAGAAATTACTACTGTGCTACATGGCTTCTTTATGTGATTTTTAACCATTGCCTGTTTGAATAATTTTCCTCTTGCCAACCTCCAAAAATCAGTTTTAAACACTCCTATAATTGTATATCTTTTCTTTCACCTAATAACTCTTCCATCTTGCCAGTGATGAATTGTTTCAGCACACCTCAAGACTAGTAAAATTGTTTAATTCAGTGTAGCATATTAATTTATCAGGCCACCTAGTGTGTTTTTTTTAATATATATAGTGGTAGATGGTTGGAAGGCCAATGTAAGGATGTACAGTGAATGATTGCTTCCTGGGGCCATATGTTCCCCAGTTCTGTGGAGTGGCTGTATCCCTGTCATTGAGCTTCATTTGGAAGGCTGCAACCATTGAAGTCCCAATGGGCAGCAGTAATAGGGTTCTGGAGTGCCGCTGAAGGGACTTACTGTATATATGGGGTGTCCCTGCTGTCCTATAGGGATTCAGCATAACCCGGAGGGGTTTACAGGAGATCATATTGTTGCATCAGTCCTCTTGGGTCTGGTCTGAAAAGAAGCCATCCCACCTCACCCATGCAAGTCATAATTGGGTAAGGAGGAAGGTAATGCTCATCTGGAGGTGAGGAGAAGGAAAGAGAAAGACAGAATAATTTTGCATGTTAGTTTGTGTTTTGGTAGACTAGAATCTGAGTTGTGGTCAGTTGTGTCTGGGGCTTGGGTTGTGAGACACCACCTAGTTTCCATTTTATTTAAATACATTGTGATGTGTGAGTCCCTGTGTTGCTCCCCAAAGCACGAGGCTGAGTCTCAGTACTTTAGCAAAACCAACTTTATTCAGCTTGACACAGGAACAGCACAGTTATTTATTGTAGCGGGATCTACCACGCTCCTATACACAGACACGGCAGTCAGGGACGGTTGTGGCTAGGTTAGTGGCCAAGTAATACTGTTCCCTGCATTTATAATGTTCCTTGCATCACCCATCAACGACAGGCACTTATAGTGTGAACGCGGTTGGATAGGATTTGCTTTCGCTGCAAGCCACTACAGCGCCTGGAGCCTGACACAGAGATTGCGCTTCGGGACACTCTTCGGCATGTCATCCCATTGGGGGGAGTCCCAAAAGAGTTTAGAAACCTTACAAAATGTATTTGAATCTTTACATTAGGTATGTTAATGATGTTCAATCTCCTCAAGAGATTATTTATTTATTTAAATATTGTTTATCTCCAAACAAGTGAAACTCACCTCACTTCGCTGCACTTCACTCACAGGTTATGACAATGGCTTTGTATATCAAACTTGGCCCGTACAGTCCTTAAAAATGTTTACAGTACTGTACCTTTAGCCCACTGCAAATCTTCTTTAATGACCCTCAGGTCACTGGCAATAATGGATTACTCTCCACCAGAGACTATGATCAGAAATAAGTCAGAATTGTGGTCATATGGACATGCTATCTACTAAACTAATATATATACAGTGAATGCAAATGTGAACAGGAAAAATGTCAGCATGGGCAGGTGCCACCAGGCAATATGATTCCCTCCTTAGAAATTAAGTTAACAAGACGAACATCAGAAAAGCATACAGATAATTAAAAGGAAAATATGCAGACACAACAGTAGACATTTCACCCTGACACAATGGAGTCAATTACTCATTACAATAGGCACCTGAAAAAGAACAAAAAAATCTGAGACAATGCCTCCTTCTGCCTGGAGAGTAGGTAACTTAGCTGCCTTTAAGATTTGTCTGACCATCCAATAAGATACTGTAGAAGAGACAGTGCAGGGGAAAAGTGCTCTCAGGCCACAAGGGGGCAGTTTGCCAAGAATAAGGATATGGGGTGGAGGGAGTGGTAATTGATGCCATTTATGAGGAAGGTGCAACCTGGGGTTTGCTGGGGTGCAGAGATGCTTTGGATGTTATAATTGTGGAGCTGTCCTAACTCAGAAGTGACTTGGAAGTATAGTTAGGATAAGCTGTATAGCTACTTCCATCATTAAGGTGCAATAAGTGAAGAAATGGAAGAAAAGTAAGAATAAGCACTCAACTGGCAGAAAAAAGAAAGGCCAAAGAACAGTAAGAGTAATGAGGTAAGAAGACAGGTGCCATGGGTAATAGTAATCGGTAGGCCAGTGGATAAGCCACCCATCCAAAATTGAGGGGATCAGGATTGTGAAGGTAGGCCAGAGTGGCGACACCATTATAATTACTTCTTTTCCCCATTGTGAATAACTCCATTTGGGCTTTATTTTGTACAATAAATGGCGGCCTATTTGCCAAAATTTCTATCACACAACTAAATAAAGCTTTTCTGAGAGCAACAGCAAATTCATATTGTTAATAACACGTTAATTAATTCATAATGTTTATTTATGGTCTGGAATGAGTTATTAATGTTTACCTACACTTGTTTATATTATTAACATGTTGAGTGCCAACTACAAGGTGGAAGAATTTTCTGTTCCATATGCCAACTACATGTTAACTTGAATTTTAGAGAAAAAACATTTTTATTGTGAGTTTTGGCCATTAACAAACTGCATTTAATTAGTATATTACAATGCCACTCTGATTTTACAGTATTATTAGGAACACATTTTCGTATTGTCACAAGTCAACATATTAATGTCACTTTAGGTACATCGGGTCATTGCCTTTTTCTCTGCTCATTTCTCATGGATGCAACCATTTTGGTATTTCCTATGTTGTTTGCTGTTAGGAACAAGATGCACATGTTGGGTGATGCAATGCTGGACACGTTATAAAAGAGGCCACCCCAAAAAACAGCATTTGAATTTTGAGTAATTAAACAAATGGCTTTACAAGAGACTTGTGCTTGAACGATCAAACAACTTAGGAAAAATATTATTTTTTTACTTCAACTTTTGTTTAGCCTCCTGAACCTTGTTGAAAGATCAAAGGACATTTATATCAACCTTAACAAACATTCTTTGATTAAAAAGCACTTGAAGAAAAGCTGTTTATTTTTCTAAGGATGTCACTAAGGGTCACAGTGCCTGCTTGTTATCATTTCAGCCAAATTTTTGATTAGAAGCTGGTTACTTCTGCTAACACAAAATTCTTCTGGATTTTATTTTTAGCTCATTTATTAAGATTTACAACCTTTCATTGTTAATTTATTTTTTACAATGGATGTATTAAAAGTTTTTTTTTCTTCCTTTTTTGATTGAATTGCTGCCAAATAACAAAGAAACCAAGAGCTAACTAAACTTAATGGTCCCATCCACACCTGAGATTCATTATTAAGTGATCTTTTCATTGAAATGCTCAGAAAGGAAACTAGAAGATAGAAGAAGTGCTAATTTACTTTGATTAAAAAAACAAAACAAAACAGACCTTAATGGCATGGCAAAAAACACAATCTACAATATCAGAAATGCCTGACAAGGCAGCTTGAGTGAGATCGCAAGGCATAGGCTTCAATAACATGTTTCATTAACAGCAGGTGTAGGCGTCTAATACTGAAAATGATTGGAGGAAAGACCTGCAGCTCTCAAGAAGCGAGACTGGAGACCCCCTATGAGCAGACGATCTCGGACTTGCTCTAAGACCGGTAGCATGGAGCCTTCCCTCACTGTACTGTCTCAGATGCAGGCAACGTGTCAGCTGACAGTTTAATAATAATAATAATAATAATACATTTTATTTATAGGCGCCTTTCAAACACTCAAGGACACCGTACACTTTACACAACACCCAACACACAATACAGTACAGTGTTTACATAGAGAAGGCAAGTTTAAAAAGATGAGTTTTAACTGAAGACTTAAACAGAGAGAATGAATTAATGTTTCTAATCTCAGGAGGCAGTGCATTCCAAAGTCGGGGGGCAGAACGACTGAAAGCTCTTTTCCCCATTGTGGAAAGACGAGCGGAAGGAACAGTCAATTTAATTGAGGAGGATGATCTAAGAGTACGGGAAGGGGTGACGATGTGGAGAAGGTTAGACAGGTATGGGGGGGCTAAATCATGAATAGCTTTAAAGGTTAGCAGAAGGATTTTAAACTCGATGCGGAACTTGACAGGAGCCAGTGAAGTTGATGCAGAACAGGAGTGATGTGGTGAGTAGAAGGAGATCTCGTGATAATACGGGCGGCTGAGTTCTGGACTAATTGAAGTTTGTGAAGAGTTTTTTGAGGGAGACCAAAAAGAAGAGAGTTACAATAGTCAAGGCGAGAGGTGACAAGGCTATGAACAAGAACTGCAGCAGAGTGAGGGGTGAGAGAGGGCGAGACGGTTGATATTACGTAGGTGGAAGTAGGCAGATCGTGTAATAGTATTGATGTGTGAAAGAAAGGAGAGGTTATTATCCAAGATGACACCAAGACTTTTGGCCTGAGAGGAGGGGATAGAGTACAGTTATCAATTATAATAGGGAAGTTATGGATTTGGATAATGTGGATTTTGTACCAATAAGAAGGATCTCTGTTTTATCACTGTTGAGTTTAAGAAAATTAAATGTAAACCAGTTTTTGATTTGGCCAGACAGTCAGTAAGGGTGGTAGGTGGGAGGGTGATTGTGGGTGAAGTTGAAAAATAAAGCTGGGTGTCATCTGCATAACAGTGGAAATGGATATTATATTTCCTGAAAATATTGCCCAGAGGAAGGAGATAGATGGTGAACAGAAGGGGGCCCAGGACAGAGCCTTGAGGCACTCCTGAGGTAACGGATACAGAGTGAGATGAAAATGATTTGAGCTGTATGAATTGGGACGGCCAGAAGGTAGGATGTGAACCAGTTATAGACATTGTGGGTGACACCAATGGAAGATAGTCTATTGAGAAGAATGGAATGAGAAATGGAGTCAAAAGCCGCACTCAAATCAAGTAGTATGAGGATAGAGAGTAAGCCGGAGTCTGCTGCCATGAGAAGATCGTTAGTTATTTTGATTAATGCAGTTTCTGTACTATGGAGTGGGCGGAAACCAGACTGGAATTGTTCATACAGGTTATTCAGGGATAAGTGAGAGTGGAGCTGTTTGGCTACCACTTTTTCTAGGATTTTGGATAAGAAAGGTAGGTTGGAGATCGGACGAGGTTGTTAAAATTAGATGGATCGGTAGCCGATTTTTTTAAAATTGGGGTTACTACAGCAGTTTTGAATGAAGCAGGAACAATTCCAGTTGAAAGAGAAGAATGGATAATAGCAGATATAATATGGAGCAGAGATGGAAGGCAGGCTTTGACAAGTGATGTAGGTAAGGGGTCAAGCAGACAGGTGGATGACTTAGAATGAAGGATTATATCTGATATTTCTAAGGTGGAGGGAAGTTGAAAGAAAGAAAAAGGGTGAGTAGATGGGAAGAATTCAGAAGGAGTAGTGTGAGCGGATTGCAAAGCAAGGTAGTGGTGGATACTCTCGATTTTGTTCATAAAAAATGACATCAGAGAATTACAAAAGGCATAAGAGTAGAGATGTGATGGCCACAAATCAGGGGGTTGGGTGACACGTTTGAGGAGTGAGAACAATGATTTAGTGTTGCCTTCATTCATGCTGATTATATTAGAATAGTAGGCAGATTTAGTTTGATTAATACAATCCTTATAATGTGAAAGATGGTGGAAATACATATCTTTGTGAACCGCAAGCCCAGTTTTTTTATAAAGTCGTTCTAATTGCCGCCTTTCGCTTTCATGAGACGAAGTTCGCGTAAACCAGGGGCAGAGAGGGAAAATGAAACAGACTTTGTTTTAAAAGGGCAAGAGAATCCAGAATATGATGAAGGCTGGTGTTATAATGCAAAATCAACTCATCAGCGTAGTTAAATTAGGAGTGGCAATATGTGATTCAATACTGGATCGAACAGAGTCCAAATTAATGTTCTTGATATTGCGAAAAGTTATTGTGGGGTAGCTTCGGGATAGATATAGAGAGTTGAAGATTAAAAGAGAGGAGAGAGTGGTCAGAGAAAGGCAGTTCATCAGTTGTATGATCGAGAGAAGAGACACCAGAGCAACAAATTAAGTCCAAAATGTGTCCTTTTGAATGAGTGGGGACCTTGGTGAACTGTTGGAGCCCAAAGTTCTCCAGGCAGGACATAAAGTCTCTAGTAAGAGGGTTATTTACATTGTCCATATGAATATTGAAGTCACCCAGCAAAATAATATTAGGGAGACAATGACAAGCTGAGCAAGGAAAGCAGCAAAGTCATTTAAAAGTCACTATTCGGTTTAGGTGGACGATAAACAGCAGCGATGACGGTAGGCGAAGATCCAGGTAACTTGCATACAGTACATTCAAATGAGTTGAAAGCAGGGACAGACATCGGCAAAACGTTCCACTTCTCGTGGTATAACATCGCGAGACGCTGCGAGGTTGACAGATGTAAACAAATCCCGGCGGAGTGGATTCATTGAGTTCAGAAAAGTCATTAGGTTTTTGCCAAGTCTCAACTAAACAGAGGAAATCAAACTTACGATCAACGAGGAGATCCTGAACAAGAGACCCCTTGTTCGTAAGTGAGCGAATGTTCAGTAGTCCGAAGTTGAAGGTGGTAGTCCCATGGGTAGTAGAGGTGTTAGCCGACCTAGTTAGGCTGGCAAGCACACTATGGTCGACAGCCCGATCAGCGTGGCGAGGAGGACGGCGAGAGTTGGACCAGAAAGACTTTATTGCAGACGAGGGATCCTGGTGGACCGTTCATCGGGATCCACGATGAATGTATCTCCGACGTGGTTGGAAGATGATGTCCGGATGGAGATGCAGAGAAGCAGGAGGAGGCGTTGACATGGAGGGACGCAGCCGGAGAAGTTCAAAAGCAGAATACTGGAGCAATCCCAACGCAAACCGATGTACAGGCAGTAGGAGAGCCCAGATGATCACAAACCAGGCAGTAGTCCACATGTTTGTCGGCGTCAGGGTAAGCAGACCCAAGACGATCAAACAGAGTTGCAAACAAACAAAGTTTTACCGGTGAGCAGCGGCAGCCAAACGCGCCAGCGTCCACTCAACTGGAAGTCGTGTGTTGTTCAAGCAGAGTGAGGTGGCATATCTGAAACAGTCTCTCATAAGGATCAGTATGATGTGTTAGTCCTACTCTGGTGTGGTTAACTGAAGTGTGTCTTGTCCTTGAACTGTCATCTGACCTGATGGCTTGCTGAAGCCTTGCCTGCACTGGGATAAAGTGGAGTGATTAGTTCTATAGTGTCTGGCAATTTTGGCACATAGCATTTGTGTCTGCAGCATGCCTTTGGTTCCCTCCTTTGTGTAATGAGAAAATGAAAGCTTCTAATTTAAAAGATAGATAATCAAATAGCCCAGGAAATAAAGGTGATATTCATGAAGCAGACCTAAAGAACAGCTGAAATATATGCAGGAGCTCAAAACCAAATTGGAAAGCAAAAATCCTTAGTTGGGAAAACAAAAGCATAAATCCTGGCCACCTATATATTCTTTCCTTATATTATAATCTAACAGAGAACTGAGATGAATTGCGTTTAAATTCAAAATATGGATCAAGAATTACAATGGTCAGCTATGCTTGAGACAAGTGAAGTAGCTTTTCAGGATCCTACCTTAATCATTCAATGATTCCACCAAAAGAAAGCATGCTTTTTAAAAGTATTAAGAATGTCCATATTATCCTTAGAATTACAACCTACTGAAAGAACTTCCAGTTTTTTTGTCAGTACATGAAGTAACATTTGGTATAAGTGATGAATAAACTGTGTGTTAACTACATACAAATGAATGTTAATTGCATGTTTTTGAGCTGCTGTATATCCACTAATGTCTAACTGTAGATATGGGTGAATGAGTGCTATCTTCAGATGTCTAAAAGTACTGGAAACAATTTAATAAGTATAAAGTAAACCAACTTACAGTAGTACCCACAGGTATTTGTGCCAACACAATTGTCAAGTCTGAGCACTGTAGAAGAATTCTATGGGACAATCAATCGTGTTAAAAGCAGCACTTAAGTCTAAAAGCATAATAAAGGTGGCGAAGACTACCTTGTTATTTACAAAAAGAGTGAAATCAGTTATTGTGTTGTGACTTCTTGTTCCCTAAAGAACATCTTGTATGTATAGGAGATATTTCAAACTGTATAGGTAAGAGGCCTTTTGCTTCTAGTCTGAGGTCTTGTCAAGCTGAACAGAAGTGCAGTGCATGCTGGGGAAATTAGAACACAAAGCAATTTTTTTTTTATATTATTATTATTTTATACTTTTACTTAGCTAGGTATCTTAGAAACCAACCTTAAGCCTTCTGATAACAATGTCTGAAACATTCACAGCGTTATGAGAAACTCCATCCATCCATTATCCAACCCGCTATATCCTAACTACAGGGTCACGGGGGTCTGCTGGAGCCAGTCCCAGCCAACACAGGGCGCAAGGCAGGAAACAAACCCCGGGCAGGGTGCCAGCCCACCACAGGCTGTGAGAAACTGCCAAAGATAATGCCATGTTCTGGTGCCAGTGTGTGTTTGCTACTTTCTACTGTTTGGGAAAGAAAGGGTACCTGGAAATGATGGAGAAAACTATCCACTGTGGTAGATAGGGGGCGCTCTCGCTCCCTTGAGCCCCTGTCCACGACTCCAGACACCAGGTAAATGTCCCAATAATGACTTTATTTAATCTCCACAGTGTACTAAACACCCTCTCCTCCACTATACTCATATAAATACTCAATAATAAACAATAAACAATCCTCCACTCCCAGACGCGTTGCCACCCTTCCACCCAGCTCAGCTTTCCGTCTGGGAGCTCCCACAGTCCTTTTATATCTCCTGACCCGGAAGTGTTCCTAATCCCCAGTCCATGTGACTCTCAATCACTTCCGGGTCAGGTACGAGTTCTTTTCTTCACCACGGGGCGTTGGGAAAATATCCATTGCTCCTCCCTGCAGCATCCCCTAGTGGCCCCCATGGCATCCAGGAGGCTATGTATAAAAACTCCATTGTCCATGATGCCCTGCTGGTCTTCTGGGGACCTCCATGCTGCAAGGAGGGCTCCACCTGGCGGCTTGGGGGTATTGGCTGGGATAAACGGCCGGCCATCCTCCACACCACCCACACTCTTCTCTCAGCAGCTGTTTTAAAAATTGCCTAAGAGTTATTACCCTATTCTTGAATTTTCTTCAGAATAATACCTTTAATCTACAGCATCCTCCATAATGTTTGGGACAAAGATACATTTTTCCTTGATTTACCCGTCTGCTCCACAGTTTAATATAAAATGAAACAATTCAGGCATGATTAACATGCACATTGCAGAATTTACTTTAAAGGCTTCTGCATACATTTTAGTTGCAACATGTAGAAATTACAACACTTTTTTTACATGGTCCCCCCATTTCAGGGTCTGGGTATATTAATGCAGTCATATTTAGTACTTTCTCGCATATCCCTTGCATGCAGTGACACCTTGAAGACTGTGATTCATAGACATCACCAGGTGGAAGCAAACCTTTGAAATCTTACCTTGTGTTACCAAGCAGAAGGATTTGACCAACTAAAATAAGAGAACATAGAGTGTGAAATTCTGTAGTCTTCACTTCATCTTTCCAAAGAAATATCACTATGGTGCAATCCCACAGGGTGGTGTCCGTGTTCATTTAATCTTGGCTTCAGCTACACTAGTGGCAGAGAGCAACGCTGTGTATATTCAGATTACCCATGAGCCATCATGAAAGTGTTGTATTGCATCAGATTCTCTTTGTTGTGGTTACAACATAATTTTAAAATTGCCTTTACTTTTTTATTTACCCTTGTACTTTTACTTTCACTTTAATATTTTTATCATCATTTTGATGATGTCATTGTCTCACCATTTTGTATTTGTATCGCATTTTTTTTCATTATGGCCTGATTCTGTACAAAATGGCAGCATGGAGCTCATGGCATCCAAGATTTTGGATTTGTGAAAAAAACATTTTCGTGTCATTTACTTAGAAAGAAACTATTTCAGGAGTCATGACTTTGCATGCTTTTTGACAAAGAGTGTTGGGCTTTGGTGTTTTTGGTAGGATTGATGTTTTGGCCTCTGTTTGTTTTTGACCTTTCATTTTCTCTCATCTGCTGGTCCTTTTTATTTTTTGCTTGCTAAAATTTATAAAGGTAGAACAGTTATCTTGATTACTTAAAAGTGTCATCAAGCATTGCGCGTTGCTGCCTTATCTTTGCCACTCTGAATGCACCGCTTTGGACACTACACATTTTCTGTCAGTTACAAAGGAACACCAGAAAGTTAAGCCATGTTACTTCTACAGTAAGTATGGTTTACTTAGCCAGTGGGCTACCTTTTTTTAATCCAATGCCTTACTTCCTTATAAGAGCACCAGCATTTTTAGTCACCCTATGTACAATTTGCAGCAATTTCTTAAAAAAACAGCAATTTGCCCTTCCTTTGGGAAGTAGGACATCAGCTGACCAAGCTGTGTGTGGTTCTATCTTTCACATTTGCCAGAACCGGTGACATCATATGTCTTGTTGCCTTTTTAAGTGTTTTTTGTTTTGCACTGTGGCATGGCACTAGTATATGGGGTAATTAATAGAACACTCTAAACATTTGATAATTAAAGCAAATGTGTTTTATGAAATAAGATGTTTGCATTCTACCTCAATAGACAGCTGCCCTACTGTATATATTGAGCCCTCCTTGAAGCTTTGAAGGTTCTTTAATGAAGTAAAGAATGAACTTTCCTTTCCTGTGCTATTTACACTGACCCAGCTGCCAGCAGTTAGTATGTGTCTCTTGAGAAAAAGCCATTTGAATTACGCCATTGTTGAGGCAAAGCCACATTACCCAACAATGACTGACATTATGTACTTGAAATAATGATGTAAGAATTGGAGAGGACAGACAGGAAATGATGACATAACTAATGACTCACAAGCGCAACTTGGCCATGATAAGTTGTCCCTGGTGGGTCAGGGCTACTTGTCAGGTAGAACAGCGTGTTTTTATTGGCTCCCATGGTGGTAATTAAAGCAATTGAAAGCACATTACAAGACCTCTTTGTCCCTGGCATATAACTGAGCCATATGAGCTTGGCAACATTGATGTCACACTGGTGCAATAATTACAAAAATGCATTCAAACATTTCTGTCATGCCTTTAATCAGGTTCTGTAAAAAATATGCTGCTACTTATTCTTGTATATCTATGGAATTGTAATTTGCAAAGTATGGGTTAATTTGGCAGGGTGGTGGCTCTGAGGCTAAGGATCTGTGCTGGTATCCAGAAGGTTGCCAGTTCGAATTCCCGTCACTGCCAAAAGAGATCTTACTTTGCTGGGCCCTTGAGCAAGACCCTTAACCTGTAATTGCTCCAGTGGCGCTGTACAATGGCTGACCCTGCACTCTGACACCAAGGGGTGTGTGAAAACTAACAAATTCCTAATACAAGAAATTGTATAAGGCGAAAAAGAACAAAAAAAAAAAAAAGTAATAATTGTAAGCAAGCAAAACAAAATCTGGCATTTACAAGTATTTAAGAAGCTAGACGTCAAACAGCTCATGACTGGTAAATCTGCCTTTGGCACAAAATACTTGTGACTGCATCACATTAGTACACCTGTGGTTGTTAATTTTTACAGTGTAAAAAATTCTTAATTACATTAATTGCTGCAATTAAAATTTTATGTTCCCACCCTTGAAAATTAGCAATAATTTCCATCCAATGATTCATTCATATTTTTACCTGCAGGATATTTTAGGATGAATACACATGATTACACTTGTGCACCAAACATACTGTAGATTGCCAGGATGCATGAATATTGCTTTGATTGGCAGAAAACTCTTTTCAAAAAACATATACAGTGCCGGTCAAAGTTTTAGAATACCCCCATTTTCAGAGTAGTAAGCAGTTAAGCAGGTTACGTCCATTGAATTACCAGAAATGTCAAAAGGTGAGAGGTAAAGCGGCAGAGGTTAAAAAAAAAAGTCCGGACTGCCAAAAACTGAAAAATAATGCCATTTTCGGTTAACAAAAAAAGCTTTTTTAGAGAATAAGTAATGAGCTAACAACTTACACCTTTCCTGCAGCAATGAAAATTAATTAAGTCTTGAAAGTTGCAGCAGTTTCTACAGGTATCCTAATTGTAGATTACTTACAAGAACTCTGTTTGTATAAAAGCAGTGTTGAAACAAAGTGTGTTGCCAGTTGTATTATTTGGACAATATTGCATTGTATTTTGCTAGTGTAATGGTGAGAAAAAGTCTCACAGGAACGAAAGAAGACAGTCATATCATTATAACCCTTAAAATTGTAGGTCTTTCCTATGGAGAAACTGCAAAGAGAGCCATAGTGTCCGTGAGTTTAGTTTTCAACACCATCAAAAGGAACTTGGAAATAGGAGGCAACTGACAGACACAGGTGTGACAGACACAACAGAAACGGAACAAGTTTGAGAGTCAACAGCTTGAATGATAAGCACTTCACAGGAGAACAGCTTTAAGCACAGCTTAACAGCTCTGCCATAACACATCTATAATTGTTTCTTTTTTCTCTGCTTTACCAAAGTCTTTCTTACTGCTACTCGACCTGACAAGCCTGCAGTTCGAAGTCTCCTCTACAGTCAAAAGTGTGTTCTGGATTCAAAGCATACAATTATTCAACTCAGAATTATATATCAAGCACATCTGTCTCGCTTAAAATTGTCCAAAATGTTTCCAGGGCAAGATCCAACCTGCGAACGCTGCAATCAAGTCCCAGCCTCACTGGGTCACATGTTTTGGGCCTGCACCAAATTAACATCACTCTGGACCAAAATCTTTAAATGCCTATCAGACAACCTTGAAGTCACAATCCCTCCTATTCCACTAACAGCTGTGTTTGGTGTACTCCCAGATGGGCTTAAAGTGGAGAAGGACAAACAAACTGTAATTGCCTTTTCTTCACTATTGGCACGTAGACTTATTATGCTCAACTGGAAGAATCCTAACTCTCTTATTCTAAGTTAGTGGGTAACTGATGTTATATACTATTTGAAACTGGAAAAAATCTAATTCGCACTTAGAGGATCTGTGCAGAACTTTTTCAAAACCTGGCAGGATCCAAATCAATAACATTTTAGAATAAGCTGTTAAAGCACCGAGGAAGCAGATTCTCTCCACTTTTTTTTTTTCTTCTCCATTTATTTTTATTAACTTATTAATTTATCTATTTACATATTTTTACTAGCTTTAAGTTTTATTCTGCTGGCTTAGCTCTCTTTCTCAGGGGTGGGGGTTGATTTGTTTTTGATCTTATTTTTGTAAAATGTATTTATTTGTATGGAATGTTGTGTGATTTCAATAAAATCAATAAAAAACAGATAAAAAAAAGAAGAAAGTGTGTTCTGGATTAAAGTTTCTTCCAGAGCAAAAATGAGTGAGGCCTATAAAACAAGCTAGGGAGCAGGCTAGAATCTTACCTGATCTGCCCAGCAGAAATTCAGTTGACTTCAGCCAGTATTCTAAGGCACCTGCTGGCTTTAGCTAGAGAAGGCCCAAAAATGGAGAACTGGCAAAAACAACTACAAATATTACAAAAAATAAAATGAAACCCCCACAAGGAAGAGGGTAACTGTCAACCTCCAGCTTGTGCGCAAAAAGGACAACGAAGAATCTTTATAAAAAGATTTTCTGACAAAAAATAGAAAATAAAGCAAAAAGGCTTAACAGAGCAAAAAGAAGTACAAAGGAGTTGCCTAATAGCCAATCCTAAGCAAAGTCCCAAATAACAGTTCAGAAATGAAAATCCTTAAAATGAAATGTAACATAATTGAAAAAACAAAACACCAGAAATACTCACAGAAAACTCAATAAAAACCAATGATTCCCACTCCTGGGGTTTACTTTCTAAACATTTGCATGCATTCATGCTTAAAAGTATGCATAAGCCAAAAAATAGGAAAATGCATACACACAAAAAAAAAAATCTAATTTAAAAAATCTGGAATATACACTTTTGTATGCAAATTACCCTTTATAAATCCCAATCATCATGTAACTTTGCATATACAACCATGCTTCAGTTCCTTTGTTTTTGCTATTTGGAAGCAACCATAGTCAAACTCATACATTTGCAGTCAAATTCTACAGACGTTCATTGGCTCCCATCTGATGCCTCCAGACATTACCACCTGAATTTGAGGAATCCTATGTTGCTTTCCACAACTGAGCACATCTAGAATGAAATTGTGCTCTGGAAATCGAGGAAATAAATAAGGCACCAGTGTCTGAGCGAATAGCAGCTATCACCTGGCACATGTAATTACTTGATTGCTGTTAGACTGAATAGTACACGCCATATGACACATTATGGGTTCAGTCAGTTACGTTACCAACAAACCAGCCATCATGTACAACACTATCAGCAAGTCATCTGCCAACACTACTTTGCTTCAAAGTAAAAATTTATCATGTGTTGACCTAGTCCACTGAACCTTGATGTCTGCCAGTCTCATCTTGATATCACAGAGGACTTATGCTTTAATGGAATTTAACTAGTGATGATCAACAAAAGAAGCTTAATTCTCGCTAGGAGCCCTTATTGCAATATGAGTGCAGTCATTTGCCACTGTTACATTAGGAAAAACTGGGCACTGCTGAAAATTTGTTTTATGTTGGCCTGCACAATCACACCATATTCAAATGAAATGTAGTTTTTTGTCAGTCATTTATGGCTTCCAGTAGTGCAGGCGTTATGGACCTGAAGCTTGATTGAGATTTTTCTGACCTGTCGGCCAGTCTCCCCGGTAGGTAATTGTTTCCAGAAAACCAACCGTTGTTAAAGTCTGGATATAAACAGGTGTACTCTGATTTTCTAATGCTTTGCACAATTCAGCACATAGTTTTAAGAGAATTATAATAATAATGGCTTGGTAGTACATATTATTATAATAATGCACATTACAATAATGGCTTGGTAATACATATTATTGTGCAACTGAGTTGTCATTATGCTGGTCTGGCTGCATTTTCCTACTTTTTCAAGGATGTTATCATCCTCAGAAGGGTCAGAGTTTTCATAAACGTATGCACATTCTCTCATCAAGTTTTCCTTTATAAAACCTGATTTTGCATAGAAAGTTGCGTACACACATTTCAGGCCTCTTTTTGTGCAAATGGCATGTTTATACATCTGACTCCTGAGCACTTTCACTCAGCCTCAGGGAGGGTGGTCCTCCTCTCGGAACTTAACCCACAAAGAACAGGCGACATAACTATGTTTAAGGGGCTAGTATATACAGTAACTATAGCATCACATATAAAATGAACAGAAATAATAGAAAGACATGAGAAATAATCATTCAAAACTAACAAAAACAACAATAAAATACAGGGTAGAGTGTTTTCTTTTTCATAATCTACTTAGTAAAGCAGATATACCATTATCCATCCATCCATTTCCCAAACCGTTGAATATGAACACAGGGTCATGGGGGTCTGCTGGAGCCAATCCCAGCCAACACAGGGCACAAGGCAGGAACCAGTCCTGGGCAGGGTGCCAACCCACCACAGGACACACACACACTAGAGACAACTTAGAATCGCCAATCCACCTAACCTGCATGTCTTTGGACTGTGGGAGGTAACCGGAGTACCCCCACACAGACACAGGGAGAACATGCAAACTCCACGCAGAGAGGACCCAGGAAGTGAACCTTGGTCTCCTAACTGCGAGGCACTACCACTGCGCCACCGTGCCACCCGAGATACCATTATTTGGAAAGAAATTAGCCATCTTTCCAATATACTACATCTGTCATAGGTTAAGTATTGAATACAGTAGCTGTGAACCTAATTTTTACTGTTGATTTCTTTGTCCATTTAGATGTCAATGTACTATAGTGTTTGTGTCAATGGATCACATGTTTGGATCTGAAACTCCTTGAGCTTTACCTTATACATTTAACTTCATTATATTTGGGCTCAAACAAACTCACTTCTATAAGGCTGGAAGGATTTTTTCCTTAAGCCTTCTGAAAACACCAATTTATTTTATTTAATTATATACTAGAGACAGCCAAAAACAATTCATAAAAACTGTATAAATAACTCCTACAAGGCTTTTGATCACTGGAAAGCTTTCATCTAAGAATTGAGATAAAGAAAGAAAAAATGACATTGTTCTAAAGTATTGCTTAATGAACAGATGAAAGCTGATCAAACACTGAAGTGCTTCAACAGGTATTTATTAAACTAGAATTATGAATAAATAAACCATGAATGGTAGTGACATATATAATAACAGGACAAACATAAGACTCTTGAGCCATAATTATAGACTCAGCCGTATAGCATTCAGTAGCAAGCTGTCATTATTGTTTGCTTTCTTACATTCGCTAACAAATACACTTAAGGGATGTGACAGTGTACAGTTTGCATTATGTTATGGTTATCCACCTGCATCGTGACCAGTTCTGTTTTATTTTTTTTTAAATTGTGCTATATAATTAGTCTAACTGCAGGGAGACAATGAATTATAGTAATCAAAACAATTACACTATATGTAGAAAACTGATGTCTTAATTCATTAAGAAGCTTGAAACACTTGAATCTTCTTGAGACTAAGTAATAAGAATAACAGGATGGGCTGAGGTTAGGCAATATATTTATTAAATCATGCTTTCATCTTCTTGTCTGTCCAGCAATCAATAGTCCCTATCTATCTATCTATCTATCTATCTATCTATCTATCTATCTATCTATCTATCTATCTATCTATCTATCTATCTATCTATCTATCTATCTACCTGTTGGTCTGTCTGTCTGTCTGTCTATCTATCTAAATATAGTCACTTTTTATTCATCCATCTACTGAATCTATAGTAGCAATAACTGTAATAATAGCTTTCATAAATGGAGGTCTTTATATCTGTTGTATACATTTGTTTTCTTTTCCATGTCTTTTTGTGGATGTGTTTGCTTTTGATTGGTTTTAGGCTATGATTTGCCACTATAAAAAGGTGTACACTGAAGGTATGAGGAGTATTAAGAATCCTAAATATATATTAAGCAACATGACTGTGCATGTTTTTGTGTGTATTTGAGCCACTTATGTAAGGAAACCTTTGTAATATTATCAAATTTTTGTTTGTATAGTCCCTTTTGCTACAAATAAATTTATAAATTATATACTGTATACCCTGCCATTCTTTCTTAAATTCTGTGAAGTGCCTTGAGTATGGGAAAGGAGCTATATAAATAAAATGTATTATTATGTCAATATTATTATTATAAAGGATTTCTAAATTTATTTGCCACTCATGGCTTACTTTTGTGCTGAGAAAGCTCTATGTGTGGAGCAACCAAAAAAGCTGTTTTTTATAGCCACTGGGGCAAGCTACCATTTTCTTCACCTGACTGGTTGTTCAGTTTAAAACTGTAGGGGTGCATCTTTGCAAACTGTGCCTTTCTTTTCTACCAGTAAAATGGGAAATCAAACAAATGATCTAATCATTTTTGCTTTTGATCTTCACGCTTTTATCAGTTCATAATTCTGATGGTTACAATAATATATACATTTTAAAAAATAGTTATCATTCAGGGTTGCAAGAAACACATAAGAATGTCACCAATTTAAAGGAAGAGCAGTTATCAGTTAGTAGTGAACCATGCAATGGAGGCCTCATTGCTTTTCATTGTGTTTTATTTATAGGTTTTCATTCCATCTATTTTCATACCCATACTTTCAGTTCATTGGAGCCAGTGTCTATGTTGACAACATCAAGTAAAATTCAGGAACCAATCCTGAATGACACAGTAGTTGACTGCCAGGTACACTTACTTCCACTCCCACATTCACTCATATTGTGCCTATTACTGTAACCTATTAACTTAACGTACATGGATTTGTAATGCTGGGGGAAGGTGAAGTACACAGATAAAAACTCACACGTTCAAACTCCACACAGACAGAAGTCCATACCAATATTCAAACTTAGGACGCGGTAGTTGATAGGCAGCAGTATTAATCATTGCATTATTTCTTTTGCCATCTTTGAAGGCTATCTCTGTCAATGAGTTAAAACTCAGATCTATAAAACTGGAGCCAAGGCTTAGCTATTAAAATTATGAAGCTACTTTCCATGGGGTGCTTGTTCACTTTCTATTTTATTTTGACAATGTTAAGAATGGCAGGCAAAATGAAATGAGAGTTGTGAACCAGGAGATGAAAAAGGGAAAAATAAAACAAAAAATATGTGAAAAGCCAATATATCAATCAGATTATTATACCAAAACCCAATAGATACAACAAAAATCACTGCCAAAAAACATGCAAGTAATGTTCCTAGTGAGGTTTTAGGACTAACTACTGCATGTAAAATTTGTATAACTTTAGAACAAGCTTGGATAAGAAAAGTATAACACTGCCATCTTTAAATAGTGATGGGCCAATAATAATATTTCCAGCCATCATGTGGTGACAACGAAACACCTTTTCTAGCAATATACTGTACAGTGGTGTGAAAAACTATTTGTCCCCTTCCTGATTTCTTATACTTTTGCATGTTTCTCACACAAAATGTTTCTGATCATCAAACACATTTAACCATTAGTCAAATATAACACAAGTAAACACAAAATGCAGTTTTTAAATGATGGTTTTTATTATTTAGGGAGAAAAAAAAATCCAAACCTACATGGCCCTGTGTGAAAAAGTAATTGCCCCCTTGTTAAAAAATAACCTAACTGTGATGTATCACACCTGAGTTCAATTTCCGTAGCCACCCCCAGGCCTGATTACTGCCACACCTGTTTCAATCAAGAAATCACTTAAATAGGAGCTGCCTGACACAGAGAAGTAGACCAAAAGCACCTCAAAAGCTAGACATCATGCCAAGATCCAAAGAAATTCAGGAACAAATGAGAACAGAAGTAATTGAGATCTATCAGTCTGGTAAAGGTTATAAAGCCATTTCTAAAGCTTTGGGACTCCAGCGAACCACAGTGAGAGCCATTATCCACAAATGGCAAAAACATGGAACAGTGGTGAACCTTCCCAGGAGTGGCCGGCCGACCAAAATTACCCCAAGAGCGCAGAGACGACTCATCCGAGAGGTCACAAAAGACCCCAGGACAACGTCTAAAGAACTGCAGGCCTCACTTGCCTCAATTAAGGTCAGTGTTCACGACTCCACCATAAGAAAGAGACTGGGCAAAAACGGCCTGCATGGCAGATTTCCAAGACGCAAACCACTGTTAAGCAAAAGAACATTAGGGCTCGTCTCAATTTTGCTAAGAAACATCTCAATGATTGCCAAGACTTTTGCGAAAATACCTTGTGGACTGATGAGACAAAAGTTGAACTTTTTGGAAGGCAAATGTCCCGTTACATCTGGCGTAAAAGGAACACAGCATTTCAGAAAAAGAACATCATACCAACAGTAAAATATGATGGTGGTAGTGTGATGGTCTGGGGTTGTTTTGCTGCTTCAGGACCTGGAAGGCTTGCTGTGATAGATGGAACCATGAATTCTACTGTCTACCAAAAAATCCTGAAGGAGAATGTCCAGCCATCTGTTTGTCAACTCAAGCTGAAGCGATCTTGGGTGCTGCAACAGGACAATGACCCAAAACACACCAGCAAATCCACCTCTGAATGGCTGAAGAAAAACAAAATGAAGACTTTGGAGTGGCCTAGTCAAAGTCCGGACCTGAATCCAATTGAGATGCTATGGCATGACCTTAAAAAGGTGGTTCATGCTAGAAAACCCTCAAATAAAGCTGAATTACAATTCTGCAAAGATGAGTGGGACAAAATTCCTCCAGAGCGCTGTAAAAGACTCATTGCAAGTTATCGCAAACGCTTGATTGCAGTTATTGCTGCTAAGGGTGGCCCAACCAGTTATTAGGTTCAGGGGGCAATTACTTTTTCACACAGGGCCATGTAGGTTTGGATTTTTTTTCGCTCTAAATAATAAAAACCATCATTTAAAAACTGCATTTTGTGTTTACTTGTGTTATATTTGACTAATGGTTAAATGTGTTTGATGATCAGAAACATTTTGTGTGACAAACATGCAAAAGAATAAGAAATCAGGAAGGGGGCAAATAGTTTTTCACACCACTGTATATGCCTCATATTGGCAATAAACAAAATGGTGGATTAGAAATCTATACTAATAAAAGGCAAACGCCTCACTGACTGACTGACTGACTGACTGACTGACTGACTCACTCACTCACTCACTCACTCACTCACTCACTCACTGACTCACTCACTCACTCACTCACTCACTCACTCACTCACTGACTCATCACTAATTCTCCAACTTCCCGTGTAGATAGAAGACTGAAATTTGGCAGGCACATTCCTTACAGCTTACTTACAAAAGTGATGCCTAAGATATTAGTTGCTGCAAATGTCAAATGGAAAATAAATGTTTATTTTAAGGACACTATAAGAAATGTAGGGTGATGCCAACTTGGTGACACTGCTTGTTGGAGAAACAAACATATTTTTTCTGGAAAGGAAAAGACTTTTCTTTTTCAATGTTTTAAAAAGTGGACCATTTCAAAGACAAAGATGCTTTATTTTTATGTTAACGCAGCTGGACATTTTACTTTTCATACATACATTGCCCACTAATGATTTGGTGTTTGCTTAAGAATTGCTTCAATGTTTGTTGATTAGTATAAGCAGAAAGTGTGATTTCCTCTGCTGTATAATCAGTCTAAGTGCAAAAGCTGTTTCTGAAATATACACGTATGCTGTGCTGTTGGCTCTCACTAATTATGTCAGACATGTGAGCTAAAGCAGCTGAATACAAAAACATGATTTTAGTTTTATGAACTTTGGATGAGCACAAGAGAGCACTTATTACAATCCCTGCTCCTGAGTTACATTAGCACACCATACTGCAGTCTCCTGATTCTCAACCTTTTCTATTTCCCACACTCCTAGAAAATGTTTGATTTATGTTCACACCCCCTAAAAAAGTAATATCGTGTTGAAATGTGAAAAATCTCATTTTTGAACCACATGCAGTAGTGTGGGTGAACATATTGAACCCAAACAAATAAGCTTTCAACTCAGTGTATAATATTTAAATATAACTTCTACCTTTATAAATTTCAATAATCTTGTAAATGTGTTCCCCATGAAGTTTAGGACCTTGATTGACAATCCAGGGGTTGGGGTATCCTGCAAAGCATAAAGCACCATGAGGAAATGACAAGAAATCGACAGTCCAGGAGTTTGGGGGATTGGACACCTGGTGGGCTGCTAAACAATGAAACACAGTTTGTCCCCAATAACACCTGCAATGCAGTTCAAATCACACGCACCACATAGTTAAAGTTGTTGCACTATTGCCAGGACCACCATCAGAGATGGGCTGAGTATAATCAGCAAGTTCTGCATCCAATTCAAGCCACTTGTCTCCCGGCAATCAAACTTCAACATAAGTGATCTTTCACAATCATGCCTGGCACAGAAATGAAAACTAGACCTCGCCCTTCTCTATGTATCATTGCAAGGTTTAAATTCCATTTTTTAAAAAAAGTTATTTGCTTTTACAAATGCTCCACCTAAAGCAAAGGAACCCATGTGAGCGCATATTTCTGCAGCTCATTCATAGGTGACAACTGTACATGAAATGCTTGAATTCTTTTCATATTATGAAGATGAGCACTATATAATAAGCTAGCTGAAATACCCGACTTTGCCCGGGAGGAAAATAAAGTTTTTTTTTAAATTGTTTGAGAAAAATATAATTTAAAAAATTGCGGTGGGCTGGTGCCATGCCAGGGATTTGTTCCTGCCTTGTTCCCTGTGTTGGCTGGGATTGGCTCCAGCAGACCCCATGACCCTGTGTTAGGATATAGCAAGTTGGACAATGACTGACTGACTTATAGTTAAAAAAAAACACAACTTGACAGATTAATTTTTGTTTTGTGGTGTAGTAAGATTTTACATGAAGAATTTTTGACGACAAAAAAGTCAATTAAATTATTATTATTAGTAGGTAGATTTAAATCTATTACCACTACAACATTGTTACAATAAGAATAATGCAAAATAAAAATATAGTTAACAAAAACAAATATTAAATGACAAACAAATAATACTACAGATTTTTCATGGTAAAACTGTCAGTTACTTTTATGGAGCACACCAGAAACGAACCGAGTGTCAACTGCATGATAAAAAATACAATTAAAAAAACACAACTTTACAGATTATTTTTTGTTTTGTGGTGTAGTAATAAGTTTTTACATGCAGAATTTTTGACGACGAAAAAAAAAGTCAATTAAATTAATATTATTATTAGGTTGATTTAACTCTATTACCACTACAACATTGTTACAATAAGAATAATGCAAGATGAAAATATAATTAACAAAATCAAATATTAAATACAAACAAATAATACTAGTACAGATTTTTCATCATAAAACTGTCGGTTGCTTTTATACAGCACACCAGAAACGGTCCAAGCGTCAACTTGATAATAACAAACATACAAGACCACAAGAATGTTACAGTCTGCTTTATATATAAGATGACCCACAAATGATGGTACACTGCAAGACACTGATTGAACCATTAAAGTCAGACAACAGACCTCTCTCAATTCTATTGAATCTTCCTTCCAGGTTGGGAACCCCTACTCTAATGGCAGATGTGTACGCGCTCTGAAGGTATTTTTGAAGACAAGAAATTTAATCATAAAAAAGGCAAAGTTGTCTTAGAGACATATTGAGCACATCATACCTAGATTAGCTTTATAAGATCTGTAAGAGGCTGATCAGAGAGAAGAAGATGGGAGGGGGGAGGAGAATCCAAGAATGTTCTGACTTCAAGCAACACAAGAAAAGGGCTACCTGGAAAAGACAAAACATCTAGCAAATCCAGCTTCTTTTGCTTAATGGCACATGGGTGATTGTTTTATCATGATCGTAACTGAGAGAGTACAGTCATATGAAAAAGTTTGGGAACCCCTCTCAGCCTGCATAATAATTTACTCTACTTTCAACCAAAAAGATAGCAGTGGTATGTCTTTCATTTCCTAGGAACATCTGAGTACTGGGGTGTTTTTCAAACAAAGATTTTTAGTGAAGCAGTATTTAGTTGTATGAAATTAAATCAAATGTGAAAAACTGGCTGTGCAAAAATTTGGGTACCCTTGTAATTTTGCTGATTTTAATGCATGTAACTGCTCAATACTGATTACTTGCAACACCAAATTGGTTGGATTAGCTCATTAAGCCTTAAACTTCATAGACAGGTGTGTCCAATCATGAGAAAAGGTATTTAAGATGGTCAATTGCAAGTTGTGCTTCCCTTTGACTCTCCTCTGAAGAATGACAGCATGGGATCCTCAAAGCAACTCTCAAAAGATCTGAAAACAAACATTGTTCAGTATCATGGTTAAGGGGAAGGCTACAAAAAGCTATCTCAGTCAATTTCAACTGTAAGGAATGTAATCAGGAAATGGAAGGCCACAGACACAGTTGCTGTTAAACCTTGGTCTGGCAGGCCAACAAAAATACAGGATTGGCATATGTGCGGGATTGTGAGAATGGTTACAGGCAACCCACAGATCACCTTCAAAGACAAACAAGAACATCTTTCTGCAGATGGTGTATCTGCACATTGTTCTACAATTCAGCGCAATTTGCACAAAGAACATCGGTAATGGCAGAGTGATGAGAAAGAAGCCATTTCTGCATTCATGCCACAAACAGAGTCGCTTGTTGTATGCAAATGCTCATTTAGACAAGCCAGATTCATTTTGGAACAAAATGCTTTGGACTGATAAGACAAAAATTGAGTTATTTGGTCATAACAAAAAGAGCTTTGCGTGGTGGAAGAAGAAACACTGCATTCCAAGATAAACACCTGCTACCTCCTGTCAAATTCAGTAGAGGGTCCATCATGCTGTGAGGCTGTGTGGCTAGTTCAGGGACTGGGGCCCTTGTTAAAGTCGAAGTTTTGGATGAATTCAACTCAATATCAACAAATTCTTCAGGATAATGTTCAAGCATCAGTCACAAAGTTGAAGTTACGCAGGGGTTGGATATTCCAACAAGACAATGACCCCAAACACAGTTAGAAATTTACAAAGGCAATGTTCTGGAATGGCCGTCACAGTCCCCTGACTTGAATACCATCGAACATCTATGGGATGATTTGAAGCAGGCTGTCCATGCTCGACAGCCATCAAATTTAACTGAACTGGAGAGATTTTATATGGAAGAATGGTCAAAAATACCTCCATCCAGAATCCAGACACTCATCAAAGGCTATAGGAGGTGTCTAGAGGCTGTTATATTTGCAAAAGGAGGCTCAGCTAAGTATTGATTTAATATCTCTGTTGGGGTGCCCACATTTTTGCTCCTGTCTAACTTTGTTATAATGCATATTGCATATTTTCTGTTAATCCAATAAACTTAATGACACTGCTGAAGTACTACTGTTTCCATAAGACATATCATATATTAAAAGGAAGTTGCTACTTTGAAAGCTCAGCCAATGATAAACAAAAATCCAAAGAATTAAGAAAGGTTCCCAAACTTTTTCATATGACTGTAAAAGTGAAAAAAATACTAACTTTTACAAGTGCTATAAATTTACACCAGCCGTTACAGACACAAATAGAATATATGTTTTTATTGTATAATATTAACAACAAGAGTAGCTCACTACTGAAAATGGTAAATTTGCGGGGGAGATTGTTTCAAACTCACGACCTCTGGATTATAAGTCCACAGTTCTAACCACTGCACCATGGAAAGTGTCATATTGTACTTGCACCTTTTGTGAAAGTGTTTATTTGATATTTGGCCATCAGCCTTCACACATTATATAGTTCATGTCTACATTTTGTAATTTATTACTAAAACATGAAAAACGTTTCTGTTTTAATAATGTGTTTACATAGATTGTTGTAGACACAAAACACGCATTATTTCCCCTTACAATTCTGGGTAGCTCACTCCTAGATAATCAATCAACTCAGGAACTTGGAGAACTTCTTGCCTGTTCTGAGGCGGTGGGGGAGTTGTATAGCAGGCTGCTTGCTGCTTGGGCTTATCAACACATTTACAAGACATAAGAGGCTGACGGAGAGGGGCGAAGGGATTTAAAGTGGGCTGGATTTACAAGTTTTTTCGTTGGCTCTGATAATTCTAGTGTTAAACAAATCTGTGTCTTTACTAATTTCATCATTAGTACATATAATTTCTAAAGTTTATATTGATATCTACCTGTGAATTTGTCCCAGTGCTCTGCACCTGTACTTAGCGTAGAGTGCTAAATGAAAATAAACTGATCTGAGGCAGTGTTTATAGATACAAAACTTGACAGGAGGAGAAGTGCAAAATGTCAGCAGCATACTCCACATGATATGTGCATGGCAGTTATGAAAACTAGCATAGATATGGGGATAAACATATACACCCTGTCTGGATCTTGTAAGCCTATTTGTTGAAATTCTGAATTTGTTCAGTATATGGTAAAAGAATACATATAAACATGCACTAGGTGTTTTTATAATAGATTTGTGATGAATGTTTGAAGCATCACTCCGGGGCTGATGAATATGTTCTACAGTACTTCTTAGCTTGGCCATTATTAAATACTGTGTATGCACACAAATGAAACATCAAAGTTACTGTACATGAGTTACCATGAAAACACAGCCACCCTAACAGTTAGTAGCTGCACTACTGGGGTCATAAGCTACACAGGATTCAATGTCTGCACTATGGCTTTAGGTTTATATCATTTCTAGGGCAGGGGATTCATTTGAAAACTAATATTAAAAGATAGAAAGTACTGTCCATTTTTATATGCCCAGCTTTGATTTCTATGTTTTAGGTAGAATGGCAGTTTTATTTTAAGGAACTGTCTCAAAGAGATTTATGAGGTTTATAGAAAGAAATATATTGCTGAAATACCAAAAAACTATGAAGTACTTGTTAAATTAAATGATGTTCTTGTATTTTTTGAAAATGTCATTTGTAATCCTGTCAGGATAGGCTTTACAATCTTGAATTAGATTAAGCAAATTTTGAGAATTTTATGTAATGTAATACCAGATGTAGTAATAGTGTTGTCACCTATACGGAATACAGAGAACTATTCTTTATTGTGTACAGAATATAGTGAAAAACACACAATTTCAGTAATTTATTGTGGATTATTTTAATTTTATTCTGAATAAAAATATGACACTTTTGAATTCTCATTGTTGCCATCAATATAACGTAAATTTCCCGGGCAAATTTACCTGCTACTTTGTGATAATAATTTATTTTTGCAGTCTCTTGCAAATGTAGCTGCTTAGATTATAGTAACACGACATTCCCAGTCTTCATTCAGAAACTGTTAAAAAAAACATAACTTTTATTTTTTAATTCCTAAAGTAGTAATCTTATTATATGGATTAAGATGACTGCATGCTGCAAACTAATTTTTCACAGTGTTACCCTGCGCTAGACCAGTGCCGCAGCTGCAGCTGTGTTTATTTAGGAGCATGGAAGACAGAAACACACCATTTTAATAGTAAAGCCAACTAAGAAGAAAGTAACTTCCCACCAATTACCGTTTTCCAAATTCCTATTTGAGCTCAAGTCCTTACAAACCCAGTAATCAGCACTGATTGGTTTTATGAAAACATGACATGTTTTTAAAATTTATAATGAGAGCCCCCTTCCCACTGTTTTGATTTTCAAAAACTTCAGGAAGGTCCAAAGGGTTTATTAGTGGGTCCTGGATCCCTCAGGACCCCCTATTATCTCACACTTTGAGTATATTCTGCATAGGACTGTTATCCTATTTAAAGTGTGTTTCAGATTTGTAATGCTATGAGAATAAGTTAGAGATCCCAGAATTAGTGTGTAGTCTTTTATAGCATCTTGAATAAATAAAACATCCATCCATTATCCAACCCGTTATATCTTAACTACAGGGCCACAGGGGTTTTCTAGAGCCAATCCCAGCCAACACAGGGCACAAACCCCGGGCAGGGCACCAGCCCACGGCATGCACACACCAAGCACAAACTAGGGAAAATTTAGAATCGCCAATCAGCCTAACCTGCATGTCTTTGGACTGTGGGAGGAAACCCACGCAGACACGGGGAGAACATGCAAATTCCACACAGGGAGGACCAGGGAAGCGAACCCAGGTCTCCTTACTGCGAGGCAGCAGTGCTACCACTGCATCACCGTGCCACCTATAAAAGAAACACTTATTTAAAATAGTATTGAGATATAGAGACTAACATCGCAAGGCAGTCTGTAAGTGCAGAACAACAGAATAAATGCTTAGATAAATGTTTTTTTTATTTTAAGCACAAGGAAGTTAAGTGGGTTGATTAGGGGCACACTATCAGCTGTCAACTGAACCCATTTCTTTTAAGATCAATTGTCTCAGATATAATTTTGATTGGGTCAATATAATATTATAAAGAATCTGATATACAGTACATTTTCCTTAAACTACTAAGTCTACTAGGAATGAAAAAACAAAAAAAGAAAATTTGTAAGATGGCCGACATTGCATATTTAGGTCTAGATACAAAACTCATTTCAGATCTATAGTGCTGGTGCAGTATGGTGTTCATATGAATTGCACAGGGAAGCAGATATATAAGAATTGCTGCTGTTGACCCAATACTTAATATTTTTAAGTTTTACTTTGTCTTCTTAGATCTACTTGCATTAACGTTTGTACATAATATGTGCTCTAGACTTGCCAACTTGACTTGGCAACTTTCTGCAGTTTCTTCCTTATATCGCAAACCTTTTTGCTTAAGGACAAATCACTGGCAATACCCTAGCTTTCTCCTTGTAACTCACAAATTAATTTAAGAAGTCTGAGATCAGGTTAAGTACATCTACATTCATGATGTTTATGCCTTTTAAATTCAAATTGGTATTTCTAATCTACGGTCAAGAAATGTTAATATGAGGAGTCATAGTTTCCTGTCAGAGAATCCTTCATGAAGTCGCCAAAATAGACACACAAGATGTTCGCGAGATGACTGTAACAAGAGCTTTTCCAAACCCGCAACCCAATTTCGCTGAATTCACCTGCAAAGCTCTCAGATATATGATGGCCAATATATTTGTGGCTTGGATTACTAACTGGAAAGTGCTGGGTGCAAAACTCTTTCCAGATTCACACTGTTCAGTTTCCTTTCCATGCCACAAAAACCTTGTTGACACAGCCTTGTTTGCAGAAAAGGAATTTAATAAAAACATTAGAAGAAGGAACCAAGCAAAAGATCAAAAATTCACTGTGTTGAAAAACAAACTTGGTGGTTTTGTTATTTAGGCTGTTATTGGCCCAGTATTTGTGTAAGCCTAGAATTGCTTAGCAATACCGAAATAAGCAGAAGGAAAGGAAAATAATATAACAAGAATTTTTTACCAATATAAAGTTGGGTTAACAACTGTAGACCACTTGTATTTCACATTTGTTAGTAAGAAATGTCACATCAGTCATGTAAGACAACACCATATGTAATGTCTGCTTATACATCTTGACAATGTAGCTTCTTTCAGAGCCATACCTTCATTTCATCATCTAAATATATTTAAAGTATGTTAATCTAAATGCGCGGTTTGTGTAATATGTGCATGATGTGAAGAGCTCTTGAATCAGGCACCATCTTCAAATAATTAGTAACAGTCAACTTCAGGTTTTCTTGCTCTGACGCACTGCCTAGTGACTATCTGAGTCGGGTTTCAATATACTTTCTGTGTGCTTCACTGGCTATAACAGTATTCTTCCACATGATACTTGAATGAATATTCCCTTCAATGAACTGCTTTTCAATCCAAAACTGGTTTCTTCTTTGAGGTTAAGGAAAAGAATGGATGCATTTTTCTAGATTTTACTTAATTATTGGCACATTTACTTATTCACTATACAATATAGATAAGGATGTATTGGCAATTTTTTGGTCATTTGTGGGCCATACTAAATCAAATTTCAGTTTTCTTATTCACTGATCTATTTTTTTTTTTTTTTGGATTCTGTCGCAGGGTTTCAAAGTAGAATCAGAAAGGAAAACAGGAGGAGCTAATATCATAATTAAACTTCCCTAAATCTCTCCAAAAAATTGTTTTAAGTTTACATTTTTGTCTTCTCAAATGGTTGTCTATTTAATTGTTATGGCTTTTGTTGTTCAAATTATGATGTTATTGTAATTTATGTTAATTCTGTTACATGTCCTCCTTGTCTTTTGTATATTAAGCCAAAGGGGTGAGGCCCCTGCAGTGGTGGCTGCAGTTGGCTTAGATAAAGGCCTGCGATACCTCAAGCCAATGTTGAAGCATTAGTTCCTGCTCATGTTGTTCTCCATTTTGGATACTTCTGGGGATTTTGTAAGTAGACCATTTTTGATTAATTGGTTTATGGATTCTCTGATCTTGTTTTTTGGGACTGATTTTGGCTTTCAGAGTTTTAGTTCTGTTCATTTTTGAGATACCACAATTCAGTATGTTAATGCTAGACAGGTAAGCAGAGCGAAGATGGGAGTGGTTTCATTGTCAGAGAGGCACGTGAGGCTTCCATCCATCCATTATCCAATCCGCTATATCCTAACTACAGGATCACAGAGGGTCTGCTGGAGCCGATCCCAGCCAACACAGGGCTCAAGGCAGGAAACAAACCCCGGGCAGGGCGCCAGTCCACCGCAGCACGTGAGGCTTCCATAAGGAGAATCAACTTTTTGTTGTGTTCCACTGAAAACATTGCTGTAGAAGTTGGCTGGTAGTGATAAAATGGTACACCAAGTGCAAGCAGATATGAACAGGAAACTATTACTAGGTTAAGAGGAAGGAAATTAACATAATTCCAACATAATAAGTTGCAAGGTTGTACTTCTTCTGTCAGGACCTACAGAATAAGTCACACTATTAGTTTGCTACACAGAGTTGTCAAACAAAACAGTTCCAAAAACTAACAGCAAAATATTAAAGGAAGATAATGAATAAGCAAAAACGCAAATCAGATAATAATAAGTTACATGCAGGCACCCTTAGTAAGTCATGAAGATGGTATCTAGTATTTCAAAAATAGGTCAGAAGTGTGAAATGTTTACCTGGTATATCTTTTGAAAATATGCCTTCAGTAATGTTACACACCAGCACATGGATATTGGACATCAGCCTACATTGAGCACAATTTTGATGATCACTGTGGTGACATCATTGTAATATAAAAACATAAGGTAATCAGAAGATGGCAGATAAGCATCAGCCATAAAATGAAATCAATTAAAACACACACACACAGTGGGCACAATTAATGACCTTTGGAGACACCTTACATCTTAAATGTAATATATTCATTCTAAGTTTTTTTCAATATTCTTTTCTTTGGTTTTCAACTGGTTTTATATGACAGCATGCACTATGAGTTTTGTTTCTTAAAACATTTTGTTAAACCATGGATGGTTCATTGTGTGGTGGGTGCACATGCTCCCAACCACTCTCTCTCTTTCTATCTGTCTTGCTACTAATTTATAACTGTTGTAAAATATGCAACAGGAGACAGCATAAAGTTTTGGGGTCCGCCAGCCCCGTATATTGTATAGAAATTATATTAATTTGCAGTCTAATTATAAACAAAACAATCATTCATAACGCGACGCTGAACCATGGCGTTGCGGCCATTTTATTGGGGAGGAGCCGGAAGTAGAGGAATGCTGGGAAGGACCGTGAGGGAGGCTGGGATGGGTGACGTCAGGGCAAGATGGTGGAGGAAGGGCGGAAGTGCGCACGCGGTCAAACTCGGCTATGAGGGAGGGAGGTCCTTTTTCCTATGAGAAGGCAGAGGGAGAAAGTTAGTCTCCCACCATTCCCTGCCGGCGAACATGTTCCCAGGTGCGGTCGAATCAGTCCGCGGCCTCCTACTCGCACGTGCGTGACACGATCCCCCCCTTAGCCCAAGACCGTCAGGTCGGGCGGACCTAACCGAGAGGTCGTGAACACGAGAGAGGGCATCGGCATTGGCCTGAAGGGTGCCTCGACGATAAGCGACAGTGAACTTATACTGTTGTAAATCCAGAAACCACCTGGTGACCCACGGATTCGTCTCTTTATGTAGGGACATCCACTGAAGTGCAGCGTGATCGGTCACCATAGCGAATTCGCGGCCCAACAGGTAGTACCGGAGATGGGTCACCGCCCACTTAATGGCCAAAGCCTCCCTCTCCACTGCCGCGTACCGAGTCTCGCGGTCCATCAGTTTCCGGCTTAAGTACATCACGGGGTGCTCGACACCGTCGACGCTTTGGCTTAACACGGCGCCCAGGCCTGTGTCCGAAGCATCGGTCTGGAGGATAAATGGGAGCCCAAAATCGGGCGAGCTTAATCCTCTCCAGTGTCTTTTCGGCCCCGAGGTGGGCGCCAAGGAGGTGAGCGTGTGCTAACTCACATACCTCCCGCCGGAAGGTACGCGGGATTAGCAGCAACTTCCGCACCTCGCCCCCATGGGTTACCACCCGGTACAGCAGATCATTTTCAAGGACAAAAAAGGGCTCCCGTGGCATGGTACCGTCGGCTGGTGAGCTATTCGGCAGAACGACAGCATTCCGGGCAAAGCGCAGGGAGTCATCATTCCACTGCTCCCTCTTAAATGAGGCTGGCGTGGACCGAAATTGATGGTCCAGGCTGCCGAGAGGGTCTTGTGACCTGGACCCCGGAAGAGTTCCCTGGCTAGTCCCTTCCCCGGCAGAGTCCTCCGGGTCCGAGTCCATAGCCGCAGGTACGTCCCCCGAAGCACCAGCGTCACTAGGGCCTGCCCTTATGCACGGCGTGGAGACCGCGGGAGGGGTGCCTTTCCCCTTCATCACTAGATCCAACAAGGCCCCGGGAGCAGTGGGTGTCTTACCGCTAATTTTTTTTGACCAGTCTTGTCCCAAAATCACTGGATAGGGGGGTTCAGGCAGCACAGCGACCGTCAATTGGGTTAGTTTCCCCTTCCAAGTGATATAACACTGCGCATAACGATACGACTTGGTCCCCCCATGTACACAAGTGACCAATAAATGTTCCTTCCGCCATTGTCGCGGCAAGACCAAACGGCGAGCTACAATGGTAATGTTGCTGCCAGAATCGAACAAAGCCACCACTGAGTGCCCATTCAACAACACTACCCCCGTGTTCGGAGTCGCCAAGGGATGCGGCGGGGTACAGTACCTCTCCAGGGTCATCCAGGTGCAGTCCATGGGCTCCGCCGTGGTGTTGAGGGGACAGGTTGGTAACAAGTGGCCGGTCTCGGCACACTTGTAACAGCGCGGCGGGACCGGTTTCTCTCTAGGTCTCGGGCGCTTCCACAGCGCATCGAGAGGGCTCAGGGTGGGCCGCCCGACCCTGTCGGTTCCCCCGAGCAGACCTTTCTGGCCCCCGGGCTCGGAGGACCGCGAGTTGACGCTCCAAAACATGCAAGAGACCTGGCATCTTTGTAAGCGTGTCCCCGGACCTGCTGGGCAAGGGCACTGGGCATTGCATTGACCAGGCCTTCACAGGCCACCTGCTCGACAACTCTCCGAGCCTGGGGTCCTTCTGGCCGTAGCCAGCGCCCCATTTTGCCCCAGAACTCGAACGCCTGGGCGCGCGCAGGCTTTTCAGGGTCAAACCCCCTATTCCGCCACTCTGATGCCTGCTGGCCCCGAGTGATGCCGTAGCGAGCCAAGATCTCAGGCTTCAGGAGGTCATAGCTCGCGGCCTCCTCCTCAGGGAGGTCATAGTAGGCCCGCTGCGCGGGTCCCTTCAGGAACGGCACCAGAATGGACGCCCACTCGGACCGCTGCCACTCGTTCCGGGTGGCCGTCCGTTCGAAGATGCTCAGATAAGCCTCGACGTCGTCGGCATCGGTCATCGGCACCAACGGCAGAGGCATCAGTTTAGGCGGGTCTGGCCTGGCTCTCTGGGCCTCTACCAACCTGGCCTTGGTAACCTCCAGCTCCCTGGTGTTTGGGGCTTGCGCTTGCTGCAGGGCCTGGAGCTGGGCATTCATACCCTGCAGCACGGTGTTAAGGTCCTGTCCCTCTGTCATTCTCCGGGATCCTCTATCCTGCCGGCTACGCCACTGTAAAATATGCAACAGGAGACAGCATAAAGTTTTGGGGTCCGCCAGCCCCAGTTTTGTTTCTTAAAACATTTTGTTAAACCATGGATGGTTCATTGTGTGGTGGGTGCACATGCTCCCAACCACTCTCTCTCTTTCTATCTGTCTTGCTACTAATTTATAACTGTTGTAAAATATGCAACAGGAGACAGCATAAAGTTTTGGGGTCCGCCAGCCCCGTATATTGTATAGAAATTATATTAATTTGCAGTCTAATTATAAACAAAACAATCATTCATAACGCGACGCTGAACCATGGCGTCGCGGCCATTTTATTGGGGAGGAGCCGGAAGTGGAGGAATGCTGGGAAGGACCGTGAGGGAGGCTGGGATGGGTGACGTCAGGGCAAGATGGCGGAGGAAGGGCGGAAGTGCCGCACTGCGGTCAAAACTCGGCTATGAGGGAGGGAGGTCCTTTTTCCTATGAGAAAGCAGAGGGAGAAAGTTAGTACCCCACCATTCCCTGCCGCTAACATGTTCCCAGGTGCAGTCGAATCAGTCCATGCCTCCTACTGCGCGCGTCGTGACACGATCCCCCTTAGCCCAAGACCGTCAGGTCGGGCGGACTAACCGAGAGGTCGTGAACACGAGAGGGCATCGGCATTGGCCTGAAGGGTGCCTCGACGATAAGCGACAGTGAACTTATACTGTTGTAAATCCAGAAACCACCTGGTGACCCACGGATTCGTCTCTTTATGTAGGGACATCCACTGAAGTGCAGCGTGATCGGTCACCATAGCGAATTCGCGGCCCAACAGGTAGTACCGGAGATGGGTCACCGCCCACTTAATGGCCAAAGCCTCCCTCTCCACTGCCGCGTACCGAGTCTCGCGGTCCATCAGTTTCCGCTTAAGTACATCACGGGTGCTCGACACCGCCGACGCTGCTTAACACGGCCCAGGCCTGTGTCCGAAGCATCGGTCTGGAGGATAAATGGGAGCCCAAAATCGGGCGAGCTTAATCCTCTCCAGTGTCTTTTCGGCCCCGAGGTGGGCGCCAAGGAGGTGAGCGTGTGCTAACTCACATACCTCCCGCCGGAAGGTACGCGGGATTAGCAGCAACTTCCGCACCTCGCCCCCATGGGTTACCACCCGGTACAGCAGATCATTTTCAAGGACAAAAGGGCTCCCGTGGCATGGTACCGTCCGGCTGGTGAGCTATTCGGCAGAACGACAGCATTCCGGGCAAAGCGCAGGGAGTCATCATTCCACTGCTCCCTCTTAAATGAGGCTGGCGTGGACCAAATTGATGGTCCAGGCTGCGAGAGGGTCTTGTGACCTGGACCCCGGAAGAGTTCCCTGGCTAGTCCCTTCCCCGGCAGAGTCCTCCGGGTCCGAGTCCATAGCCGCAGGTACGTCCCCCGAAGCACCAGCGTCACTAGGGCCTGCCCTTATGCACGGCGTGGAGACCGCGGGAGGGGTGCCTTTCCCCTTCATCACTAGATCCAACAAGGCCCCGGGAGCAGTGGGTGTCTTACCGCTAATTTTTTTTGACCAGTCTTGTCCCAAAATCACTGGATAGGGGGGTTCAGGCAGCACAGCGACCGTCAATTGGGTTAGTTTCCCCTTCCAAGTGATATAACACTGCGCATAACGATAACGACTTGGTCCCCCCATGTACACAAGTGACCAATAAATGTTCCTTCCGCCATTGTCGCGGCAAGACCAAACGGCGAGCTACAATGGTAATGTTGCTGCCGGAATCGAACAAAGCCACCACTGAGTGCCCATTCAACAACACTACCCCCGTGTTCGGAGTCGCCAAGGGATGCGGCGGGTACAGTACCTCTCAGGGTCATCCAGGTGCAGTCCGTGGGCTCCGCCGTGGTGTTGAGGGGACAGGTTGGTAACAAGTGGCCGGTCTCGGCACACTTGTAACAGCGCGGCGGGACCGGTTTCTCTCTAGGTCTCGGCGGCGCTTCCACAGCGCATCGAGAGGGCTCAGGGTGGGCCGCCCGACCCTGTCGGTTCCCCCGAGCAGACCTTTCTGGCCCCCGGGCTCGGAGGACCGCGAGTTGACGCTCCAAAACATGCAAGAGACCTGGCATCTTTGTAAGCGTGTCCCCGGACCTGCTGGGCAAGGGCACTGGGCATTGCATTGACCAGGCCTTCACAGGCCACCTGCTCGACAACTCTCCGAGCCTGGGGTCCTTCTGGCCGTAGCCAGCGCCCCATTTTGCCCCAGAACTCGAACGCCTGGGCGCGCGCAGGCTTTTCAGGGTCAAACACCCTATTCCGCCACTCTGATGCCTGCTGGCCCCGAGTGATGCCGTAGCGAGCCAAGATCTCAGGCTTCAGGAGGTCATAGCTCGCGGCCTCCTCCTCAGGGAGGTCATAGTAGGCCCGCTGCGCGGGTCCCTTCAGGAACGGCACCAGAATGGACGCCCACTCGGACCGCTGCCACTGCTCGGGTGGCCGTCCGTTCGAAGATGCTCAGATAAGCCTCGACGTCGTCGGCATCGGTCATCGGCACCAACGGCAGAGGCATCAGTTTAGGCGGGTCTGGCCTGGCTCTCTGGGCCTCTACCAACCTGGCCTTGGTAACCTCCAGCTCCCTGGTGGTTGCGGCTTGCGCTTGCTGCAGGGCCTGGAGCTGGGCATTCATACCCTGCAGCACGGTGTTAAGGTCCTGTCCCTCTGTCATTCTCCGGGATCCTCTATCCTGCCGGCTACGCCACTGTAAAATATGCAACAGGAGACAGCATAAAGTTTTGGGGTCCGCCAGCCCCAGTTTTGTTTCTTAAAACATTTTGTTAAACCATGGATGGTTCATTGTGTGGTGGGTGCACATGCTCCCAACCACTCTCTTCTTTCTATCTGTCTTGCTACTAATTTATAACTGTTGTAAAATATGCAACAGGAGACAGCATAAAGTTTTGGGGTCCGCCAGCCCCGTATATTGTATAGAAATTATATTAATTTGCAGTCTAATTATAAACAAAACAATCATTCATAACGCGACGCCGAACCATGGCGTCGCGGCCATTTTATTGGGGAGGAGCCGGAAGTGGAGGAATGCTGGGAAGGACCGTGAGGGAGGCTGGGATGGGTGACGTCAGGGCAAGATGGCGGAGGAAGGGCGGAAGTGCCGCACTGCGGTCAAAACTCGGCTATGAGGGAGGGAGGTCCTTTTTCCTATGAGAAAGCAGAGGGAGAAAGTTAGTACCCCACCATTCCCTGCCGGCGAACATGTTCCCAGGTGCAGTCGAATCAGTCCACGGCCTCCTACTCGCACGTGCGTGACACTGTTAACAAATAATATCAACTTCTGACACCTGTTTATTGAATTCATTCTGAAAGTCTGCTTTTGACTCCTTCCTTGTCCTGTTATGTTTTTGTATGTTCAGGGTTGCATGTGAATCATGTGTTAAATTGCTATACGCAGTGTAATCATTTTGGCATGCATATGTACTGTTAAAGGGCAAAATTGCTTCAATTTTACATATAAGTTGGTGAAGTGCAAGGCTTTCCTGTTGGATCATTCATATTTAAGGGTAGGCTTCTGGTGTTGTCAATTTTGTTATGCTACTGCACAACCTTGCTGCCAAAGTAGAAATATTTCTAATGGTTCCCTGTGGCTAATGTAATGAATAAGTCGTTATATGCATATACCTTTAGGTCTAGTATGATTTTTTTCTATTGTGTAGATTCTGCTTTTTCTCTTGGAATTATTTTATAAATATTGATTTTTATTTCCATCTTGTTCTTTGTTAATGCAGTGTGGTAGGATATACTATGTGACCGAGATCGTTGCATCAGTTACATCATCGGATATGACTATATATATGGAAGCAGTCACATGACACTTAATTACTCAGTTAGGTAAATGCTTGAATTTCTTATTTGTGATAGTTAGCTTCAAAACAAGTAGTACCTAGGGTGTAATTACATTTCAGTTTAGTGAACTCCATTCTGACTTCACCTACAGATTTCTCAAGTTTTGATTGCTTGATCATTTGTCTCCTTTGATTACATCTTCAGCTTGCTCTCTCATGATAATTTTCATTTCACATAAATCACCTCCTGGTTATTACTTTCCATGCTCACAATTATCCTCAGACTTAGTTAGTGTTTGTCATCACAGCTGTTATGATTCAGTACTCCAAACGGGAATGAAACTGTGAAAAACCCAGGTAACACAAAATTAAACTTTATGATTAAATTTTTTCTCTTACATTTATAATTTGTAATGTTATTAATTGAAATAAGAAGATCAAAAAAGTAGTAAAATGTGGACAATATCAAAAACTACAAAAGCACTGTCACACATGCTGAGTGGACCAAGTGGGGGGTTGCAGGGTGCACTAATCCTCCTTCTGTTATCTGTACATGCCAGATACGGGAAAACCTTCCAGACGCACCATCAATGATGTAACTTCTGTTTCCCCCACCACAAATGACATAACTTTCTGGTTCAATGGATGACAAACTGGACTGGACTGCCAATACTGATGCTCTATGTAAGAAAGGTCAGAGCAGACTATACTTTCTAAAAAGGTTGGCATCCTTCAACATCTGCAGTAAGATGCTGCAGATGTTCTACCAGACGGTTGTGGCGAGTGCCCTCTTCTACGCGGTGGTGTGCTGGAGTGGCAGCATAAAGATGAAAGACACCTCACGCTTGGACAAACTTGTTAAGAAGGCAGGCTCTATTGTAGGATTAAAGTTGGACAGTTTAACATCTGTGGCAGAGCGACGGGCACTAAGCAAACTCCTGTCAATCATGAATAATCCACTGCATCCACTGAACAGTGTCATCTCCAGGCAGAGGAGTAGCTTCAGTGACAGACTTTGGAGATCGTTTCACCCCCACACTATGCGACTCTTCAATTCCACCCGGGGGAGTAAATGCTAACATTAATTTTATTAAAATTTTTTTCATTTTTATTACTATTTAATTTAATATTGTTTCTTTGTATCAGTATACTGCTGCTGGATTATGTGAATTTCCCCTTGGGATTAATAAAGTATCTATCTATCTATCTATCTATCTGTTCTGGTGCCGTGGACAGCATCACTTCCGGTTCCGGCACCGCGGGTGACGTCACTGCTGGTTCTAGTCACAGATGACGTCACTTTCGGTTTTTGGCCTTTAAAGCCACCATCATTTCAACATCCCGTCAGTTCAGTTCAGGACTCAAAACAATGCACATGAGTGCACTTTCAAAACCCTTTTGCAGCCAGGGACAATATATGGGTGGCTGCCACAAACCTTATTGTGTGCGTTGAGGCTGTTCATTTACAGCACATACATTTCAAAACCAGCAAATCCCAAACTAAATAGTCAAAAGGCCGCTGGAGTAAAAAAAAAACAGCATTGAACAAAGAGTGTGGAGAACCCAACTCCAGCTCTTTAATACCTCCACATCCAGCTTGTGTCTTGTATATATTTTTCTCAGAAGAATGTGGTACATTTAATTAGTAGTTTACAATTAATTAGGGAACTCATTATTTAACACAAAAGACATAATTATCAGTAAGGAAATGACGATAAATTAAACACAGAACAAAATTAAAAGGAAAGGATTGGGGAAAATAACAAAGCCAATAAAAATGAAAACAAGGACAAAGGCAGAATGATGATTGGCAAGGTCATGTGAAGGTTCATGAATTATGCATTTGGCATTTAACTTAGCATGCTATTAAATTAAATTCTTCTTTTGTTCACTTTCTCTTGACAAAACAGTGTAGCACAGGGGTGCCCACATTTTTCGGCTTGTGAGCTACTTTTAAAATGACCAGGTCAAAATGACCTACCTACATTAAAAATTATATATATATATACTGAGTATCAGAGGTGGGTAGTAACGAGTAACATTTACTCCGTTACATTTACTTGAGTAACTTTTTAAATAAATTGTACTTCTAAGAGTAGTTTTACTGCACCATACTTTTTACTTTTACTTGAGTACATTTATGAAGAAATGCCACTCTTACTCCACTACATTGGCTAACACTCGATTCGTTACTTTTTTTCCATTAGATAAAGTCTGACAGACAATTTTCAATCTGCTCTGTGTGGCATATGCTGTCAAGTTGCGCACATGCCTTCCTTTGCGTCTCCAGCTCTGTCGTGAGGTTTTGGATGTTCCCCAAATCAAGGCGCTGCAGCTTTGAGGACAGATGTTGCATTTTTCGTTTGAAAGCTTTTACTGAGCTAATCATATTGACCATGGAGTTCTCTTTTCCTTGCAGCTGTAAATTAAGCTCATTCAACATGTTGGTCAGATTGGAAAAAAAATGCCAAGGCTATCAACCATTGATCGTTATTAAGTTGCTTGTATTCTGCATGTTTAATGACAAGGAGAAACTTCTTTTTCTCCGGCCAGGGGTCTTGAAATCTCAGCAGGAATTTCTCCCTAGACATCTGTCTCAACGAAGGCATCTTTTATCATCTCTCCATCTTGGAAGGACTTCTTATGCTTAATGATCGAGTGACTCACCCGGAACGATGCTTCGGTATGTCTTCCTTTGCTTTTGAGCTCAGCTGAGTGAAAAATGACGGCTGTCCGATTAACTGCGATTTTAGTTCTCTCTCCTTTCTCTTTCTCAGATCGCTTTTCGGAAGGAAGTCAGTTTTGTAGTTTTTATGAACAGTTTGAAAATGCCTTTTCACATTTTCCAACTTTGGAATAGCAATCATAGATTGACAGATCAGACAAACACACTTCGATTGTGACATTATGAGAGAAAAAAATCATCTTCCAAATCCACATCCAGCCCATAAGCAACAATTTTTTTTTAATCCCTTCTTTAGTCGATATAAATTGGGAAGCTAACCAGATCAGTTAAAAAGCTGGAGTTTTTCATTAGCTCGTGCATTTAATCATGCGTGCGGGATGACTAGTGTGTTAGAAGAAAAAAGATCTCAGACTGGCCGCCCTGTATGTCAATCAAGTGGCAAATGCCATAAGGAGGATATATGATAGACTAACATTTAAAACATTTTGAATGCAACGCGATCTACCTGCACTCCCTTTCCGATTTACTGGTCGATTGCGATCGACGCATTGGGCACCACTGGTGTAGCCTGTCCCCAACTCAAAAGCAAGCCTGCATACGCTCAAAATTAGGTTCAGGCTTTACAAGTTAAAAAAACTAAATACTACTCAAAAATTGTCCTTCAAGGAAGATGAGAACTGTAAACCTTCAGGCTTGAAGGACAAAACAAAACAATGATCTTTAAATATTAAAAAATTCATTAAATAAACAAAAGAAGAACAATAATAGCAAAGCAAGTCAAAAAGGGGTTAACTCAAATCTAACAAATCCAGCCTATGAGGCAAAAGTCAAATTCCATAAAATTGAAGCAAAAAAAAAAATCAGAACAGTACTTAAAATAAATGTTTTTAACTTCACAACACGGAATGACACTCTAAGGGGCCATCTCTTGGACCTGAATATACAGGCTGAAGGCTGTCCCTCAGCAGTGATGTTACAATGGCCCCGCCTCTTGGGGTTTCGCTCACAAAAATCCAAGGAATACAATCAGGAGACACAAATGCACAATAAATAACTACTAAATGATACTTAAGTAACACACTAACAGCAAAATGTGCATAATAGCAATAAAGCATAAAAAGTAATAATTAAAAATCAAGAGAAATGACAAAAAGTACTACATATATAAGACACGGAACACATCCTGATTGACACATAACATTGACCTTGTGACTGTCAGCCATATTGTTCAACAGACCCAGTGTCTTTGCTAATGAGGGACACAAACATCCCAATTTCCTGAGAGCTACAGTGCTCTTTTCCTAAAGCTCTTAACAGAATTTCCTACGTGAAGTTGATATCTCTATGGTGCATATCCTGTCCTAACAGGTCCAGGCGCTGATAATTCTGGAGACATACACAAACCTTTTGATCACTCAGTAAAGCCACCAGCAGTGCACACATCTTGTCCTCTTAGTAGACTACATCCTCACTACACATCGTTTGTGTTTAATAGAGCTTTCTTTTAACTAATTAAGCACAGACATTACACAGTTGAAATTATCTTTTTTAGTACATTAATGATGTACACATAATAAATATAGATCAAACATCATTTTATTATGGCATACACTCTACAACCCCCAAGACAATATTCTTTTATGATGTCTTATGTCCTGATTACCTAAACTGACTAAAGTTGTAGTATTGTTAACTGGATGATGGATATTACAGTCTTAGTTTTTCAGATAATATTTCAAAATCTTTTAGCCAAGATAGTACACTAGAGTGCCATAAATAATTTTGGGGCTTTTATTCTGTAAATGTAATTGTTTGCTTCTTATTTTTTGATTCTTGATACCTTTTTGTTTGATAGATGAGGTATATATCTAAATAGCTAAAGGATTCGTCATCATCAACAGAAACAACTGAGTTATATTTTGATGCTTTTCAAATTTAATGAGGACATGCAGTTCTTTTGCATACTGATTTCTCTGTAGATTGGAAACAGTATTATGGAAATCATTCCAACAGATATCCATGCTTAGCACAATACAAAGCAGATGCTCCTAGCACATCAAAGGAACGGATTACACTTGCAGGTGTGATTTATCTTCATGGGTTTTGTGGTTTCTTTTTTTGCAGGCAAAAATCCTGGTTCTATTATTATCAGTGACCCACTTTTGGTACGTGTCTCTGGATTGCATTTTCTGAGGCCCTCCGTTTGGTGGCTGAACAGCTGTTTTTCAACATTATAAAAAGACACTTTTGCACATATTGTGCATTTTGGGGATTCAATTCAAAACAGACACGCTGTAAAATGGACCACCAGCAGACAACTCAGCCCTAACAAAGAAGACTTAATATAGGGGTCCTGAGGCGGCTGCAGTATCTACTATCAGAAAGAGTTTTCAAAGAAATTAACCATGTTACAGCTGGTAAGCTCCACATTGTCCACATGCGTATTTGATCCTCAACTATGCCACCATGCAACACTATATTTTGAAAATGGGTCAGGACAGCAAGTTGGCAATTGTTAACTGAAAGCAGTGCATCAATGATTTTAAGCGGGAAGAAAGGTGACTTCAATGTATTTCATTTACGTTTCTTTGGACAAGATTCATATGTAGTTGCCCTGAACATTTCTATTTCAGCACTTGGTTAGCAGCTGAGTGTTACTCCTTGATTTACAAAATGATTATATTACCAAATACTATCAGAATCTGAATTTCATACACAGTACAGCTTCTACTTTTGTGTGGGCTCCCTCCAAGAGTTAGAAGGGCTGTATTTGATCTCAGTTGTTTTCCCATTGCAACAAATGAGTTGGCTGCATCAGTACATTTGATGGTAGCAACCGATGGCACAAGTTGAAGATACCCCAAAATTGTGCTTAAATCTGCCAAAAGATCTTTCCGGTAAACTGTAAGATTAAACAATTTAGAAATAAATTGTTAAATTATTACATTAAATAAATATATATTTGAAGTTATTTTTCAATTATAATGCTTCACACTGTGTCTTTGCGTTTAGCTCACTTGTGCCAAGACACTCATAGCTTCATTGCATTAGAAGTAAAAATCCCAAATTGCAATCAAAAATCAACTAAATTTTGGATCAGCTCAACAAGCAGGACCTCTGCATCAATCTGAATGCTAAAGGCATCTTAGCATAAGTAGAGTTTGAAGGGGAGAAGGGCACTTATCTCTAGTGGCCTGAATCAAAATCTCCATAATGTTTCGGTCGACAGCCCGGGTTAACAACGGCCACCACCAGTACTGTTAGCTAACAGGGTGCCGGCGGAAATTAGGCCACTGTTGGATGAAGAAGAGGGGGGAGATGTGTCCAGAGGCAGAAGGACAGGAAGAAAGTAAAGAGAGTGGAACTGAGGGTAGGAACTTTGAATGTGGGCAGTATGACTAGTAAGGGAAGAGAGTTAGCCGATATGATGGAGAGAAGGAAGGTTGATATATTGTGTGTGCAAGAGACTAAATGGAAAGGGATTGGAGGTGGATTCAAATTGTTCTATCATGGTGTGCATAGGAGGAAAAATGGGGTAGGGATTATTTTAAAGGAACAGTATGTCAAGAGTGTTTTGGAGGTGAAAAGAGTGTCAGACAGAGTAATAATTATGAAGCTGGAAATTGGAGGTGTGATGATGAATGTTGTTAGTGCATATGCTTCACAAGTTGGGTGTGTGATGGATGAGAAAGAAGATTTCTGGAAGGAGTTGGATGAAGTGATGAACAGTGTACCCAAGGGACAGAAAGTGGTGATTGGAGCGGATTTCAATGGACATGTTGGTGAAGGAAACAGAGTAGAGGAGGAGGTGATGGGTAGGCATGGTGTCAAGGAAAGGAATGAAGAAGGTCAGAGGATAGTGGATTTTGCAAAAAAGATGGACATGGTTGTGGTGAATACGTATTTTAAGAAGAGGGAGTAACATAGGGTGACATACAAAGTGGAGGAAGATGCACACAGGGAGATTTTATCATATGCAGAAGAGTCAATCTGAAGGAAATTAAAGACTGCAAAGTGGTGGCAGGGGAAAGTGTAGTTAGGCAGCATAGGAAGGTGGTCTGTAGGATGATGTTGGAGATCAAGAAGAAGAGGAGGAGAGTGAGGGTAGAGCCAAGGATCAAATGATGAAAGTTGAAAAGGGAAGACTGCAAGGTTGAGTTTAGGGAGGAGGAAAGACAGGCACTGGGTGGCAGTGAAGAGTTACCAGACAGCTGGGCAACTACAGCAGAAGCAGTAAGAGTAACAGCAAGAAGCATGCTTGGCATGACATTTGGACAGAGGAAGGGGGAAATGGAAACCTGGTGGTGGAATTGAGAAGTACAGGAGAGTATACAGAGGAAGAGGGTGGTGAAGAAGAAGTAGGATAGTCAGAGAGATACAGAAAGTAGACAAGAGTACAAGGAGATAAGGCGGAAGCTGAAGAGAGGTGGCGAAGACTAAAGAAAAGGCGTATAATGAGTTGTATGAGAGGCTGGACACAAAGGAGGGACAAAAGGACCTATACCGATTGGCTAGACAGAGGGACCGAGCTGGGAAAGATGTGCAGCAGGTTAGGGTGATAAAGGATAAAGATGGAAACGTACTCACAAGTGAGTAGGATGTGATGAGCAGATGGAAGGAGTACTTTGAGAGGCTGATGAATGAAGAGAACGAGGGAGAGACAAGGTTAGATGATGTGGAGATAGTGAATCAGGATGTGCAAAGGATTAGCAAAGAGGAAGTAAGGACAGCTATGAAAAGGATAAAGATTGGAAAAGCTATTGGTCCAGATGACATACCTGTGGAAGCATGGAGTTGTTTAGGAGAGATGGCAGTGAAGTTTTTAACCAGATTGTTTAATGGAATCTTGAAAAATGAGAGGATACCTGAGGAGTGGAGAAGAAGTGTACTGGTACAGATTTTTAAGAATAAGGGGGATGTGCAGAGCTGTAGTAACTACAGGGGTATAAAATTGAGTCACAGCATGAAGTTATGGGAAAGAGTAGTTAAGAAGGGAGGTGATGATTAGTGAGCAGCATTATGGTTTCATGCCAGGAAAGAGCACAACAAATGCAATGTTTGCTCTGAGGATGTTGATGGAGAAGTATAGAGAAGGCCAGAAGGAGTTGCATTGTGTCTTTGTGGACCTGGAGAAAGCATATGACAGGGTGCCCTGAGAGGAGTTGTGGTATTGTATAAGAAAGTCAGGAGTGGCAGAGAAGTACGTAAGAGTTGTACAGGATATGCACAAGGGAAGTGTGACAGTGGTGAGAACTCCAGTAGGAGTGACAGATGCATTCAACGTGGAGGTGGGATTACATTAGGGATCGGCTCTGAGCCCTTTCTTATTTGCAGTGGTGATGCACAGGCAAGAAGAGGGAGGAGTCCCCATGGACTATGATGTTTGCTGATGACATTGTGATCTGTAGTGAGAGTAGGGAGCAGGTCGAGGAGACCCTGGAGAGTTGGAAATATGCTCTAGAGAGGAGAGGAATGAAGGTCAGTAAGAACAAGACAAAATACATGTGTGTGAATGAAAGGGAGGTCAGAGGAATGGTGAGGATGCAGGGAGTAGAGTTGGTGAAGGTGGATGAGTTTAAATACTTGGGATCAACAGTACAGAGTAATAGGGATTGTGGAAGAGAGGTGAAAAACAGAGTGCAGACAGGGTGGAATGGGTGGAGAAGAGTGTCAGAAGTGATTTGTGACAGACGGGTATCAGCAAGAGTGAAAGGGAAGGTCTACAGGACAGTAGTGAGACCAGCTATGTAATATGGGTTGGAGACGGTGGCACTGACCAGAAAGTAGAAGACAGAGCTGGAGGTGGCAGAGTTAAAGATGTTAAGATTTGCATTGGGTGTGACAAGGATGGATAGGATTAAAAAATTAGAGGGTCAGCTCAAGTTGCAAGGTTGGGAGACAAAGTCAGAAAGGCAAGATTGTGTTGGTTTGGACATGTGCAGGATGTTAAGGATAGAGCTGTCAGGTGAGAGAAAAAGAGGAAGGCCTAAGAGAAGGTTTATGGATGAGGACAGATAGAGGACATGCAGGTGGTGGGTGTAACAAAGCAAGATGCAGAAGGCAGAACGATATGGAAAAAGGTGGTCCTTTGTGGCAACCCCTAATGGAAGCAGCCAAAATAAGATGAAAATGATGACTGTTTTTTTTTTTATCTCAGTGAATAAAATGGTGTGGACTACAGCTAAACTTTTATATGATTATTTTCCTAAATTACTGTTTTGGTTTTAGTTTTTGCATCGTAACCTCTACATCCTACAGGCTTGTGCTGCTGCCGTCCTCATTTGTTCTCACTCTGTTTTGACTGAGCAAGCAGACACACTGACTTTTACTTAATATGGATACTCATCAAAACATCAGCTTCAGAAATTATCACTTCTGTTCAAGAGGCAAGTAAACCTGTTCTATCTGTTGACATTTTTCTGTTACAAGTTCAGACTCCAGAAAATTGTTTACAAAGGTGGGACCTTGGATCTGAGAAAAGTAAAAATTAAATTAAACAAAACATTTATCACATCAGCTTACAAATAACAAAGAGTAAGGGGACTATACAATGGGATCAGTGGCAACAAAATTATCTCTGTGGCTATTGAGAAAAGGGAACACTTGTGCAAATCTGTTATTTTTGCAAAATTGTTTCGCTAAATTAGGCATAAGCAGGAGACAATTATCTGGGTATAGTTGAATTTGTCTCAAAATTTGACCCAGATTTCAGTGGGAAGCAGTCCAATTATTTCAATTACACATGCTAAAACTTCCAGAATGAAATCGTTGCAGTGTGTTAGAGCAAATGTATGAAAAAATATCTAATGCAGTGTGTATAGCTGACTTTTGTAATAAAAAGAAACGGTTCAAGATAAAGGATTGGGGCACCAGCATGCTAAACCCTGTTTTATATCGTAAGGTTTCTATACTCTTTTGGAATTCCTCCCCCAATGGGACGACACGCCAAAGAGCACCCCGAATTGCGATATCCCCATCTGTGGAAGACATCCTATCAGTTGCCGGGGCAACCGCAGGCTCTCAACACTGTAGCGGCTTGTAGCAAAAGCAAATTTGAGCCAACCGTATTCGCGCTATAATTGCCTGTCGTCGATGGTGATACAAGGAACATTACAAATGCAGGGAAGAGGATTACTTGGCCAACACCCTGCCTGATTGCTGTGTATGTGTATATGAGAGTGGTAGATCCCGCTGCAATAAATAGCTGTGCTGTTCCTGTTTCAAGCTGAATAAATCTGGTTTTGCTAAAGTACTGATACTCAGCCTTGTGTTTTGGGGTGCAAGACATGGACTCTCATGTCACAATATGTGCATCTATTAATAAATGAAAAAAAATAAAAAGAAACAAAAAGGTTGTGGAGCTGAGTCTCATAGATCCAATATTTTTAGCAAAATAGTCTCTCCTGATGCAGTCATGAAATCAGCCTAATCGCTCTTCTCTGGGCTTTTTCTAATGCTGCTACATCTTTTTTTTCAGCTTGGGGACCAAAACTTTACACAGTATTCCAGATGAGGTCTAACCAGTGTGTTGTAAAACTTGTGCTTAACCTCCTTTAACGTGTACTCTACACATTGTTATGAGTATCTGTGCACATCATTAAATCATAAGAGACACAATCGTAAAGCATTAGACAAAAAGCAAATTATTTGAAAGCATTTTGTAGAGACAACAACAATATTTATTTATATAGCACATTTTCATACAAATAATGAAGCTCAAAGTGCTTTACATGATGAAGAAAGAGAAAAAAGGCAAAGTAAGAATTAAAAGCAGAGAAAACTAAATAACATAGAATAAAAGTAAGGTCTGATGGCCAGGGAGCACAGAAAAAACAAAACAAACTCCAAACTGCTGGAGAAAAAATAAAATCTGCAGGGGTTCCATGCCACGAGACCGCTCAGCCCCCTCTAGGCATTCTACCTAACATACAGTTGTGCTTGAAAGTTTGTGAACCCTTTAGAATTTCCTGTATTTCTGCATAAATATGACCTAAAACATGATCAGATTTTCACTCAAGTCATAAAAGTAGATAAGGAGGAACCAGTTAAACAATTGAGGCAAAAATATTATGCTTGTTCATTTATTTATTGAGGAAAATGATCGAATATTACATATTTTTGAGTGGCAAAAGTATGTGAACCTCTAGGATTAGCAGTTAGTTTGTAGGTGAAATTAGAGTCAGGTGTTTTCAGTCAATGAGATGACAATCAGGTGTGAGTGGGCACCCTGTGTTATTTAAAGAACAGAGATCTATCAAAGTCTGCTCTTCACAACACGTTTGTGGAAGTGTATCATGGCACGAACAAAGGAGATTTCTGAGGACCTCAGAAAAAGAGTTGTTGATGCTCATCAGGCTGGAAAAGGTTACAAAACCATCTCTAAAGAGTTTGGACTCCACCAATCCACAGTCAGACAGATTGTGTACAAATGGAGGAAATTCAAGACCATTGTTACCCTCCCCAGGAGTGTTCGACCAACAAAGATCACTTCAAGAGCAAGGCGTGTAATAGTCGGTGAGGTCACAAACGACCCCAGGGTAACTTCTAAGCAACTGAAGGCCTCTCTCACATTGGCTAATGTTCATGTTCATGAGTCCACCATCAGGAGAACACTGAACAACAATGGGGTGCATGGCAGGGTTGCAAGGAGAAAGCCACTGATCTCCAAAAAAACATTGCTGCTCGTCTGCAGTTTGCTAAAGATCACGTGGACAAACCAGAAGGCTTTTGGAAGAATGTTTTGTGGACGGATGAGACCAAAATAGAACTTTTTTGTTTATATGAAAAGTGTTATGTTTGGAGAAAGGAAAACACTGCATTCCAGCATAAGAACCTTATCCCATCTGTGAAACATGGTGGTGGTAGTATCATGGTTTGTGCCTGTTTTGCTGCATCTGGGCCAGGACGGCTTGCCTTCATTGATGGAACAATGAATTCTGAATTATATCAGAGAATTCTAAAGGAAAATGTCAGGACATCTGTCCATGAACTGAATCTCAAGAGAAGGTGGGTCATGCAGCAGACAACAAACCTAAGCACACAAGTCGTTTTACCAAAGAATGGTTAAAGAAGAATAAAGTTCATGTTTTGGAATGGCCAAGTCAAAGTCTTGACCTTAATTCAATTGAAATGTTGTGGACGGACCTGAAGCGAGCAGTTAATGTGAGGAAACCCACCAACATCCCAGAGTTGAAGCTGTTCTGTACTGAGGAATGGGCTAAAATTCTTTCAAGCCGGTGTGCAGGAATGATCAAAAGTTACCGGAAACTTTTAGTTGCAGTTATTGCTGCAAAGGGGGGTCACATGAGATACTGAAAGCAAAGGTTCACATACTTTTGCCACTCACAAATATGTAATATTCGATCATTTTCTTTAATAAATAAATGACCAAGTATAATATTTTTGTCTCATTTGTTTAACTGGTTTCTCTTTATCTACTTTTAGGACTTGAGTGGAAATCTGATGGTTTAAGGTCATATTTTTGCAGAAATATAGAAAATTCTAAAGGGTTCACAAACTTTCAAGCACAACTGTAAATGATCAGTCCTCATTGTATTCAGGGTTCTCATGGAAGGATTTGATGATGACGGTCACGTGGACTCCTGGCCTTTAATCCATCAATGTAGAGACATCATGCTGCTTTGATTAGGTGGTGGTGGCGCAGGAAACCGTAAAAAGAACTGAAGAGAGAATAGGGGTTAGTATGGATTTTGGAGTGACCATGAATAGTAATGATAATTAATTGAATATGCAGAGCATCAGGATTAAAATAAATGAAGTTATGAGAAAGCCATGTTAAATTAATGTGTTTTAGCAGGTTTTTAAAACTTTTACAACTGTGCCCTTCAGTGCTGAGATATAGAAACTGTGTAATGGATATTGAATTAACCAAATGAATACAGTACAGTATATCATAATAAATACACCCATAGGGTAGAGGAGGAGCATGGACTGATTCTTTTGTTTATTTGTCTCAGATGAAATGTGTCCTTCTCTCACAAAATGAAGCATTATCTCAAGTCTGCAAAATTATTTTACACCACAAAAATAGTACATGAATATAACTTTCACAGGTAAGTTTTCACTAACTATACAGTAGGAAACATAAAGATTCCCAAAATACATACCTTGTATGATTCATACTTTGCTTTTTAAAGTGTGCATTTATCACTATTTCTACTGTATAATGTGTGTATATTAAAACAAATCAATTCATTTGTAAAATTCTCAATACATTTTAGATATTGCTTTGCTATTATTTTTTGTTACACTAAATAGTAAATTTGCAGATTGTTGTATCTAAATGTCAGCTGACTGACTATTGTTGAATGAATCCATTGATCTTAACAACTTGTAAAGACAAATGGTTTGAAGTGCAATTTCTTTTGCAATATTGTCACCTCTTTCAAAATGTTAATTTTATCTGGTGTTTCACGTATGTATTTAGACTCATACGCACACCCACACCCCACTGCCAGTTTACAAGGCCCATTTTATGTCACAGGAGGTACTGGTAACAGCATGATTCTGGACAGATTTAGGTTATTTCTTTTTTTTATTGGTGCCAAGCTTTACAAAATCATTATAGCTGGGTTCACAGTTCAAAGCAGACTTTTTTTGCTGCATTCATTTAGCTAAATTATATATGACAGCGCCCTGCAACATAAGGGCCCCTAATTATTCTAAAGATATATAGCACTTGTTTTTTTAAGATGTCCTGGACAAGTAACCAATTTATTATTTGGCTTTAAGGCCAACACTTGGTCAACCACTGCAGACGAAATATTTGACTTCTCTTTTCCTGTGCAAAGCACAGATAAGAGAGAATCTGTGCTGAAAACTATAGAAAGCATAAACACAAAGAGGGCAGGCTGTCATTTCCCAAAGTGGTTTGCTTAATTTTATATCCAGCGGTTTTACGTCTGCAGATGTCATCCAAAAAGGAATTCTTTTAAGAAAGGTCAACATAACTTTAGGCAGACAAAGAGCAAACACTGTAGCCACGACACTGGCATTAAAGATATGAGTGTCACTCAGTAATGTGTAGGCCTATACAATACCCTAAACAAAACTGAAATTCAGACTGCACTGTGTGGTTATATGCAGTTTAAAATGAAACAGCACAATAACATGAATGTTATATGTAATTAAACCTAATAATTCACACAAGTTTTATTTTTATTTGTGATTCTTCGTGTTGTACTAGTAAATTCTGCATATACTGCAGATTCTTGTTTGTTTTTAATAGCCAAGCTACAAATCTAAGGTAGCCAAAGCCGAATTATGCTCCCTGTTCATTGTAAAATTAGCCATGGTTTTAACTGAAACGGACATTGCTTTTGCAAGAGATTTTGAATATACTGTGCAATTTTTTTGGAGATATAGAAAATAAATATTTACTGTTGAAAAAAAATAAAAATAAACTGTTTTGTTTATATTCTTGAAAGAGAGAATATAAACCTAAAGCTATGCTAAATGCAATTTGTTCCACAATCAGTTGAACTTCAAGTTATGTTATAGCTGTCTGGGCAAAATAGGCAGAGATTGACACACAAGACAAAATTAACAAGAGCGTTGGGACAAAGCTAAACAGAGGTTGTGAAATGAGTGCAACAATAAGAAGATTCAGTATGCAAGTGAACAAAATATGAATGCCACGGTCTGGATAAAAACAAGCGAAAAAACAAAGCAAACATTTGAAAATAAAGACCAAGCATAGTAAGAGGAAGAAGGAGGTTTATGACTGAACCCCAGCTTGTGGGTAAAGTTTACAGTAAATATCCTGCTTACAGTGCTTACTTTTATTGCTGCTGGCATCTACAACATATGAATGTGAGTAAATTTGCTTTTATTTTTTATTATTATTTTTTTTATTGTCTTCTTGGGTGATATCATCAACAATGTCATTTTGAATCCCTATTCTGAGTGCATGTGATGTCATGGCAATCATGTTATATAAGATTGCCTTGCCGTTTGTTTAGCGTCTACTCTTTGCTTTTTTTAAAGTAAAGTTCTTGTCAGATTCTCATCTTGGTTTATTTTTAATATACCTGTCCATTTAAAGATTCACAAGTTGATTATTTCCACCACCTTTTTTATTTGCTCTCTTGGTGAACTCTTTGACTACTTTGGATCTCTCTTTCTCTAGCAACAAAAGATTATAATGTAAACCTTCCCTTTCTCACTCTCTGTTTTCCAAAAGCTCCTCACAGCACACTACAGTGTGTTAATAAGGGTGTGGTGAACTATGACGACACAAACAAAATGAAAGAGATAGACTACAGTCTAGTAACCTGTTTTAGTCCGCTTTTGGAATATGCCTTCCCTTTTCTGAAACAGAGAAGGTAACAGAGAATTTTTAAATAAAATACCAGAAGAGATGTAAACCAGATTTGTAACCGGAGAAGCCAATTAAAGCCCATCATCAAACCAAAATCAAAAATCCTAAATCAAATTCAAAAATACATAGCTCAGATGTTATTTTCCAGGAGATCTAACTAAACACACACTATTCTTTTGTTATTTTTTTCTGTAAACTGTGATAGATAGGAAATGATCTTTGTGACTTTTATGCCCTTGACCTTGTGATGTCACAGTCACTAACTAGCAATTCATTTCCCTTGCAATGTAGCAACAACCGCTCCTCAGAATGGCGGCACCCATGATAAACAAAATATTCAAGTTTACGATAATACTTTCTGGATGAAAACTAAAACCAGATCCACGATCCTTAAATTCTACATACCTAATCAGATTTTCATGAGGGGATATTATGAGGGGTGTTCAATTATAAACAGGAATTTTCATGCTCTGTTCTCATAAAAAGTGCAAGGTAGACCTGATTCACTGGACAAACACACGCAAATATGAACTTGTCATTAATAGTGCTGGCTGCTCTTTCCCCCTTTCCTGTCAGTTGTAATCAACATGTCGGTGCAGGAGGTACACAGTAGTGTTGTGCAGCATGTTATTACATTTTTGACAAATGACGGAGTCATTCCATCTCAGATTTATTCAAGACTTAAAAATCAATTTGAGGATGAGTGGCTCTCTCAGTCTAGAGTTTATGATTCATACAAGTAATTCAGAGAAGGACTATCATCTCTTCGGTCCACTTAAGGAATTTTTAGGAGGGAAGAAATTCAAGTTGACTGATGAGGTTATTGACGCTGTGCAAGAATGGATCAACAGGCTGTCAAAAGACTTCTACTCTTCTGGGATGAAGAAGCTTCCTGAGCACTGGGACAAGTGTATTACAGTGGCAGGAGACTACATAGAAAAATAGCATGTACGTTGTTTCATTGTATTCAATAAAAAAAGCACAGCTCATAAATTCCTGTTTACATTTGAACGCCCCTTTTATTATTATATTTAACTTGTTTCAGCAATCATGTTTTTTGTTCACATACTGTGCCTCATTCCACTTACTCTTCGATTATAAATATAGCTGGGAGTGATTTGGGGTTTACACCCCCTGAAATATCTACTATATAATAAAACACTAAGGTCTGTGTTTACAGTTCTTCTGAGCAATCTGATTGGTCAGTTTGGCTCTGAAGATGCAACAAAATTGGAAGTATGAATGTTAGATGCACAAGAAGTAGTAAAGGCATATGATCCATGCTGAGAAAGTTGCCTGCAAAGAAAGCAAGAATAGAACTGGACAGGAAGCGAGAAAGGTCTCAAAAATAATTGCAGATTCTGAGAAGGAGGCTTTATCAGAACACGCTTGAGAGATAGGGAGTGCTGGTTAAGAGACATCAAACATGCAAATACAGAGGAAAGGCACTGAAGGAACATGTAGGACATCCATCCATTCATCCATTATCCAATCCGCTATATCCTAACTACGTCACGGGGGTCTGCTGGAGCCAATCCCAGCCAACACAGGGCTCAAGGCAGGAAAAAAACCCTGGGCAGGGCGCCAGCCCACCATGGGGCGCGCACACACACACACACCAAGCACACACTAGAGACAATTAAGAATCGCCAATGCACCTACCCTGCATGTTTTTGGACTGTGGGAGGAAACCCACGCAGATACGGGGAGAACATTCAAACTCCACGCAGGAAGGACCTGGGAAGCAAACCCAGGTCTCCTTACTACAAGGCAGCAGTGCTACCAACTGCGTCACTGTGCCGCCCACATGTAGGACAAGAGATAGCAAATATTTTTTAATCATTCTATTACTTTTCTTTGACAGGTACTGTGTCTATTAAATTATTTTTAACAGTTCTGACTAATTGATCATAGATGATATTATAACTAATGTACATTTTCTCACCCCCCCCTGCCCATATGATCATACACGCACAGACTCCTGATTTAGTGTAGGGGCTATGTTTTCAAGTGTCACTTTTTTGGTGGCTGAGGTTTTCACGTGCCTATTGGAAGAAACTGTGCATGAGTCAAAATCCTCTCATGGTTTCCAGACACACCAAAAACAGAAAGGTAAGAATGCTAATAATAAAAAATACAGAAACATCACATATGGTATAAATGTATATGCAGCACAAAGGATATGTACTGTAAGTTACTTTTGAAAATAATTGAATGTATACTTGTCTTTAATATGGGTATTAAAATTTTTTTGTCTCATTTGTTCTGTATTGAAAGTAAAACCTGAAAGTTTAATACAAATTAAAATATTACCCCTGAAGCTGCAGTGTGACACAAACAGTTTAGAACGCTCTGACATGATGTGCACTTATCTAACCACACTGTTATAAGTGACCCTCAATATAAAGTGTCGCCTGAAGGCCTACAGAGAGTGACATACAGCAAAAGTTCCCAGAGAGGACATAGCATACATTGATTTCCCATTTCCTGCTTTTATAGAAATTTTGTTAAATTATAGAATTATGCTTTGTCTTTTCTTTGAATGAATGGGTTATATGCAGCTTCCTAACTCTTGTAGCACGCCATGCTTACTCAGAGCTGGATTAGGACAGACTTGACTCTCTGAACCTGACACATAGTTTGGATTTTTTAAGATATCAGAGTGTTCATTCATTCACTCGTCAGCTATCCCTACACACATTCATTTTTAACAGAACACATATAAAAAGAGAGTAGAGTGAAGGATGGTATAAGAACAATGGTTACAAATTCAAATACTGAGACAGACTGATCTGGCACAGCAGTCTGGCATGACATTTCACCTCTTCTCTTTTACATTATTAAACAAAATTAATCCAGGATTCATTTCATAAAGTGGAAAAATTGTGATTCTTTGCGCTTATGCCTTAGCCTGAAGGAAACCGACACACACATTGTCTTATGTTCAATTGAATCATTCAATAAAAAAGGCATGCAGTGCTCTTTTGGCAAAAACAGCAACATTATTTCAGCAGCTGTATATAAAGATAATTAAAAAAATAACAATATATGTAGTTTTAAAAAATGATATAATCTTCGGTATTCTCAGCTTGTCAAAGCATGAACAGTAAAGAAAGAATTTTATATGTAATTAAAACTGTGATAAAATATTATGCTGTAAAGAAAAAAAAAACAAAAAGTGCACAAAGTCAGTGTAGAGCTTTTCTGTTAAACCCATACAATGATTGCCAAGCTCCACTGGTTAGTGAGCTGTTCGTGACTGTCATGTTGATTCTAAATTCTCTGTGAACATGAGAATGCAGGCACATGCTGTTTCACAAAATGAAAATGATAAGGCAAATGAAATGAAAAGAGGCAGAGCAACTGAAATAATGACACATCAAGAGCAATTTATTACATTAAAAGAAAGTCACAACCTGGATTTTTCTGGTTTTAATTAGTATTGGAATTGTTGGCCTTTTTTGTGCTTTATGACCTAAACCTCACCTTTCAATTCTTAGTTGGTCACTGTTAATGATTTTATGTGTAACATAGGTTTTTCCATTCTTCTAGCCTGTTAGCCTTTTTGACCAAAATAAAGAATTCTTCAAACTTATTCAGCACAGTAACAAAGTTCTTAGCATTTATGCATGATGGACTCAAATACTGCCCTGCTCATTCATCTTTAGGTCTACATGGGTTTTCCTCCAAAAGAAAATGTGGTTTAGATTAATGACCCTGTTGTGTACTGGCATCCTGTCCAAGGTTGGATCCTGCCTTGTACCTGATGATGCAGGATAAACTCTTGCCCTGATTGAATTTGGGGGACTTGGGAATGGACAAATTTATTAGTACCCTTACAGCTAGTTGAAAAAGTGCTGTATGCCTCCTGAAAGTGATTAAATGAAAAGCAATTTTCCCATGTATACTTGCCTACATTTGATATGTCATCAAGTAAAGCAAAGCAAATGTGAACAGAGGTAAAGTATTGCTTATTCGACAAAGATATTCTAAAATGGCTTTTACACTTTTGTTGGTAGCCTAGAAAGGACCATAAATAACTGCATTACAGTGATTTTTCAAACTAGCTGTTTTCTTTACTTAGTATCAAACATGTCCCCAGTCGTGCAATCAGTCAATTGGCCAATTTAAAAGGAGAAGAGTAGTCACTCTGCTGTTTGGTATCATCATGTATCCTTCACTGACCACGGACCTGAAAAAGCAAATGAGAGAGCTGTCTAATGAGACAAAAAAGAAAATTATTTAGAAGCATGTTAAAGGCAAAGGCTATAAGACCATCATCAAGCAGCTTGATGATCCAGTGAAAACAGCTGCAAATATTATTAAGAAGTTTAAGGTCCATGGGGCTGTAGCTAACCTCCTTGGACACGGTCACAAGAAGAAAATCAATCCCAGAAAGGGTAGAAAGATCAGGAGAATGGTAGATAAAAAACCAAGGACAACTTCCAAAGAGATACAAGCTGAATTCTAAGGTCAAGGTCTCTAGATGCACCATTCATCGCTTTTTGAAAAAAAATAGGGCTAAACGAAAGAAGAACCATGGTGACTAAACTATTGAAAGAAAAACATAAAATGCCAGATTGGAATTTACTAAAATGCATATTGACAAACCACAACACTTCTGGGAGAATGTCATTTGGACAGACATGCCACAACTGGAGATTTTTGGCAAGTCATATCAGCTCTATGTCCACAGATGAAAAAAATGACGTTTTCAAAAGAAATGAACATGGTACCCACTGTTAAACATGAAGGAGGTTTGGTTATGTTTGGGTGTTGCTTTGGTTTGTCTGGTGCAGGGTGGCCTGAGTCTGTCCAGGGAACAATGACATCTCAAGACTATCAAAATCTACTGGAGTGAAATTATTGCCCTGTGTCAAAAAGTTCTGTATGAGTTACAGCTCATAGATCTTCCAACAGGATAATGACACGAAATGCACAGCTAAAATCACCCAATAATGGGTAAGAACAAAATATTAGACTATTCTGAAGTGTCCTTCTGTGAGGTCTGATTTGAATTCTTTTGAACGTGTATGGAAAGAACTGAAATATGAAGTCTGGAGAAGGCACCCTTCAAACCTGACACAGATGGAGCAGTTGGCTCAAGACGAGTGGGCCAAAGTACCTGTTAATAAGTGCAGAAGTCTTATTGAGACCTACAAGAATGCTTGTTTGCAGTGACTGTCTCTAAAGGTTGTGCAACAACATATTAGGTTAAAGATCCCATCATTTCTGTTCAATTCATTTTCATTTGTATTATTATTTAAAACATTCTGTTGAATCAGTACTCTAAAACAAAGTCTGATTTTTGTTAAATATGGAATAAACAATGATGGGTGCCAATTACTTTTGTTTCAAGTTATTTCAGAGACAACTGTGAGTTCTTCTTTTTTATGTAGGGATACCAACAAATTTGTCCACATCTGTTTTGCACTTTGAGATCATAAACTGTATACTAAACCTTCTTTGGACTAAAGACTTAGCGAAATATTAGATTTACTTGCCAGTATTAAGTGATATTATCTGATGACCTATCTGGTAGACTTGTCGGAATTTAAGCATTTTCCATGGCATCCAAAATTTCTTGCTCCAGGTAATCAAAGCTTTAAACATGCATAATTTAAAAAAAAAATGACTGCTGAGACATATCTTTGCATGTTTGTTACTTGTTGGCTTTTTAACTTTATTTTGTTGTTCCCTGCCATTGCCATTATACAATACAATGCAATACAATTTATTTTTATACAGCGCAAAATCACACAATAAGTGCCGTAATGGGCTTTCACAGTCCTTGCCTTTTGACAAAGACTCCCCCACCCCCCAGACTTGACTCTCTAAAAAGACAAGGACAAACTCCCAAAAATAATCCATGTAGGGAAAAAATGGAAGAAACCCTGGGGAAGGCAGCTCAAAGAGAGACCCCTTTCCAGGTAGGTTGGGCGTGTAGTGGGTGTCAAAGAAAAGGGGGTAAATACAATACAATACACAGAACAGAACACAATTAATCCTCAATGCAATATAATAGTGCAATAGAAATATTATAAGTACAGAGCAGAATTCAACAGTAGATGATATCACATAATATGATTTGGATTTGTTCAGAGTCCTGCCATCAAGCTGCCGCCCCCTATTGGCCATTTTACTGCTGAGACAGTGCTGGGCCAGTCAGTCTGATGAAAGAACCCCTACCTGACGATTCCTGCAATTCTCCATCACAGATGACTTTACCTTAGGCAGGCAAAACAACTTGGCAGGTGGGCAGTGGCACCAAGTGCCACATTTGAGTACCAAGAAGAGAAACAGAATAGGTGAGGGTTAGTAACAAATTAGAACATAGATCATATTACTTGTGTTTTAGTGCTAATGACTAACAACAGAGATGCAGTCTGTAAAGTTAATCAGCAGCTTAAGTCAGGGTATGCTAAATTGAATTAGTGAGTCTTCAGCCGGGATTTGAAAGCTGAGACAGAAGGGGCACAACTTATAGTAGCAGGCAGACCATTCCTCAGTTTAGGTGCCCTGTAACTAAAAGCTCAACCTTCCACTGTTATTTTATTAATCCTTGGAATCATAAGCAGACCAGCATCTTGAGATCTTAATGTATGTTCTTGTTTGTTAGTCATGATAAGTTCAGACAGGTAAGCCGGACCTTTGCCATTTAAGGGTTTATATGTTAAAGGGAAAATTTTGAAATCTGCCCTAAACTTAACCGGAAGCCAGTGTAAGGATTTGAGAACTGGAGTTATGTGTTTGTATTTTCTTGTTCTTGTAATAATTCTTGCACCAGCATTTTGGATTAACTGGAAGCTGTGTAAAGAACAGTCTGAACATCCAGTGAACACCGTATCGCAGTAGTCAATCCTACTAGAAATAAATGCATGAATTAATTTCTCAGAATCCTGTTTATTTAAAAAACGCCTTCATTTCTGAGCATTTGTAAGATGAAGGAAACATGATTTAGACAACTTTGTAATGTGTGCGTTAAATGACAAGCTAGAATCAAAGATAACTCCTAGATTGTGGGCTGATTCAGTAAAATTAATGAGTTAAATAATGACAAGATATTGTTGTGATCAGCGTCATTCCCTCCAATAATTAACATCACAAGTAGTTCTCATCCATCCACTCCTTTAATTCACTAACACAACTAATTAAAGACAACATTGGAGAAACTTCATTTGATCTAAATGAAAGTATAACTGGGTGTCATCTGCGTACGAGTGAAAATTAACATTATGTTTTCTAATGATAGATCCCAGTGGAAGCATGAAAAGTGAAAACAGTAAAGGTTCCACTGCTAAGCCCTGTGGGACTCTATATCTCAGTTCTGTGTATAATGATGGAGTACTGTCAGTACATTTCTGTAAGTATTGGAATCAACTTGATAAATAAGAACTATAAGCCATTTTAAAATCTAGTTGTGATGTTCTTAGCAGCTGGAAGAATTCACATGTTACTATCAAGCAACTGCTTTAGACATTCCACTTACAACATGAAATGAAAATTAATTCTTCTGAGAAAATGGGACTAGCTAAAAGATCTACTCGCTCCAATGTGACCATTTGCAGATCACACCAACTTGCTGCAGTAGGATAATTTGTCTTCACATAAATTTTACCTACAATTATGGGCTTAAGGAGGTACTACAAAGAGACAAAGAAAAGCAAAATATATACACAGCTTCTAATTAGTACACTGAACAACATATTTATACCAAGACCTCAGATCTTTTGAGGTGCTTCTTGCTGCTACATGCCTGATAGATCAATCTGTTGTGCATCTTCTGCTTTATCCACATTCGGAGCCTGTGTTCATTGCACAAGGAATTATATGTGGAACAGAGGTTGCAATCTTTTTGTGTCAATCTACATGTGTATAAGCACCACTATAATTTGATATAGACACTGCAAGTGAGAAACATCAGATCCAGGTCACTGCACCACCTCTAGCAAACACAAACAAGAGTGACATGGCTAATCTTCACTAGAAGCAATTTCAGTTTATTTAAGCAACTTTTGTCATTCTGTGAATATAAAGTTGGACATCTATTTAATATAGGGGAGTAGTACACTTTGCTGGGTGAACACTGAAGCCACTTTTTCCCCAAATGTCCCCATGTGCTTAGAATCTGAAAGCTACTTGAGCCGTGCAAACTTACGTAGGGATGTTATTTGCAGCGTGTGGTACTTACTGCTCATAATTGGAATTGCAGAATTGTAGCGCTGGAAATGAAAGTGTAAGTCATTTGCTTAAACTTATTACAGGTTGCAACAACAGAATATGAAATATTTATTTAATTTAATTCTTGCCTTTTGAATTATTCTAGGAGCCTTTGTACCAAATGTTAGTGGAGCAGGCCTACAACTTTAAAATGGAACGCAAGCATTTGGAATAAATTAATACGTATATGAGTAAAATACCCCCGTGACCCTGTGTTCGGATTCAGCGGGTTAGAAAATGGATGGATGGATGAGTAAACACAGGGACAGAATGTTATATATGATAAAAAATACAGTATGTTCTAACAGCAATCAGCTGTTAGTTCAGTGCAGATGTGACATTCCTCATCCATCCTCTCATCATTAACTTTCAGCTGCAACTGACTTCAATGAACATTCCTCATCTGTATCAGCATCTCATCGTTCACACTTCTTTGAACTTAAACAATTTAAATTGTTTTAACATTATTTTTTAACATTTTACGTGTGACCTTACACACATTTTCTTCTGTCCAGAAAGACAACAATGCTCGAAGACCTCCTTATGATTATTATTCTCTTTTTTTTTTTAATTGTCATTGACATTGCCTCCTATATTCACAATTTACAAACAGCAGCAGCAGCAACAGCAAAAATAAAGGGCTTGCTCTATAACCAGTAATAAATATAACTCACCGACATGTCACTTTGCCTCAAAGAATATAAAGGAAATTTAATCTGTCATTTCATTCAATAATAAGAAGCACTTAAACACGTAATAGACTATAAACAACAAACATATTTCTAGCTGCATATTCATTCAATCAACTTCACATTGAAGTTAAGAATCATCACCCGTTACTATCAAAATTGAAATGTTTGTTACTAGGATACTCACTTAGGCACCATACATTGCTGTTTATCCAACAATTCCATGAAGAATTAAATCCATTAATAAATTTGTTTTTATGGTTATAAAAAGATTTTAGTAACAGGAATTTTAGAGGCTGGTTCTATTCCCTGTTTCTAGGTAGAGGTTTTCGGTATGAGTACAGTCATGGTCAAAAGTTATGAGAATGACACAAGTATTAGTTTTCACAAAGTTTGCTGCTTTTAGATATTTTTGTCAGATATTTTTATGTTGTACTGAAGTATAATTACAAGAATTTCATAAGTTTAAAGGCTTTTTTTGAGAATTTTCAAGACCTCTGCAATTCACTCTGGCATGCTGTCAATCAACATCTGGACCAAATCCTGTCTGAGAGCAGCCCATTCTTGCATAATCAATGCTTGGAGTTTGTCAGAATTTGTGGGTTTTTGTTTGTCCACCTTACTCTTGAGGATTGACCACAAACTCAATTGGATTTAGGTCTGGGGAGTTTCCTGGCCATGGACTCAAAGTTTGATGTCTTGTTCCCCGAGGCACTTAGTTATCACTTTTGCCTTATGGCACAGTGCTCCATCATGCTGGAAAAGGTATTGTTCTTCACCAAACTGTTCTTGGATGGTTAGGAGAACTTGTTCTCAGAGGCTATTTTGGTACCATTCTTTATTCATGGCTGTGTTCTTAAGCAAAATTGTGTGTGAACCCATTCACTTGGCTGAGAAGCGACCCCACACATGAATGGTCTCAGGATGCTTTACTGTTGGCATAACACAGGACTGATGGTAGCACTCACCTTTTCTTCTCTGGACAATCTTATTTCCAGATCCCCCAAACAATCGGAAAGGGGATTCATCAGAGAAAATTACTTTACCCCAGCCCTCAGCAGTCCAATCCCTGTACCTTTTGCATAATAACAGTCTGTCCCTGATGTTTGTCTTGGAGAGAAGTGGCTTCTTTGCTGCCTTTCTTGACACTAGGCCATCCTCCAAAAGTCTTCTCCTCACCTGCCTGCTGCCATTCCTGAGCAAGCTCTGCACTGGTGGTGCCCTGATCCTGCAGCTGAATCAGAGGTGGTCCTGGCGCTTGCTGGACTTTCTTGGGTGTCCTGAAGCCTTCTTCACAATAGCAGTGGAAATGGAGCATATTCAAATTTTGTGAAACTTTGTGAAAATTAAAAATAGTGACATTCTCAAAACTTTCGGCCACAACTGAACAACGGTGTAGCACACTTGCTTTAAGTCATGAATTGACGGACTTGACAAGTGCAGCACTGTTATAACCAGGCTTACATAAATGTCTGAATCTAAAAATGGAATAATTCAAGCTACAAGCCTAAAAAGATGGAAAAACATCTGGCACAGATGTTCAGAAACCTCCTTCCTGGAATTTATCAGTTTTTAGCTGCTGATCTTTCTAGCTTCCCATTTTCCAGCAGATTAATTTCTGTTAGTGCTTCTTATTGGCAGGTTCATTTTTGATTATATTTTAATCATTTTCATATGTGCAATCAGCTTTTGTTTCTGTTTTCATTTTTTAGTTTGTTCACATAATAAAAAAGCACATACTCTCGTCATTGTTTCTGTCTGTCTATATGAAACTACTCAACTTCCTATTTACATTTGGAAGCACTTACTCTTCAAGGAAATTTGTCAGGAAAGTTCAGTTTTCATTGTGATATCTCAAATACAGCACACTATATACATTTTTGAAATTTCAAAACTACCCTTCAAAAGCATTGACATTTTTTTCAGATTCTTTATTATCAAAACTAAGAAACATTCTATGTAGTGTCAAGTATGGATTAGTTTCATTAGAGCCGACTATACTTCCTTAGAAGGCTGGCGTCCTTCAGCATTTGCAATATGATGCAGATGTTCTATCAGACGGTTATGGCGAAAGCCCTCTTCTACGCGGTGGTGTGCTGGGGAGGCAGCATAAAGAAAAAGAACATCTCACGCCTGGACAAACTGGTGAGGAAGGCAGGCTCTATTGTAGGGATGGAGATGGACAGTTTGACATCCGTGGTAGAGTGACGCATGCTGAGCAGGCTCCTGTCAATCATGGAGAATCCACTGCATCCACTGAACAGTATCATCTCCAGACAGAGGAGCAGCTTCAGTGACAGACTGCGGTCACTATCCTGCTCCACTGACAGACTGAGGAGATCATTCCTCCCCATCACTATGCGACTCTTCAGTTCCACCTGGGGGGGTAAACATTAACATTATACAAAGTTATTGTCTGTTATACCTGCATTTTTATCACTCTTTAATTTAATACTGTTTTTTATCAGTATGCTGCTGCTGGAGTATGTGATTTTCCCCTTAGATAGATAGATAGATAGATAGATAGATAGATAGATAGATAGATAGATAGATAGATAGATAGGATTAATAAAGTATCTATCTATCTAGTTTCCTGACTCAAATTTATCTTGAGAGATGTCAGTTTAACTTGTATATTTTGTAGTCCTTCATCTTTTACTCATCCAACATCTGCTTCCAGTGGCAAAAAGAGAAACGCAGGCAGAATCATGCATACCTGTAGGGGCTTGTGCTTTCTAGCAGTTCACTTCTCCAGCTCTTTGAAATTACAGTGGGTAAATGATGTGATGTTCATGATTGTAAAAGTAACACATCCAAGAAAATTAACTTGTCAAAATGAATGAAAGAGGATACAAACTCCCTAGGCAAGGCTCTGTGAAACATTATGCATACAGTGAATAAACTTGTACTCAGGAGTTCTGTTACACTAAAAACAACCACATTGCTGCATTAGATACAAATCATAATGATTCAGTATTTTTCAAACAGTGTAATGATAGTATCCATCATGGGCTGTTGCTGCCGGCAATTGTACCTTGAAACTTCAACAGAGATTTTAAATCTCCACTGGATACTTCTTTCAAACATGTTATGTTTAAGAATTTTGAAGTCCAGTTAGCCATAGACACTTCACAAGCAACATCTTCATCCCACTCAACAAAGCAAAATATAAGTTTGCAAAAACTAGGCAAAAAACTTAAAATGGAGATTGTTTTGATTGTATTTAGCAATAAAATCTGCCATAGACATAAAAATAATTTATTTCTTATATATAGATTTCAAAACGTAAGCTAAATAATTGTCACTATATAGTTTTGGAAGTCAATAATTCTTACACTAAATAAAACTAGATTTAATGTCATGATTTAAATACTTTTCATTTGGATTAGATTACATTTTTTTTTGTAGTGAACATGTAAATTGATGTAGTTGTTTTATCACTTGGGTTGGACTTATGCTGTCTATTTTAGCAACCACAAACCAATTTGGGTTCTGTCTAAACTAAATATATATAAATATATATTGTGACATGTGAGTCCCTGTCTTGCACCCCAAAACACGAGGCTGAGTCTCAGTACTTTAGCAAATCCAGCTTTATACAGTTTGAAACAGGAACAGCATGGTTATTTATTGTAGTGGGATCTACCACTCTCCTATACACAGACACAAAAGTCAGGCAGAGTCATGGTCAGGATAGTGGCTAAGTAATACTGTTCCCTGCATTTATAATGTTCCTTGCATCACCCATTGACGGCAGGTGCTCACAGCGCGACCACTATGTTTTCGGATTTGTTTTCGCTGCGAACTGCTACAGCCTTGGGAGCCTGCAGTTACCCCGGCAACCAATAGGCTGTCTTCCACCAATGTGCCGATCACGCTTTGGGACGAACTTCAATGTGTCGTCCTGTTGGAGGGAGCCCCAAAAGACTTTAGAAACCTTACAATATACATATCATTACTAGTCATGAGGTGATACACTTAATCAACACGCAAAGCATATTGCAATACCGGGTTCATAACAAAACACTCTGATACAGTACATCATTGGGACAATGGGTAAAATAATAAAAAATATAAATAAAAAAAAAATGTAAAAAAGAATTTAAATGGTTAGGTAAAATCAATAATACACAAAAATAGGCATTAAAATACAACTGTATAAATTCTTCACCTTTTCTGTTTGACCCAAATATATATGTTTATTGATCTTTGTGATGGCAAAACTCACCTGTTCTGCTCATTGCACATTCCTGACAGTTTCAAAATGTCCTGCAAGCTAAAAGGTGTCTGTTCTTTTTAACTAAACACACATATTTCAAACTTAAAGGACATTTAAAAAGACATTAAAGCTGTGACTGACACTTTAATAACATTCCATAAATTTAGAAAATTTTGCAAAGTGACAATCAATATATACAAAATACAATATGTGAAAAATTAGGAAAACCAGTTACTGACATGTACTTCGAACATGTTTTGATGTTTGGACTATCACAGTATGGTAAAGTATTGTGAATTGCAGTTCTGAAATATTTAAAACCTTTTAAAATATTTCTAACAGCTTTTAAAATCAGTATATAAATTAGGCTTTTGATATGTAGGTAACTCTAAATGTTCTTATTTAATTTCATTTGTTTATATTATTTCTAGGGGGTTCCCCCAACTCGCTTTGCTCGCCAAAAGGCCTGCACTATGCCCCATCCACTTCATGTCTCTGCCGCTCACGTTGTGAAGAGGGGGGCTGAATATCATTAAGGAGACGCGGTCGCTCCTCCTAAACCCCCTCTTAAACGGTGACACAATGGGAAACAAATAGTTTTTTTTTACCTCCTCTTTGCTCGATCAGCTGCTGGCTTACATGGCATTTTGAACATTTAAAAGCCTGTACAGCAGCTGTCCTACTGTTTGTCTTTTATTTCTGGCCCCGGGTGTGGTTAAATCTTTTGGCACAACCTCTTGTCTCACAAGATGTGAGTTTTTAATTTAAAAATGTAATAAGAATCTGAAAATCTAACAATATCACATTAAAGTTTGATAAATTCTGAAAAGAATGATACCAAACATATATATATGTAGGTTTTAAAATAAGCCTGATTTAAAGCATGACAAAAAACGTGACATAAAAACATCACATAAAATCGTTGCACTTTTAGGCTTAGGATTTTATATATACAGAGTAGATTAAGTAATGTCAAAAAATACTTATCACCTAATGCCATATACTGTGTGGAGCCGACCCTGACACAGACAGGCGGACATGTTTTTCACCACCACACGTTTTATTTACACAAACTATTTACAGATATGGTTACTCAGACCCAGTCCATTAGTGCACAAACCCCAAACACTCTCAGTCCTAGCCACAAATGCCTTTCTTCGGGCCACCTCCACACCTCTTCTGTGCTTCGTCCTTCCGCCTCCCGACTCCAGCGCTGAATAAATGGAGACGGCCCCTTTTATACAATCCCCGGATGAGCCCCAGGTGTTCCCGGCATTCCTCCCTTGGTCACGCCCCAGCGTGGCGGAAGTGCCGCTGTCCTCCCGGCAGCTCTCCGGTGCCGTCCTAAATCTTCCCCCCAGCACTTCCTGGTGTGGCGGAAGTGCTGGGGTAACAGGTCCCCAAGGCATTGGGGCACTTCCTGGCGGTGACCACGGGTCCCTACAGGGTGGAGCTTCCATGCCCTGTACCTGTGGCCCCCAGAGCAACCAGGAAGGCGGCCCCGACGTGATCCAGGGTGGGCTCTGACCCTCTTCCGGTCCCTCACGGCGTCCCGGCCGGGTCGTTGCCCCTGGCATCCCTGACAACTGTTAAAAAAAAGAAAGTATTACTCACCATACTGACGCATGTAATTCCATTCTATTATCGCTGTTATTTTTCAATATGACTCACTGTTACAAAAATATTTAATACACAAAGTATGATAACTAACTCTTTGATGAAGTCCCTGGAAAATGTTACCTGAATGCTACTCCATGCCTGCATCTGCTTCTTATTTTCCTTACATTTGCACTTTTGTATTTGTATTTTTTATTGGTTTTACTTACATTTTTATGTTTTCTTGTTTGCATTTTTATTTTTGATTGTGTTTTGAGTTACAGGTCCACCACACTTAACTACTCTAAAAACTATCCTTACTTCGTTCTGAATCTTGAAAACAATCCAGGGTAAATGTGTCCTATTAAGACTTTTGTCTTCCATTATCCTTAAGGATACTTTGAAATATTCTAATATTCTTTCTTTCATCCACTAAAACTGTGTATAATGTAAGCGGCATGATTATTCCTGTGTGCCTAGCCAAACTAAGCAAAGGGAATCACAGGAAAAGTTTAGAGTAGATGTTATGGAGTGTACATATTTGCTTCCTCCGTAGTTTGAAGATCTGTGACTCTAACTAGCTCCGCCTACCTCAGCCACTCCAACTCTACTATCCTTTAAAGGACATCCCTAGGATTTCTGAAGACCTGCCCTTAATTACCACAAAAACATGATTTCTCAACTTAACTTATAGTCCTTTTCACAGTGCTGCTGGTGTCTTAGTGCACCTACCACAGTCAGTCTGCATTAAACAGGTCTTTTTTTGTTTTTTACATCTGTGTCATTTCAGATCTTTGTCAAATCACAAATGAATGACAAAACAACTGAATTACATTAATCTGCTACTGGACACAACAAAGCATACCTGTTAGAACAGCCTTGCAAATAGATAATATTAGTGAAATTAACAAACAAATGTAAGGCATGGCTGGCATATGATTCTTTAGGGTGGTTCAGATCTAATTATGCAATTTTCATTACGCTATAACTTATTAAGTTTATTATATTGAAAATCACCCAAAAAATCCCGGACCATCGAGAAGTGTGCAAACTGACGACATGAAGAATCGTCTTTGCACCGAACTAGAATCGTCCCCGCATAAATCAAAGTCATCCAGACGACCTGGATCTGCATAATAAGATCCTGGACCACCCTGTATAAGCTAAAACAAAAGCATGGATAGATAGAATTTACAGCTCAAAATATCTACTGAGGACTTTGTGGCATATGGCAAAAAAACCTTTTTAAACTTTTTAAACTTCTTGTAGTACATATGAAAATAATGAATAATAAGGATCTTAAAACTGCAGATTCAATGATGTTTTATTTTTGGTAACAAGCTCATCAAAATCATAGATGCTTCTGAGATCAAAGGCCAGCTCACTGCACTGCATTAACTCTGAACAGATGGCAACAGAGCACATCAAATACAATCCAAATACTCCAAGGGGAAGTCCAACTGCCGTGCAGTTGAAATAATGGCTCACGAATAGCAGCGCACCACAGCTTGCACTAAAACCACACTGGTCTGGGAAACGCTTTCATGATTCATCAGAAATTATTAGGTTAGCCTGAGAGGGTGATGTTTCCTATTAGATAATGGAAAGTACTGTGGTGTATGTCTCTTATATGAGATGAAGAATATGCACATAGATGGAGTCTCTGCACGTTTTTCTTACAAAATTTTGTATATACCATTTTATAATTCTGGCTGCCTGCTAAAGGTTTTCCTGTTGGACATATTCACACATACGGTTTTCAGTTTCATGATTTGAAATAAATGTCAAATAAATACCTCCATTACTATAGTGCAGTATGTGATCTATAAACAGTACCAGCAACCAGAGTATAGACAACTGATGCATACTGACCTTAAGTTTAAAATATCAATATCCCACAGCATGTGACTCAGTTTCACATTGACTTATTGCTTATATTTGTCATTGCCTGACCTGACTCAATAGCCACAGTTTCATCACTTTTTTCTTTAAAGCCAAATTTAGGGAATATTATAAACAGATCAAAATATTTTAGTTTACCTTTACAAAAATTGCTTCATATTGTCAGGCTCAAAGTGCTATGCACTTATACAAATTTAGCAACAAAATACTGAAAACAAAACCCTGAAATACATGAAGTGCACACATATCTACTGTGGTAAATCAGCCCGAAAACACATAGACACCGAGACACAAGTCCCAAAAACACACACCTTTATTTTCCTTTCTATCACACAGTGCACAAACCAGCAACAATAAGCTCAGTCCCTTCTTTATTTTCTCTCTCTCCTTTCTCTTCTGCCACCTCCACTCCTCTTCTCACAAGCTCTGTTCTCCACGTCCCGACTCCGGCTCCCCAAATGGAGTGAGGTGGCTCCTTTTACGTTGCACCTGGATGTGCTACAGATGTTCCCTGATGAGGCGGAGTGACTGCAGTCCAGGGTTCTGAGATAGTCCAGATGCCCCCTGGTGGTGGCCACAGGCCCCCATAGTGTTGCGCTTCCAAGCTTAGCTCCTGTGGTCCTAACTCCAACCAGGGCAGCTGCCCTCTAGTGTCCCGGGGGTTGATATTGCTTCCATCCCAGTCCTTCCACTCTCCAGATGTCCTGGCTAGGCAAGCCAGCCATCTGCCACAATAGTTATATTATATAAGCTAATTTCTGTTCATCAGGCAGCTACACTCTGTTGGGCATATTTGGTGTTAACATTTATACTGCCCAATCTGTTGAAATGTATTTTGTAATGCATATAGTAATAAGTTGCATTGCGTTTTTCATTCAAACAGATGGCACATCACAAACATTAGGACTGGTGTTGAGAATTCTAAACCACATGCCATATACTGTAGCCGAGGGCAGTGACAAACTGGCACTATAACTTAAAGGGAGGTTTAAATAGAAAAAAAAAGGGAAATAAAAACAATGATAGAGGTAGTACTAATTTAATTCCAGGCCTTTGAATATTCTGATTATCTGCTTCCATTAGTGTAGCAAAAAGATATCAGGAATAAATGATGTAAATAAATAACAAATTCAATTAACAGATGTAAAGAGAACATGCTGGTCTCTCAGAACCTGTTTGAGCCTCCTGCTGTCTTACCATCAGCTGCTTCCTTCTGTGTCAGTCAATGGCCACCAATGTGATCTGCACTTCTTCTTTCAGTTGTTTTTATTTTCTAACATTTTATTCTATTAAAAATTATGTTTTATAGGTTATAGTATTCATTGTATATGCCATCTGTTGGAATTAAAAAATACAAATCCATTTTATTAGCACACATGACAAGCGTCTTGAAATGAATGATGCTCCTGAATGAGCAGATCTGGAGTGGCATTGTGGGTACTGTGGACTGCAGCTGCACTCTGACGCTTTTATTTCAATTGGATGATACTTCCATCCTTAGATTCAAGCACGATTTACAGTACAGGCCAAAAGTTTGAACACACCTCCTCATTCAATGTGTTTTCTTTATTTTCATGACCATTTACAGCACTCCATCACTCTCCTTCTTGGTCAAATTCATCTTTTGTTTTCATAATGTATATTCCTTTGTACTTTGGATTCACCTTATTCATTCCTTATAATTTTCATTCATTTAGACTTCATTACATTATTCCTTGTGTGGAAGGATATCAAGAGAATAGACCCTCTGAGAATACCTGTGGGCAGTATTTCAATTAGCTTCCTCCATACATCTTTTATGAGTGAGATCTAATGTCTGAAACTGACATTAATTTACTGTAAAAATGATTATATGTCAGGTTCTTCTAGAAATTAGCTTCCATGAGGTCTCTCACTACATCTGTTATCCATCCATTATCCAACCCACTATATCCTAACTACAGGGTCACGGGGGTCTGCTGGAGCCAATCCCAGCCAACACAGGGCGCAAGGCAGGAAACAAACCCCGGGCAGGGCACCAGCCCACCACAGTACATCTGTTATGCTTCTATGAAGGTTTTCAATCAATCTCATTATTTTCAATGAGTTTCATTAATTTCATTACAGATCTTACATTGATATTGTAAACTACAAGGGGTACTGTTGAATCAAGTAAAGCTTAAATAAAAAGGGATTTTCATTAAGGTCGGGTAGGACCACAGTAATAAAGGATAAACAAAAAGGAAACCAAAGACTTTAAATAACTGAAGACTAGTCTCACTCTGGCTTAATGGATGCTCACAATCAGAGCCTTCTTAATCCTACCTCAACTCTTAATTCTTCCTTTGTTTTTATCTTTAATCATGTAGTCCTTCACTCTGGCCTGGTCTAGGTGAGCCCATGCCTGTTCTATGCAAGTCATTGCATTGACTGTATAACTGAAGGTTCTTTTAAAGAAGACCCCCAAGATCACAGCCAGGGAAGTGGTCCCAGGTCATCCTTTGCCCCGATTGTGGCTAGAGTGCAACTGCACCCTTCTACTGTGTCCAAATGACAAGGAGAACTAAATGTTGGCCTCATATGATCTGCCAGGCACCTTTACATTTATTCTGTCATTTGGACTCCCTGGCCTCCCGTCCTGGCACTGACAGAAATTGATACTTTTAATTAAGGTAATATTAAATTGATTAAAAAATACAAAAAAGACTAATGTTCCAAATGGCTATTACTGCTTGAAATGGCTGATTCATAATTTATTATTCATATATGACTGCAAAGATCCATTTTCAGCAGCTATTGTTCCCTTGTCCTAATGGTCGCCTCTCTTATCTCATCCTTAATTGAGATAAGTTTTAATGCTAAATAAATGCAAGCACATTGTCTTTCCTTGGTTTGCAAGGTCCTGGCATCTTTCAAATTCATGTATGAGCTCCAAAACTGCCAAAATGAAACAGTTTTCTCAAGAAACATGTCAGTCTATTGTCTTTTTGCAGAATGGAGGTTTACTCTATGTGAAAGATTAACAAAAAACTGAAGATTACATTATGAAGGTGTCCACTACTGTCTTAAGAGAACAGGACAAACTAGATCTGAGCAGGACAGAAAAAAGAAGAAGACCCAGATGCACAAATGCATAGGAGTAGAAGGACATTAAAGTCTGCCTTTAGCTACCTGCCTCCTTAAGTACGTGCCAAATACCAGTATTGTCTGTAATAGAGAAAATATGCCTCAGAGAAGCTGACAAAGTTTCAAAGCCGCCTCTTAAACTTGTAAATAAAAAGAAAAATATTAAATGGGCAAAAGGGCACAGACATTGGACAGTGGATTCCTGGAAACATGCATTATGGATAAATACATCTAGGTTTGAATCAAAGATCAAGGAGAAGAATTTATTTAAGACATGGAGTAAATTAAAGGATGCTTGGGAAGTGCTTGCTGCCTTCTGTCAAGGAGGGTGGAGGAAAATATCACAGTATAGGTCTGCTTTAGTGCTGGACACATGGAAGATTTACAGTACACAGATTGTAAGGAATAATGAACCAGAAAGGGCACCTCTGTATTTTACAATGTTGTGCCACCACTCTCATCAGCACTTGTTTAGTGCTAATTTCTTTATGTAGGAAGGTAATGTTCTGAGGCATAATTGTAAGCTAGGCAAAACCTATTTGGTGAAAGAAAGGGAAGCTGGAATATTGCCTCTGATGGACTTGCAGACACAATTGTCAGATCCCAACCCTATTCAGCTCTTGTGAAAACAGCTTCATTGTAAAGTCAGAGAAAAATGTCACACAAGCCATTCACATCTTTAGGAAGATTTGCAGAAGATCTGGATTAAAACTTCCCCTCAAAATCTTCACGAACTGACAACTTGAATGCTACAGGTCTTTGAAGCCAAAATTGCTTCAAATGGAGGAATATGTGATGAATGTAAAGTTTGCAAAATAGATATACTATAAATAGTTACCTTGTGTCAATGTATTGGATATCATTTCTAATAAATTTAATACTACCTTGGTGAATACAGTAAATGTTTCAGTTTCTATCAAAAACATGAACAGTTCTGGGTGATTCCAAACTTTAGAATATTAGGTCACCTCTAGAAGTGCCAAATTGGACTAGAACATATGCAGGGATTGTTTAAGTGTTTCAAAAATGGCTTTCATCTTATAAATAATTGTGACACACTGTCCGCTACTCCTCATTACATAACTCACACTCAAACACTGCGTAAAAGGACAAATGATTTTATTTAAAAAACTCAACATCTTGCACATTCACGTTTATCCGTCCCCCATTCTGGTAAAGATAATTCAAGGACAGTAGTTAGCCACAGGTTATAAGGCTACAATTCATACTACTTGAGTGTTGCTGGTAATTATGGCCTACAATTCTCAGTGTAAGTTGTTATATTTTATGTCTGTGTGTGTATTAATTGGTGCTTGAATTAAACTTTTAGTAAGTATTTTGTCATACTATACTTACATGACAATAATTTGAACCTGAAATTAAATTTAAGCAAACTAGAGGGATGTGATTTTGTTTTACTGTATTATATTTATTACAAAGTCTGTTTGATTAAAGCAAATGAATAAAAGATTCATACAATAACTGGATGTATTAATATTGTGAACAAATATGGTGTCCCTCTGAGTTAATTTTTTTTTTACTTTACCCACTATGGGAAAATAAAAAATAGATCTTGCAAATGTAGGAAAATGTTCACATAATATTAAATAACCGCTGCACAAAATGCATACATACCAGTCTCATGAGAGACCTGAAAAATTTTATGAGCTAAGTAATTGTAGTTTTTAGTGTTGAAGTGTTTTTAATTGGCTTCCTCCATTTCTGTTTCATTCACAACTCATTTAAGATAGCTGCCTCTTTCTGCAGATTCACGATAAAAGAGGATATATGCAGTACAGAATGTCTTACTTTGGAATTCTGAAGTAAAATGATATTACAATACAGTACAATGCCTTCTGCTTTTAGGTATAACATGAAAAAGGATGATTTATAGTTCTAGATGATGCCTATTAAAAAAACAGACTTTTAAAGATGGATGGTTGATTGTGCTTTTTTTTTTATTAAGTTGTTTGATTAGTGTAATAGAAGGGTGCACTCTTGCAGTGACCCATTCCACTATCAATGAAGCTAAATAGGCCAAAATAAGCAAAATATTACACAATTATTGTTCACCTAGACAGTGGTGTGGCATTAGTTTCCCCACCTGGAAAAAGAGTGTAGTGGTGTAGTGAGTCATTAGAAGATTAGAAGAATTGCGATGAGAACAGGCCAATCACCCCAAGGTTATCCAACCTACTCACCTAGATTATCTAAAGTAAAAGCAAGTTTAGATTTAGAGGTTCCCAAAAGTCCTACACTCCTTGGTAATTTATTCCATATGTCTATGGTTCTTTGCATGTAAAAAAACTTTTTAAAAATTGCGTGAAATTTGCCCTTACCAGGTTTCCAACTGTGTCCCACAGCTGTTGCTGAAGAATTTATTTTAAAGTAACATTAACTGTATTATTTCCATTGATGCTGCTAAAATAATGTGTACCCAATGATTTTTCTTATTATGCCAGAAATAATTTTTGATAAACACATCATTAAACATAATTTTAAACAATCAAATATATATATATATATTTAATAATAGATAAGTGTTCACTTTCATGAAGGTTTATGATTCTTAGTTTTTGTTTATAAGATAAAAAGCTTATCTATCTATCTATCTATCTATCTATCTATCTATCTATCTATCTATCTAAACATTACAAAGGTATTGCTACACACCATCCTACAATAATTTCTAGCCAGAATTACTTTTGAAACCAAAGGTGCATATATGAAGTCTTATTGTAAACCGTGGTCTTGGCCAACCCAATACCATTTGAACCACAGAGCCATCTATAAACTTTAAAGACACATGTCTCTTATGCAGTATCTTGAAAAGCACAACACAATCCCAATTATTTCACTCCAGGGATTGTGAACTATTACATTGTGGGAATCAACCAGCATTCAGGCAATTCTCCCAATTACTATCTTTATAAGAGCAGCATGGTCCGAGTCTGGAGATGGGAGCATGTGCTTCCTTTTACTGTCCAGAACGGGGCTTTAACCTGTTGCCAAACTATTGTTGTTTGCACTCACTCTTTCTCATGAAGGAACAAAATATACTGCTATAATTACAAGGCAGAAAAAGAATTTAATTTATGTGAGTATCCCAGGAAATGAAAGAAAATCTTAGTCTAAATGGTCCAAGATCAAAACCGGAAAAAGGAGATTGAAACCAAACTTACCAAAACATCAAATGTAAAACAAAGTCAAAACGAGTACAAAATCACAAAGAGGGAAAAAATGAGTTGTACAGTATGTATTTGAAAACTGTAAAGTCATAACAGAGAAGAAGAAGCATAGATGGTTGACTGCCTTCCACCTTCTTAGAGAACATTGCATATTTCCTCTCAGGCCTCACATAGCTCTTTCTTTTGTGGCCTTGTTTGTCCTTCTCCCTGTCACATGGTGCCCTTTTCTCCTGGTATCTCCTTGTCAACTTTTAAATCCATCACAGTCATATAAATAACAGGGACATGTAGATATAAAAAAGGCTCACAAATCCCTTTTTTTTGGGAAAAATATGTTCTTTGACAGTAAATAAAGAGACATCCTGGCCTCCAATATCAAGGGAAAGACAAGGCTTTGATAATGTAATCTACTTAAATCGAAAATACTTCCGGCAATTTTTAAATGCTTACTTATTATTAATGGAGATAGGTGAAAATAGTAATTGATTAGGGACTACCACCTACGACTCCAAATTCAAAATCACAGAACTAAAGACTAAAATCTTGAAAAAATCTTTATCAGGAAAAGTCCAATAAAAACTACAATACGTATATATTCCATTTTGATACACAACTAATTATTTACTGAACGGGAGCCAGTACCAAGTGAATTAAATATCAAATGTATAATGACAGAAAGAAATGTTCACACAAAAAATCCCACTTAATACACAGTACTCAAAATAATATTTACATATTTTCACTTAACATTCACTTTTAACCAAAGTGACTTACAAAAGAGGTCAAAATGATTATTTGGACATCAGTCTAGTGTACTGTTTAGAAACAAGTATTATAGGACAAAGTTACAAAATTAATTACTGCAAGTAAAAACTAGTTTGACTTCATTTTTTACAAGAACATCTCAAAGCCATTATCCATAAGACAGAAATTCACAGAATAAGAGTCTTCAAATGTTTCTTAAACAAATATTCTCTATGCTTTGAGCTCTTGTAATACTTCCTGCGTAAAATACTGATTACTGTCTGTTTCTTGATATCATTATGTGTTCTACTGTGTTTTTTGTGTTTTGTGGGTGCTTCTTCAAGACGAGGGGCTACCCAAAGTCCCCTGCAGTTCATTGTGAATGGGCTCTTGGTATTGGGAGTTTTTGGTAGTGTTTATTCTGCGCTTTTGTAATTACCTGGATTTTTAAACCTGTGCCCTGCTTTTTGATTTTGCCTTGTGTGACGGTCTGGCTAAACTCTATGCTTCTAGTTCTGTCTATTAGTTTCTTGAACATGAACCATCGATAGTCATAACCGAGATGAACCATGTTGGGTTAACCAAGGGATAGGAGTAAAGGTGACAGTTGCTTTTATTTAAAAATCAAATTTACAGTATATCAAACAGTGTTCAAATTAAAGTGCAGTGCATCAAAACATCTTCAATAAATAAATAATCCAATGAAACAGTAAAACAGTGGAGATCTATAAAACAAGATTCAAATTCAACAAGACACAAGTTATGAGCCCTGGTGCATCCCTCTAAACTCCAATATCTTCCTGGCTTTCCTTATTCAGATATCACAGCACAAGGAGACATCGACCAGCAGGCGCAAGCAGGCAACCCTTTGATCCTGGCCTGTGTCCCTGCTGCCAATTCCTGGCCTAACAGTGGAGTCCTCCTGGGGTATTTTTGATTGCCCCTTACTGTTTCCTCTGCCCCCTCTTGGACACTGGCCACATTCTCCATCACTGGGGCTCAAATTATTGTCTGCCTGCTTCCTCCCAGTCACACCAACTCTCTCTCATTGCTGCCCTTCTCCCATCTTTAACCTCCATCTCTCTTTCTCTTTTTCCTGTCTTAGTCTCTTTTCAGTTCTTTCTGTTCCGTCTTTGTCCCCCTTCTACCATGCAAGCTCTTCTTATCTTGGCTTTTCTAATTGGGCACAGGTGTGATCCGCTGCTCCTTCTGTGGTAAGAATTAGGCACATGACTAACGCTCACATTTTCTACGTGTGTGCCATCAGCCTGGCACCCCAACCATCCCTGGAGCTGAGTGCACTCACCCTGTCCACTCCCAATTGTAGCCTGCACTTCCTGAGTTTTGATTATTTATTTAAAATCTACCCAATGCCTTGGACCATTTATCACACCTTGGAGCTGATATTAGGACTTTTTTTTCTTGGATTGCCTTTATTATTTCTGGCAACACCTTTTGCCTTTTTTGCTCCATGGTGCTGATTTTAGTGAAAATAAATTTTTTACTTTTAAAGATTCTATACTTTTCTCTGTATAATTAGCCAGGTTTTTGATGACATTTCCCCCTCTAGTGCGCATTTTGAGTATTTTTGGGACTTTCATCCTTGGGTCCACAATACACAACAATGTAATGTGCTACAGCACCCTATTAAGTACAATTTCTGATAACTTCTCTACCTTTGGTTAAAATTCTGTATTGATTTCACAGTTGTGGAAATGTTAAGTTTGAAAGGATACGCTTGAAGACACAACATTTTGAACTTTCAGAACTACTTTCACTCCAGACTAGAAGTACTGACACGTTAACAACTGCCTACACACAAGAGAGCTAAGTAGAAACTCATCCAGAAGGAAAGATAATAATAATAATAATAATAATAATAATAATGAATAGATCAGGAAATGAAACCCTAAAATGTTAAGACTACATTTAAAAATTCAAAACATTAATGTTGTGCTCTATAAGACTCTCAAGCTCATAATAAAGCTTAGCCTCCAAAAATGTTTCTTAAGGCTCCAACTGAGACCTATGAATCAAAAATAGACGTTTCCCCAAAATGAAAGACGCAGGCCTATGTCCTGCATTGGACCAACAGAAAAATGGGGAACACTTTTATATTCAAAATTTTGAATAGAGAATAGGGGAACTGCCAATCCTCTAATCCAATGCCAAAACAGTTATTTTACAACAATTATTTAATAAAATATTCAAAATAAGGAAGAGAATACAAAAGCTATGCTTCTGCTTTCACTCTGACACTGAAGAGTCTTTTTCTTTTTATCATTTTCAAAAAAAGGCAAATTAAATCTGCTGTGATTCAATGATGTATAATAATAAAATGTGAACATTTCCAAGGGAATGAATACTTTCAATATTATGTATATGTTACAATAGTTGTTTCCTTAGATAAAGCACACCGTTTACAAGGCCTAATTGCTCATTAAATCAGAAAGAGTCATTAACTTGCATTTGCAAATATTATGAAAGCTGGAAAGCCGTTTTCTAACCTCTTTAATCCAGACCAGTGTTGTGGGTCCTGGAGCCTAACCCAGATAGCATAAAGCACAAGGCAGGAACATATTCTGGACAGGATGTCACTCCATCATAGGGAAGTATACATTTTAAATGTAAACTTCATAGGACTGGAGACTTACTTGGTCAGTGAAATGTCTTGTGAGCTTTAAATGACCTCCTCTCTGTTTCAGCTGATGTACATTCATTGTTTGGTTACACCAAAGATTTACAAGCAGTTTACAGCTATCAGAACAAAAAGGAAACTCTTCCCTTCTCCTGTTTCCTTTCTGACATTAGTATTGAGAACGAATCTGTGATGTCTTAAAAAGCTGAGGAGGTTTTTACATACAAACTAACCACCATGCTGATGGAAATTGATCTGACCACCCAAATTAAGAATATACTTCAAACACAATGAAATGTTGCACTTTAATGATCAGTATTGTCAGTCCACTAGATATAAATATTTCCAATACTTTGTTGTCCTTGTCTTGCAATGGTACATTACTTACTTGCAGACTACTGAATTGTTAAAAAAACAGTATTCCTTACTTACCCTTTATCTTTCTGTACTGTTTTTTTCAGATAGTGAAGAACATTTCTCCAGACAGACAGGCACCATACATTCACAAAACTCATGTGAAACAATTTTCTCTGGCAAAAGAATTCTTTGGCTGTACTCTTTTCCCTAATTTCTAATTGGTAGCTCACAATTTAGAGATATCTATGGAAGAAAGAAAAGTTACACATTATTTCTAGATGTCTTTTAAACTTAACTGTTTTCTCTGTCTAGCTGAAATTGACTTTTTAAATTCAGTATTAAATAAAGAACTCAAGGGGTGGCAAGGTACTGCAATGGACAGCACAGAGATTTAATATTCTGGGTGCAAATCTTCTACACAGTTATTGTTAGTGTGGAGTTAGCATGCTCCTCTTGAGTCTGCATGGTTTTGTGTTTGTGATGTTCATTTGTTATCCTAAATTGGCCCCATGTGAGTGTGGATGGTGGTCCAACCACGGTTGGTTCTTGTGTTGCACTCAAATGATTTGTTATGTTACTTAGCTTGAATTTGGCATGGCAGCACTGATTTAGGCCACACCTGAAGATTGAGGACAGTAATAAAACATTTTATTTAGCACACTTGTTTATACTCTGTGCAGTGAGGTTGTGAAAAATAGGTTAAATAATCCAATGTACAAAGACACCAAAGTAAATTTAGCCTATATGGTTGCAAGATATGGACGCTATCCAGTAATCTGAGACAAAGATTGGACTCCTTCGGTGCTGTGTCTCTTCAGAGAATCCTTGGGTACCGTTGGTTTGACTTTGTGTTTAATGAGTGGTTGCTCACGGAGTCCCGAATGAGGCACATTACCTGCATTGTGAGGGAGAGATAGTTACAGCACTATGGCCATGTGGCGTGATTCCCAGAGGGTGATCTGGCTAACAGGATCATCATTGTTGAGGACCAGAGTGGCTGGACTAGGCCAAGGGAGCATGCTTCCAGCACCAAACACCCCCAACACGGGCCTCTCTCAATGTCCGTGGGCTGCCTTTCTTCCTCCTGTCACTGGAGCTTCATCCACCTCCAGCTCCCAACTCTAGCTCTATGAGGCGGCCCTCTTTATAATCACCCAGATGTGCTCCAGGTGCTTATTGATGACCTTCCGGTGGCACTTCCAGGTGTGGCAGAAGTGCCACACAAGCATCCGGAAGCACTCTGGGTGTCCCTAGAAGGTTCTTCCTCCACTTGCCTAGGTGTGGCGGAAGTGTAGGTTTCCTGGGCTTCACGACACTTGGGGCGCCCCCTGGCGGCATCCACGGGCCCCAACGGGTTTGAGCCTCTTTGCTCCATCCCCGTGGTCCCCTCCTTATCCAGGACGGTTGGCCCGTCGTGATCCGGGTCACAAATAAGCTGCCTCCAGCTCCTTCCAGGCATCCCGGCTGGGTCTGGCCCCCAGCCTCCTGCCACAGTAGAAAAACTGAAATGGTAAAGGTAAGTGTCATTTTCACAGTGGTAACCTTCATTCTGGATAAGAACATTAAGGCCAAAGTTCCAAAGGTTAAACCTTACAAAGTGAAATCAGCAGTTACAGAGTGTTCTTGTAATAGACAGTGGTATGGAGCACAACAGCATCTGGCATATCTCATTCTTTAAAAATTTAACCTGGAGAGGAAAAATGCAACAAACTGGCAGGAACAGCTTTTATACTTAAGGATACAAAGGAAAGAGTCATGAGATTTTAAAACACAATCTTCTGTATAAGTCAGAAAGTGCAAGGCCCACTGATTACAAAGGAATTTTTCCCAAAAGTCCATCTGAGGCAGCACCAGTACAGCAAGCCAAGGCTAACCCAGATGACAACTACAGTGTAATTTCAATTGATGCTCTAGTTAAATCTATCACCACAATATTCAGAAAAAACACACAAATGCAAGCCATGACCTACAGTATGACTTTATGCTTAACATCTGTGCTAAGAGCAAGAGAACTGGGCGTCTCTGTAAATTGCTTTTTATGAGGCATTTTTGAGTCATTCCCCCTCCAGGATGCAAACCTGGGATTTAGCACTCTCCAGTCCTCCCACAAAGCATGGAAGACTGTTGCTGCAAAGTGCTGAGCTAAGGAAATACTCATTTAGCCTGGAGGCTTTTTATCACTTCTGACTAGGGGGTTCATAACATCACAGCATTATGTTTAACATGCTGCTTCTGCACTCTGTTACTATAACCAGCAAGAGCATATTTCCATGAGAAAAGAGAGAAGAGCTAGTGTGGTGTTTTAAGGGTGGCAGAGGCTAAAAACCTTAAGCAGAAATTGTAGTCTGGAAACTGTAAGGGTCAAGCAATCAACAATTAACTGTTTAGCAAAATAAGTACTCACTTAGGGTACAGAGGGAAGGGCGCACCAAAGAGATTTTTCACCAAGCTATCATGCTGTTAACTCTTTCACTGCAACACTCGATTTTCTTGTAATTGTCCTTATTTGCCATTCTCAGCTTTTTTCTGCATTGTTAAAAATATATTTTGTTTGGCATGGTAAGAGACTAAAGTTTTAAAGTAAGGTTTGAAGGTGTCATCAGATATCACACTTTTTTCTGTCACATGACATAATAGTATTGCCTCTGTCTAGTATAAACACAGGCAGTGTGTAGCTGGCATTTAACTCATAGGCAGATTTGTGTAAAGGACCCCTTAAACTCTTTATTTGATTATTTCTCTTACTGATTTTTCATATAAATGAGGTAAGTTTTAATCTCTTACTTCACCTTCAGCACTTATTGAGTCTTAATATTTTGGGCATTCAAAGGGGCATAAATGGATCCCTCAATGGCACTGTCAGGCCCTAGGCTGAGGGGCCTAAAGGTCAGGACACCTCTCATAAAAACTAGACCAGCCGAGTCCCAGGAGCTGAACATAGGTACACTGGTAAAAATTTTGGCTCCCTTGACAGGTCAGTTTTCCAGAAGACAGAAACCTCTGTAAGGGAAGATAACTGTTTTTTTAATTGTTATTCAATATTTCTTCTCTAGTTGTGTTTTTTATTATATTTATTATATTTAGACCTGATTTTAAGTGTTGGCCTGTATTGGTGTGTTAGGATATTACACAGATACAATGTTTATGGCTATAATGTTACTGTTTTTTTGTTAAATTATTTTATTCATTTCTAGCCACAGTGCCTGTCAAAGTTAATAGAAGAATAATTTAAAATATTTACTATCTCTTGCCCTATATGTACTATTAGCGCTTTTAGCGCCATTCCTTTTCGCATGTTCTCAAACATGCTTTTCAGACTCTGTCACTATTTTTGAGACACCTTTCTCACCTCCTGTCCGGTTTTAAGGCAACTCTCTCTGTGTGGCTCATACATCATTAGTCTTCTTTGTGCGTCTAACTCGCAGTTACCCTTTTGTCACTTCATCAAAGCCAAGCTGACCAATAACACCAAAGCAAAACTGACCAATCAGATTGCTCTGAGGGACGGGACACAGAGACCTTAGTGTTTTATTATAATGTAGACAGATAATAGATAATGACTTTTACAAAGTTTTACATAAAAATAATAAGTTTAGAGAGACAAATTATTATAAATATAAATAACTTACATTAATTGCATCCAGATATAACAAATTAAATGTTTAAATAAAAAAAGAGACATTATTTATCATTTACATGTTTTCTCTGCATCTGCATTTTTCAGATCTTTCATAGGCTTTAAATAATCCACCTGAAATCCACCTGAAAGGTGCTGGAGAAGGGAGTGTTTTTGGACCATCTTGATTTGAATTTGAACTTTACTGAAAATACTTAATACATGCAAAATGGATACAAATTCTTTTTCCATGTATTCTCTTACACAATGTCAAAAGCCTTAAACTTTAAATACAACTTTAATTCTTAAAAATCAGTCCAAAGAAAACATTAAATAAATAATGCTGAGATGTACCACAGAGACTCCCCTTCAGCAGTACAAAAAGAACTCAAATCATCCTACTCAGATTTAAACTTAGAAAGTACTTGTTTTACTAGATAAAACTTATGAACAATTTTAAATTATGTCTTTACCCTTATTTATAATCAGGGCTGGGCAAGTTAATGCGTTATTATTGCGTTAACACCTTAATTAATTAACAGCAACAATTATTTTATCGCTTATTAATGCAGTTTTTCTTATTAATATTTTGAAAACCCCATTCTCGCTAGAGATCAGTGATCTTCTTGTTTCAGCAGTTATCGATATGCTTTTGCTAGAAGGAAAGTTAGCTTTGTTGATTTGACCTCAATTCCCTGCGTGTGCATGAGTAGCGAAGAGCAAACATCTTCTAAAATGGCATGTGGAGACATACTAAAATGAAGGCTCAAAGCAAAATAATCCGTGGATGACTTTTTCCACATTATTGCTGAATCAGTCTTCGATTTTGATCCAAGTGATCTGGAGATGTAGATCGAAAACGAAAGTGAGCTACGGGCATCAGTTGATCGGTCCCCAGCTGATCGTGGTCCTAAACACACTCGTGTAGCTGATGCTAGAAGGAAAGTTAGCTTTGTTGATTTGACCTCAATTCCCTGCATGTGCATGAGTAGCGAAGAGCAAACATCTTCTAAAATGGCATGTGGAGACATACTAAAATGAAGGCTAAAAGCAAAATAATCCGTGGATGACTTTTTCCACATTATTGCTGAATCAGTCTTCGATTTTGATCCAAGTGATCTGGAGATGTAGATCGAAAACGAAAGTGAGCTACGGGCATCAGTTGATCAGTCCCCAGCTGATCGTGGTCCTAAACACACTCGTGTAGCTGATGCACCTATGTCAACGTTCGCCTGGGAGGATAGTTACAATGATAGAAGGTACAAACCATATTTCGTCTCCCTGCAACTGCCACCCCCGTGCACCTATCTCACAAAGACAGCAATTGCTGCCAGCCCACCGTGCATTCCTGCTGGCTGTCGAGCCGCCCCCCGCACAGCCGTTGCCGCCTCAAACTGCACCAGGCACCGACAGCAGGCACAACAGGCAGCAACAGATGTTTTATGTTGATTTATGTGTGAAACCAGCACTTTTCAGAAAACTGAGTTTACTGGAAAAAATATTAGCCCTCAAAGAGTTACTACTAAACATAGATTGTTTATGCTCCTCCCTAATAAAAGAACATGTTTCTGCTGGTATCTGTTCAGATAAAAAAGAAAACAGATTTAGAAATATTAACTTGCTGTTGCTCAGAAGGTGCCTGTCATCATGTTGAGATCGTGGCTCTGGACTCTGAGGGTAACTTGTTTTTACAATACAATACAATACAATTTATTTTTGTATAGCCCAAAATCACACAAGGAGTGCCGCAATGGGCTTTAACAGGCCCTGAGTCTTGACAGGCCCCTAGCCTTGACTCTCAAAGAAGACAAGGAACAACTCCCAAAAAAACCCCAGTAGGGAAAAAATGGAAGAAACCTCGGAAAGGCAGTTCAAAGAGACACCCCTTTCCAGGTAGGTTGGACGTGCAGTGGGTGTCAAAAAGATGGGGGTCAATACAATACAATATAACACACAGAACAGAACAAATCCTCAATACAGTATAAAAATTAAAATTTTAGAAGTACGTAGCAGAATTTAACAATGGGTGACATCACATAATATGATTTGGATTTGTTTATAGTCCTGGAGACCTCATCCATCAAGCTATCTCCCCCATTTGGCCATTCCACAGCTGAAACAGTGCCTGGGCCAGCCAATCCACTGAAAGGACCCCTCTTTCCCATGATTCCAGCTATCCTCCATCAGGGATGACTTTACCATAAGCAGGCAACAACTTGGCAGGGGGCCATGGCACCAAGTGCCACATTTGAGTACTGAGAAGAGAAACAGAATAGGTGAGGGTTAGTATCAAATTATAACTATCATGTTACTTATGTTTTAGAGCTAATGACTAACAACAGAGATGCAGTCTGTACAGTAAATCAGTAGCTCTAGTCAGGATATGCTAAACTGAAGTAGTGAGTCTTCAGCCGAGATTTAAAAGCTGAGACCAAAGGGGCATCTTTTATTGTAGCAGGCAGACCATTCCTCAGTTTAGGGGCCCTGTAACTAAAAGCTCGACCTCCCACTGTTATTTCATTAATCCTTGGAATCATAAGCAGACCGGCATCTTGAGATCTTAATGTGCGCTGTGGTTTGTAAGTCATGATAAGTTCAGACAAGTAAGCCGGACCTTGGCCATTTAATGCTTTATATGTTAAAAGGAGGATTTTGAAATCTGCCCTAAACTTAACCGGGAGCCAGTGTAAGGATTTAAGAACTGGAGTTATATGTTCATATTTTCTTGTTCTTGTAATAATTCTTGCAGCAGCATTTTGGATTAACTGGAGGCTGTATAAAGAACAGTTTGAACATCCAGTGAACACCGCATTGCAGTAGTCAATCCTACTAGAAATAAATGCATGAATTAATTTCTCAGAATCCTGTTTATTTAGAAAGCGCCTTAATTTCCTAACATTTTTAAGATGGAAGAAACATGATTTGGAAAACTTTGTAATATGTGCTTTAAATGACATGCTAGAGTCAAAGATAACTCAGAGATTTTGGGTTGATTCAGCAAAATTTATGGGGATTCCAACTGAGTTAAATGATGACAGAATATTGTTGTGATCAGCGTCATTCCCTCCAACAATTAACATCTCTGTTTTATCTGTGTTTAAAGACAAGTAGTTCTCATCCATCCAGTCCTTTAATTCACTAACACAACTAATTAAAGACAACATCGGAGAAACTTCATTTGATCTAAATGAAAGGTATAACTGGGTGTCATCTGCATACAGTGAAAATTAACATTATGTTTCCTAATGATAGATCCCAGTGGAAGCATGTAAAGTGAAAACAGTAAAGGTCCCAGTACTGAGCCCTGTGGGACACCATATTGAACTTCTGTGTATAATGATGGAGTACTGTCAGCATATTTCTGTACATATTGGAATTGATTTGATAAATAAGAACTAAACCAAGCGAACACGGTGCCTGTAAGCCCAACATCATTTTTTAGCCTGTGCAGTAAAATAGAATGGTCAATGGTGTCAAATGCTGCACTTAAGTCTAACAACATAATTACAGTGGAGTTTCCTTCATCAGAGGATATCAGAATGTCATTTACAACCCGCGTTAGTGCCATTTCTGTACTATGACCAGTGCGGAAACCAGACTGGAATTTCTCAAATCAATTTTAATGCATAAGTTGTGACTGAAGCTGCTTGGCAACTACTTTTTCTAGTATTTTAGAGAGAAAGGGTAAATTTGAAATAGGCCTATAATTATTAAGTATGTGTGGGTCTAGGTCTGACTTTTAAGTAATGGTTTAATGACTGACACTTTTAGTGCTTCAGGTACTGTGCCATGCAATAATGAACTATTGATAATGTTTAGAATAGGCGCTGCAAGAACATCCATTGCACTTTTTACTAGTTTTGTTGGCACTGGATCTAGGGAACAAGTAGTGGGCTTCATTTTAGAAATTAAAGTTAAGACTTCCTGCTCAGTTACAGGATTAAAATTACTAAAGTGCTGAATGCAATGTGAGACAGGGTCTGCTAAGCTAGTATTTGGTTTGTACTGTGATGCTGAGATCTGTGATCTTATATTTTTATTTTTCTCATTGAAGAAGTTCATAAAGTCTGTACTGCTAATGTCTGTTGGTATTTTGCACTGTAGATCTGAATTCCCATTTGTTAATTTAGCCACTGTTCTAAACAGTACCCGAGGATTTTTATTATTGCTATCTATTATTGTAGAATAGTATTCTGAGCGAGCTTTCTATAACAAACTATATAAAATGCTAATGCCTTGGCAGTGGCAAATAGCTTTGGTTTTATTTTTGATTTGATTACATTAATGTTTAAGTTGAGATTTCCAAGAAATATTTTAACTGCTACTATGTAAAGGGAATACTGCTGTTAAAAAGCACCTTATTTGTTTAAAGTGTTTGCAAGCCAAATACAGGCAATACACCACTTTTGAGTTCATTATTGAATTTTGCGCATAACAATATGATTGTTGTGATTGTCTGTGATTAATCGCGATTAAAAGTTTTAATCGTTGCCCTGCACTATTTATAATACAATATCTATCAGGAGTTGTCCGACGAAATTTTAGAATTATAGTACCAAATATTGAAGTCCAAAAGGAATACCAGGAGTGATGGAATAGGGTTTACAAATATTCCTTATATAAAGTCCATCCATCCATATCCCGCTATATCCTAACTACAGGGTCACGTGGATCTGCTGGAGCTAGTCCCAGCCAACACAGGCCACAAGGCAGGAAACAAACCCCAGGCAGGGTGCCAGCCCACCGCACGGCACACACACACACACCCACCAGGGACAATTGAGGATCACCAATGCACCAGACCTGCATGTTTTTGGACTGTGGGATGAAGCCGGAGCACCCGGAGGAAATGCATGCAGACACGGGGAGAACATGCAAACTCCACGCAGGGAGGACCCAGGAAGCGAACCTAGGTCTCCTAACTGCAAGGGGGCAGCTGTCTTTTAAATTCTTTATCAAAAGATGGTTTCCTTTTCCTGCTGCAGGTCTAGGCTCTTAGCTAGAATCCTTGAATGTGAAACATGGTATCAAGCACAGCATGACATCATCAAAATGGCAACAACAAAAGGATGGAAACATTATTCTTATGTTGAACTAAATCATGTAAAAAAATGATAATATCTTAAATACAAGCCAAAACATAAACTCCTGTATGTCTCAATCTTTGCCATTAACAAATAAAACAAAAACGTCTGGAGCATTTGCTGAACCATATGGTATTTCTAGATATTTAAAATGACCAGTAGACATGTTGAAAGCAGTTTTCCCATTTGCCACCTTCTCCAATTCTGATTAAATTAAAAGTAGTATATATATCAAGTTTAATAAAAAGTGCAAAAATTCCTGACTTGATTGAGCAAGGAGGAGACTAGCAGAGGTGGATAGTTACTTTTTTAATAATTACCCCATAATCAATATATGGGCCAAAGAGATTTGTCATTTGTCTCCACAAAGAAAAAAAAAACTTGTAACATATGGACTGTTAGATGAGAGAATTAAATCCTTTCCCAGATTTTCTTTGAAATAAGCCTTTAGCATGTCATTTCAATAAGGATTATAATTAACCTTAGAGAGCGAGAAAGAGGTTGGGAGCATGCACTGATACAGCTCTTTCCTGCGCCCACCACACAACAAACCACCTCAGACTCTGATGAAGACTCAAGTGGAGCCATGAAGCCACACTACTTCGAATGGAATGGAAAAGTGGGAGGTTTTTTTTTTTTTCATTTTTTTACAGTGGTTGGAGTGCCAGTCCTGCCACTAACCCCTTAATTTTCCCTTGCAAATTGGAGGACCTGTTAGCAGGGCTGGATGCAAGTTAATGTCATAATGAGGATGGAGCAATTGTAGGTTAAGGGCCTTGCTCAAGTGCCCAACAGAGTGGAGTCAAAATGATTAATGGTACAATCATATTTCCTGCGTAGTGGTAATTGTGATTATGATTTTTTCTTTTCTAAAACCTTTAGAAAAATGAATGTAACTGGTGAGTGTGACGATGCGGGTTCTCTTCACACTCCCATCTGTCTTTAGACCTTGAACACAACACCATCAGTAATGTCACCGAGATGAGCTGACAAGTGAGGACAATTCTCAAATGAAGCCATGGGATATTTCCAAAAGTGCTTTTATTAAAACAATAATCAAAACAAAAAGTGCAGTGCCTCAGTTTCAATAAATACTCCTGAAAACAAGTGTCCAGTGGGGGATAAAAATCAATAAATAAAACCTTTAAAATCCGAGGTTAAAATAAAATGCAGAAGTTAATGCAGTCTCTCTCATTACTCTATGGCCCACCTCCATCACTCTTTCTCCCCGGCTCACCCATTGATCGTGCAGCCACTGGAGACCCAACAGTCATGAGCTTCTTAAACCTACCTCCGTCTTGGCCCCCTTACGGATGTCACTGCCAGACCGCAGATCGCTTGGGAGGACACCTGCCTTGCTCACCCCACTCACTAGTGGTGTCTTCACTTTCCAGGTGGCCAGGTCGTAACTTCATGACTGCTGTTTTCCGTTCTTTAACCTCATGCTTTCTCTTTTCCTCGATCCTTCCATTTCTTCCCCACATCCTAGTGTCGAGCCATATATATACATCCCTCTGCTCCCCCGTGGGCGCAGCGCCTTAATCACGCACCGCAGGTAGCCAATGAGGCAATCAAGAAAGACTGCACCCACACGTGCAGGTGCGACTTGCTCCCTATACATCATTAACTCCCCGCGGTCATGCAATCACACCCATGGAGAATGGCACGGCTATACGGATTTAAAACCAGGGCTTTTTATTGGAAGCTGCAGACCTGCTATACCACAGTGAGTACAATTAGGAGGACATTGTATGAACCAAGTGAAGGTAATTCCACACAAGGCCAGGGGGTGGCGGGGTGCACTAAACCTTCTTCTGTTGTCCTAGCAGACCAGCTGCAAGAAAACCTGTCTGATCCTTCCTTGAAGACATTGCTTCCAGTTCCGGTACCTAAGCTGAGGTCCCTTCCTATGATGACGTCAGAAGGTCCCCGTACGTCATTTTCGGTCTTCCCAGTTAAAACCACCATCTTTCCAAACCTCAATCAGTTCATGTCTGGACTCCAACCAAGAAACTCCTGTCAAAGAAATCAACCCATTGCAGACAGGGATAATCTACGGGTGGCTGCCCCAAACCTTTTTAAGTGTGCCGAGTCTGATCTTTCAGGAAGAGTCTCATGTGCTGTCGCTATAATTTTGAAAACAGTAGGGATTATTTAAAAAAAGATTTTGTATTTTTCACTCTGAAGTTGATATTTTGGTAGGAAGGCCAAGGATAGGCAAGAATGAGTTTACGAGCTGGTGTATTAGTTACTAAAAATCACTAAAACAACTCATAGCTGTCTTAGTTGTCTCCATAATCTCATGTTTTTTTCAACATTGATTGGTACCCCTTCAAGAGTAAAAGCCTGAACCTAACTACCAAATCAAACATCTTGATTTTTAATCTTACCAAAGGTGTAATAAGAAAATTAACAGCTGCCCCAATTTAGCAAATGCTTAAGAAAGAAATGCTACATTTAAATAGAAAAAGACAAACTGGTGCCTTCTCTGACTAGAAGAAATGTGCCCCCAAACTGGCTATGTAAAGTGGAGAGCATCTTATTTTTCATGCAATTATAGGACAAATTGAAAATTCAAAGAATCAATACAGTTAAAGCATGAATTTTCTTTAGCACCTGTCCTTCTTTCTATAACAATCATTTGCAGACTGAGTTCAGAAGTCAGATGTGTGACGGACGGGACGCCCCTTTGACACTAGATCCGGGGGAGCAGCAATGGGATTCACACTATGTCCCCCGAAACACTTAGTGGCAGCCCCTCTGGGTTGCACCGGGGCCACAATTTTGGAACACCGTAGTTCATTCCTGTTGGGCTCTGTGGCCACCGCCAGGGGGAGCTGCACGGCTTAACAAGCCTATCTCGGTGGGAACACAGCCACACCTGGAGGTGCAGACGGAAGTAGGTCAACGAGCACCTGCAGCACTTCAAAGTGGGCTATAAAAGGAGCCGACAGTCACCACTCCGGGCACCAGAGTCGGGAGGAGGATGAGGACAAAGCTGCCTTGGAGGAGTGGAGGAGAAAGAAGAGTGTTTTGTGGTGTTGATTTTCTTTTGTGTGGTTTTGGGGACTGTGTTACGCCTGTGGGACATGGGGAAGACGTGCCCCACAGGTGAAGAAAAAACATCTTTTTGTTATTTTGCCTCTGGTGTCAGTCTATGTCGGGTCGGCGCCAACAGAGCGCTTATTCCATAGATGTTATAATAAGGAAACACTCTTAAACAGTAAAGAGCCTTCTAAAAAGTGTGGACGTTAAAATATTATCTAAAAAAGAACTCTAACACATTTCAGATTTAAATGTAATGACCTAATTCAAAGAAATGTGTCTTAACTCACCTAAAAGAAAGCCTAACAAGGAAGAATTGGTATTAGATATACTCCAGTACAGAAATCAACAAAAGAAAATCCTTATTGGAGATTTTTTTTCCCCAAAGTCATTTTAAGCATCGCTTTTCTCAAACAAATGACATATTAAGACAAGGAAACTGTCCTGAGTATGATCTTGACGCCACTTTCATTTGTTGATTGCCACTGAGCCCACATATCTCATTTTGTTAGTTGGTTATGTGGCAGATGTGATAAGCAGGGAATTCAAATGCACTACTCTCATCATGTGCTCGAGCACTGTGTGTGAATAATCTTCATTTGCGCACTTAAGGGAACTGTTTATTTCTGTTTATGAAGTATGTCACACACGTGCGCTTAGGAAGCAGTCAACAAGCGATTTATTATCAGATGGGGGGTTGTATTGTGATACTAATGCCTCTCTCTCTACTTTTATAGAACCAAGAAAGAAAAATAACCCACTCACACCATCAACAAATCCCACCCTGGAAAATGGCTCCACATCAATATCCACTTCCAGTCCTATTTTGATGACGTCAGTGCTGTCCAGCCCGAATGACCTCACTTCCGGTCCCTCGTCGATGACGCCACTTCCGGTCCATCCCTGATGACATCACTTCCTGCCACATTTCCTGTTGCCATTTTACCTACTGTATAAAAGCAAACGGCTCAGATCCATTTTTCTTGAATGTACGATTTATTTTGAATCTGTTTTGATCATCTATTGCATCCAAGCAATATACGGGGCAATTCCCCAAACACTTTATATTTGTTTTGTGATCTTATTTCATCACAAGTAATTAACTAATTTTTTGGCATTGTTTGTCAAAGATACATCACCCCAGCTCTGTTTTGAATGGGTATTTAACTTCATTACTGAAATTCAGTGCTGTTTTTCATAGGTAGTGGCCATGTTGTTTATAGTGATGGTATCTTTTGTTAGCCACATGGCTCTGTGTTGTTATAGCATTTTACATCTTTATCTGAGCATTAGATATCTTCTGAAAAAAAACTATAAAGAATGTTAGTAATAGTAAGACATGAAGTTATTTTGCTTGTTCATTTGACTTTTACTTTTGTTTTGTGCTTTGATTATTGGTTTTAGTTTGTTTGTTGTGATTTCCTATCTTCAAACTGTTAACACACTATGTGTTTGTTGACTTTAAAAACCTTTTTTATCTTTGCTATTCATAAAAATTGTGTCATTTTTGTTTTCTTTGTATTTTTTGTCTATCAAGGAAAACAAGCAAAATACATTAAAAATATTGAGTGGAAAATGAAAGCACCAGGTGGGTGTTGTTGATTGCCATGAAGAAAGTACAGAATATAGAGAAAATGATATAATATCCAAATAACAAATATGCAAAGTTAAGAGATACGATCAGGAGGTCCTAACCTTGACACCTTTTTGGAAGTACACGTTAGCTTACTCTAGAACAAATGTAGAAGAGTAGTTGAGATTTGTTAAGAGATCCAACGAAAGGATATGTAGAGGTGCCCACCACAATCTTAAATTCAGTGGTGTGGTGATGTGACATGAATGTTGACTTCCAGTCATGAGGTTTAATTATTGGATTCTTGCTTTCAAAAATTGCCATGGCCATCAAAGAATAACATCAAAATGGCATTGCTTATGAAACTAAATGGTAGTACAAAATATGCTTATCAAGTTAATGTGAATAATAGCATAGTGCAAAAACAAAATCCCACCTCTTGGGTTATGAAATGTCACAACTGACAGATAACAACAGTGCCTTTGCTTATTTTTGTGATTCTTGCCTCTTCTTATAATTTTGGAAATTGTTATTTTTGCCTGAAAGCGATTTTTAATATTCTGCATGTATGTGCTTTGCCTTCACACACACACACACACACACACATATATATACAATTATACTTATTATATTCAGTATAATACATCCTTTTACTTGTATTCTGCCTTATTAAATATATTAGTCCAGAGTTTGCCTGTAGCGTGTCTATTGCACAGTCAAAGCTGTTTCAAGTAGTTTGTTTATGTTCTTAGGTTATGGAGGTGGTGTTTGTACAGATAAAAGTGTCTCTAGAACGTCTCAAGGAGCAGTCTGCATGTCTTTGAGGTACAGCCAGTCCAAGTAAGCATGTCTGTGATATATCAAACTCTCAGCCAAACGCAAAACAGGCTTTGCCTATTAAAGGCCAAAGTTTAAAGACTCTTAAATAGCTCATTACTAAAGACCTTTATTAATAACAGTTGATTATACTGAATTAGATTCTATATTGAATTAACAAAGCAAATATGCAAATAATTAAGAATACTCAACAATTTAAGGCAAATTTGCATATTCAATTTAATAAAATGAGTCAAACACTGCTGCCTAAGTAACAAGCAGAATATATAAAAATATTAGAGGAACAAAAACAGGGAAGGAAGGAAAAGTAATACCTAAACTTGTCCACTAAATAATTAAAAAAAAAAACACTTGGAACACAAGAAGGAATCCTCTTAAACTAATTTCGAATGTAACAAAATAAAATTTAGCACAACAAGCTCCACTAAACAAAATTAAAATGTAAATTCAAAGCTAGAGACAAACACCTTGAAATTTTCCCAGATGTTGGCTAACGTAAAACACAGAAAGAAAGGGAAATAATTGTCAGTGTATAAGGATTCACTTTTTTTTTTGTCGTCTTTTAAGTATTTATCCCCATGTTACTTAACTATAGGCTCACCTGGGAAGGACATGGGGCTGATGGCCTAAGATTATTGTGAAATGGAGTCTGCAAATGGGTGTGACACCTCCAAAAATATGTCAAGATTCAGGCCAGCACCTTGAATAACCTACCCAAAAGAGGTTCACCTTAACCTAGCCAGGATCCAAAAAAAAGCAACACAAAATTTCTACAAATATATCTAAATACCCCTCATGAGGTAGGATTACCATCACTCTGATTTGTGACTTACAAGGCCAAGAAGGGATCTTTAGAAATCGATGATATATTTATAAAAAAGAGAACAATATAGGAAAATACTTAACAAAGCAAAAAGATGCAAGAAGGATTTGCCCAAAAAAGGCCACCCACAACAAATACATTCCAATATACATTCCATAGTCAGAGCTCAAGAAGACAAGGCAATCATTTCACCGAAACCAGTAAATCTAAACAGAAAGCAACACTTACAGAAACTCCGCAATAAATTAAATGATCTCTTGCTCCTATGCCTTCTCACCTGACCTAAATAATCAGAGAGAGTGGCCAGGAATAGTGACATTGGGGTGGCCCTGCCTCCTGTGGCTACACCCACAAAGAACAAGGAACAGAGGTACATTTAAAAAAGGAAATTATAATAGACATAGTAGAAATTATGTAAAAATGCAACATGTAATTGATTAAAGATAACGGTAAAGTACATTAAAAACATGTTAAAACATAAGAAAGATAGGAAACAGGAAGCCAGAGATTTGCTCTTCACATTTTCAGTTACCCTGGAAATCTGACAAATGTTAACATATCTATAATGGCAAAATAAATATGTTGAATGGCAATTAAAACATGAGATCCTGAAAATGTGTAGTAGACTACATCGGCACAGGCTTCCCTACACTTGTGATGGTTTTCTGGAGGTTGTGCATTTTTATTTTAAGATAACTATCATTTGTATTTAAAATAGAAAAGTAATGCTTTTCATTTTTTTCTGAAAGTAAACTGACACTAAAGAATTAGTAGGTATTCTAAAACTATAAGGAGTAATAGTGTAAAAATGCCCAGAATGAAAACCTACTCAACATCCTTTATTTTCCTACATCTGTTTATAAGGCCTTTCTAACCATAGATCCCGAATTTTAAAGTTACTTCATCATTTTAGTAATGCCATATAATGAGAGTCAGTGCAACTGAATTTTATAAACTAAGTAGATTTTAAAACAATGAAATAATTCTGTGGCTTACACTGTATGCTGCCAAAGTTTACACATATGTTTGCAATAATCCAAAGCCATTGTAACATGCATTCTGTAGCTTCTTTAGCCCACAGAGTGGACAAATATTCTAATTATGTGTGCTTTTTTCCATAATAGTTTACTTTAAAATAGCAACTTCAATTCTGACAAGACCAATTCATCATATATATTCTTGACATCTTACCCTGGTGTTGTCACAGAGGAAAAAAATGGTAGGATAGACTAACTCACCCTGCAGCAGAATCCAGTAATTCTGAGACATTTCTTAGCATGCCCTGTTGCCTAAACAACATTAATTGCCTTTTCTTGATATGGAGTAATTGATCTGGATTCCAGGATCCTCCCATGTTGCTAAATTCTCGACTTTTTCATGGAAAGTTAACCCAATAGGTCTGCAAACAACCCAATTTCTGTTGGTTACTCCTGTGATTCTATCCTTCTATGCACAATTTGTGGCCATAGGTACATAGCTTATGCTTCACTGCAAGGTTCTAGTTTAGCAACCTAAGTACGATCTTATAAATTGATATTACATCAAATTCAGAACAGGCAAGGAAGGATGGCTTAACAATCAATTGTAAAAATGATGCCATTCTAAAAGAATGCTGAAAAATGTGGGTGTATATGAAACAGCTTTTTTGAAATGGTGATTACATTTCATACAGAATATGATTATTTCTTATTTCAATAGGTTGCACACTAATATTACAAATGAAATACTAACTTTACTGTGTTTATCAAACAAAAAGAGAATGGGACAGAAATATGATACATTTCATCAATATAATCTCAGTCTGTTTCTGTCTCTTTGTTGGTCATAAACACTCTATAGCTGTTACATTTTTATTACCATCCAGAGAGTCAGTTTCTGGTTTGATCACATTGTTTTACCACACAAAGTAAGAAGTAGCAAAGTGGAGGGTTGAAATTGTGATTTTTACTTACCATTTTGGTACAGCAATTTGGTAACTGAAGTATTACCTGTACTTTGTGAAGACATGTTGTGTGTATGTGAGGAGTTCATTAATCCCTGCATGAAAGACACACAGAATGAGTATACTTCTGTTCAGAGGCTTTAGTGCGCTTTTTTTGTACCATTAGTTTTTTTTTTTTTTTTACAAGTGTCAAGATCTGGCTTCTGTTTTTAACTTTTACATTTTTTGCTGCTATTCCCTAGTTTTGGGGTTTGGGGGGTTTTGGAAACAATAAATCAAATGGGAAAGTTTATGTTCAATGCATTTTCAACAATGTTTAAAAAGAAATGCATGGGTGCCACCATTTTGGGACCGTTCTGTTGACAGTTGCTAAGTAAGGTCAACAGAAAATTTGTGACCCGTAACATCATCAGGTCAAATCTATAAAGGCCAGCATCATGCACCTCCTGGTTGTCCAAGATTGTGGATACAACAAAGAAAAGACTTAGTATTCTTATTCACATTTCAACCTAATTTTTATCAACAAATTCTTTTTTAATTGACTAAGACTTTCATCTTATGTTTAGAATGTGGGTATGTTAAATTATTTTGGTTTTCAACTCTCCCACTGTATTGATTATTATGATTTTAGTTTTGTGTCCTGGACTTGTTTATGTTGTGAACACACCAACACAAGATGGTGAAAAGGGTTGATAGGTCTCAAACAAGGACCAAAGCCATCACAAGGTTTTTACTGGTCTTCCTAGAAACAGTCCTCAACCCAGTCAGCCTGGCCTCAAATTTAACATGCAAGCTTCAAGGTCCAAATTGGAGCTGAGGTTAAAAATTTCAAAATACTTAACCAAATAAACAAAAATAACCACCAATGGTGATGTCAGTGAAATGGAAGCATGAATGGAACATAACTCTTTAAAGTACACTACAACAAAACCAAAGTCATGCTAATTGGTACTAAAACTCAGATAAAGCAAATGAGCTCCATTTCAGTTAAGTCTGGTGATGATAACATCAGACTCCTTCTTCTTCTGCTAGGAATCTTGGTGTCATTTTGGATTTCTCCTTTTCTTATTCTACCCACATAAAGCACATTAAGAAACTTCCTTACTTCCACATCTGTAACATATCTCATTTCTGCTCATTCCTCTCCTTTTCTGATGCCAAGACACTTGTCGATGCTTTTATTACATCCCATATCATCTACTGTAACTCTCTACTGGAAGGTACCATCGTAATCTGTTATCACAGCTCCAGTTGTTTCTAAACTCCGGTGCAAGGGTCCTTACACAGACCCGCAACAGTTAACACTTAACACATTCACTGGCTCCCAGCAACTTATAGGATTAAAAATAAAATGCTCTTACTGTGATACCGTATGCCTCTGGCTAAATGAAGAAAGGCAGCTGAACCTGTGTAATTAGAGTTAGTTATTGTGCAACCCTGTGCATCAATGTAATTGATGGAGAGGTGAGTGCTAATCAGCTCTAAGGTTTGGAATGCCGGTGGAACGGTGGGAACAGAAGGACTAGTACACATCAGGAGAGCACAGAGAGAGGAGGATGGAGTGAGAATGCAAGTGACAAAGCTGTAAGTCCTGGAGCAAAGAAGCCATTATTACAGTGAGGATCCAGATCTACTGATTTGTTCTTAAGAGCAGTGAAGGATAGATGGCCAGAGAAAAAGTAAAAAAAAGCTTGTCTGGGAAGGGATGTGCTTTGGAGGCAATGTGGTGATGGAGCTGTGTTTGCATAAGATGCTGAGGTCTTTGCCAATTAATCCGAAGAAGACAAGACCAACAGAAGCAAAGTAACAGCTCTGTGTGTGAGAATGTTACTGGGCTGCTTGTCTGGTAGGACCCATTCAGATGCACTGATTTTAAAATGAAAAACGTTCCTGGGTGCTTCTGTTTATATGGTTTTAATTCAATGGAAATTTGACTATTTATTATTTTGAAATGACTTGATTATTCATTACACTGCACTTTTGCACTTTACAAAATGATTCACTGGCTGGACACTAAGGAACTGTCCATGTCGCTTCACTTACCACTGGTTCATCTCAGTAAGTAAACTATAGGATAATCCAAAAGCAGATGTTGCACAATAGCTCTAGGCAGGAGGCATCATACTAACCTACAGAGCTTTAAATGGCTTTGCACCAGACTACATCAGTAACCTCCTCCATCACGTTGCTCCTGTTCGCCCACTAAGGTCCACCAATTCTGGCAATCTTGTTGTACCCCAAAGTAACCTGTGCTCTTTTGGTGACAGCCTTCAATTGTATTGCACGAATTAGTTATTAAAAAAAAAAAACTTATTTATTCAGGAAGGCATTTAACCTACCCTGACATTCTGATGCTTTCTGTCAATTCAGGTGCTTAGGATGATTTGTGTTTGTATCACAAATTATGTTATTTGTTCAGGGTTTTCTTGTGGTATTTTTATTTTTTTATGACGTATTCTGGTTTACAAATAATATTAAATTAACAGTCATGCTTGGGACCACAGAAACTACAAACAATTCCAGAAATACAATTGGCTTCTTTAGTCTAGCCAGTAAAAGGGTAAAAGATGAGTCGGGTCTCCTGTTTAAATAGGTTAACCATTCTGGCTGGGACTGGCTATGTAAACTGTTACAATATCATTATTGTTGAGTTTTTTCACTGTTGCCTTGGATGTGTCTATGCCGTCTGAAGAATTCTGCACTGCACTGTATTAACACATTGCATACACAATTACATTTTCTGCCTTGAATTGTTAGCCTTTGTCCAACTAAATTCATTTGTTCTTTTAGAAAGCAGGCTGAGTTGGGTTGGTGAAACTCTCTGTTTTTTATTTTATTCTGAAGATTATGTAGACTCCAAAGGATGAATTGGGTTAAGATGATTGTTTGTAAATGTATTGTCTTCAAATGTCTTAAAATTGTCTAAGAAAAACTGTAAATGTATAATAAATATAGTACTCTTTCTTAGAATACAGTACAGTGTTAAATAGGGAGTGATTCAGGTGATTTTTGACCTTTTTTTCCTGAATAGCATCATATATGTACTTTTAATTTAGTAAACCACAAAGATTGTTCTTTAGTTCTGAAAATATGAAGAAGTAGGATTGTCGGTGTCATCCTTTCACAAATGGAGAACATCTGTGTGTGTCTGTATGTAGGCCTATAAGTTTGTTGAGGCACAGTAGCTGAGCTAATCCTAAGACAAATCACTCGCTTTAATTTCCTATTCTTTGTTCACTTGCCAAGTGTGGTTGCATCTAAAAGCCTAAATTGGGATACTTCCTTTTGCAAGTTACAGATCTTTGTGTAGCATCCAGACAGGAAATCACAGCTGGGATGAGTAACCATCCATTAATTTCTAAACCTTACTCTAAAGTGTGAAACAACACAATGTGTAAGACATGTTGCTAACCACTTGGAAACTTATTTAATGTTCAGCAAAGGAAGTCTGTTCCAGCAGTTAGTGTAAGATTGATATACTACAGTGATGAATTAGGAAAAAATTGTTATTCACAGTGCAATGCGTGTTGTGGAATTATTAAAAATAGCAAGAATTTTCTCAAGCGTATCACCTAGACATTTTGCATCCAGCATTACTGAGTAGTTTCTTCCAACCATTTACTGATCCTGTTTATTCCATTACAGGGCAACAGAAGGTCAAATCCTTTCCAAAAAATGTCCATCAAAGGTGCACACTCATAGCAAAGTAATTTAGGCTCTTGGGGGTATGAAAGGAAAATGGAGCACCTGGAAAAAAAAAACCTGCATGTACTTGGGGAATATGTGCAAATCCAGACTAGGCCAAGTGTCAGCCCCAGCTGCCTGGGTCACTGACACTAGAGCTACTATACCATCCCTATTTGATATTAAATAAAAAGCTGTGTCAATACGTTCAAGTTATAATCATCTGCTGCTATGGAATGTGGAATACTCTAAGAGTTGGTGATGAAAATATTACCTTTGCTATCTATAAGTCATGAGAAACTGATGAAAACGTGGAACAGACAAGGGTGCTGCAAAGGTTAATTATTTCAGCACTGACAGCAAAGAAGTCTCTGGAATGTTCATTAATTCCAGCTGCACACACCAATGGCTTGAAAAGAAAGAACAAGAGGACACGAAACAATAAATGTCCCACTAAGCAACCATAATCTGCTGAATATAGCCTAGGTTAAAACTTGCTATGATTGCATATATTGCACTGAGAATTTATTGGATATTATGACTGCATAATTCAATTTAAATATTACTTAAAAATACACTGCTCACTGAGGTTCATAAGTAAGATCTGCATGTAACTTAATAAAGTGCTAAGAGTCAGGCTGTGATATTTCTTCCTGCAAAAACAATTTTTCATGTATTTGTTACTTCAATTATTTATTCATTTAATTTTCAGTTTAGGGTCATAGATGCAGACTCTGTTCTGATAGTATTGAGCACAAACTGCAAACCAACCCTTTACATGGCACCTCTCCAACACAGGGCTGGCTCACTCATACTGGGCCAATTCAGAGTTTTTAATTAACGTTATATGCAAGAATTCTGGAGTGTACACTCTGGGACAAAAATTTCAAGAAATATAGGTTATTGTGGTTTTAATAACAAATAAATGATTAGGAGATTAGCAAAAGTTAAACAATCAGATACAATGATGTAATATGAGATAGATTTTCTCTTACATTTCCTTAAATTTTAGGGTCTTCTGGTGAACTTGCAGACAGCTTTTTACAGAAGGAGTCAGTATTGCTCCGCTCAGTTGTAAAGGCTGTCTGGCCAGTTTTGTGCACCCAGAGTGTAGATGTCAACCACTCACTACCATACTGTATGTTACAAATTGAAATGCTTACATGATGCTGTCAGTTGCACTCATTTCATGATAACCTCAGGATCCTGAATCAGGCATCAGAAAACAGTAGCAGAAAAATATGTATATGCATCACAATTAATTGTTTTATCATTCTTAAAATCAGAATTGTAATTTGGATGTTTTCCCATTGTCATCTTTTAAAGCAATCAACAGCCTCAATAGCCTCATTCAGATGAATCACTAGTCCCTGATGTTTTCTTGTGTATAAATTTTACTAAGTCAACTACTGTTATAAAAGACTGTGTAGTATGGCTTTGTTAAACAAGGCAGCTGGGCTGGTGCTTCAGTTTTTACCGGCTGTCTTACAGAATACCGAACTATAAAAACCATTTCTGTTATTGGTTTCATTAAAAATGCCTACTAATTGAAGCTAATGGAATTGTATAACATTTTTGTATATATTTATGAAAGATTAAGAACGATTGCTTTTTTTTTTTTTAAATTACACATAACACCAAAATCTGATGCATTGTTTTGCTAGTCTCCTAAAAACCATTTGATGGCAGAAAAAAGAACATGAGAACATTTTCTTTAACTGCGTCAAAGAAGAAACTCCTAATACACTGTTCGTCTCATTTCTGTCACAATAAGTGGGTAGCACTGGATGTGTGGAGGGACTCTGCTCTCATTACTATTATACATGAGCCACAATGGACAATTGGCATCCGTGGTAGAACGACAGGCGCTGAGCAGGCTCCTGTCAATCATGGAGAATCCACTGCATCGACTGAACAGGATCATCCCCAGACAGAGGAGCAGCTTCAGCGACAGACTGCTGTCACTGTCCTGCTCCTCTGACAGACTGAGGAGATCATTCCTCCCCCACACTATGCGACTCTTCAGTTCCACCCGGGGGTAAATTTTAATATTATACAAAATTATTGCCTGTTTTACCTGCATTTTAAACCAGTCTTTAATTTAATATTGTTTTTTATCAGTATGCTGCTGCTGGAGTGTGTGAATTTCCCCTTGGGATTAATAAAGTATCTATCTATCTATCTATCTATCTATCTATCTATCTATCTATCTATCTATCTATCTATCTATCTATCTATCTATCTATCTATCTATCTATGTCAAAAGTAAATTGGGTGCCTTTAAACCTATACCTCCAGCCTCTTGGTTAGCTTTTCTGTAAGAGAGTTGCTTTATTGTCTAGACACCCAGAAGAGAAGAGTATAACAGCCCTTAGTAGAACAGAGTATACAGTAGTCCTTAGTTTACCATACAGCATTGCTGAACACTGTTTATCTTCTACAGTATGAGCTTTACGTTTTATGAAGCCCAAAAAAAGCTTCATGCATTTGTACCACTTTGTAAATTGTTTGCTTGAAAAGTGTTCAAAAAGTGGAAGAAAACATACTTAATGTTGAAAAATAGCACATACAAACAGGTCAAAAGCAAAAAGGCATACACTTTACTGTTGCATTGAATGTTACGCGTGCATAAGTATGCATGAAGCATTAGGGAATTGTGCAGAATTTGAACATTCATAACTGTATCCCTATAAGAAGAAGGTGGGGCAACCTCATCTTAACTAGTTTTGAAAAATGAGGTGTAATGAACAAAACATTATTTAGGATAACGAAGAAAGCAGTACATATTGTTTGTTTGATTTTTACATTACTGTTATCCCTCCTTACCCAGCTAACCTTTATTTGATTTTTTGGTATAACTGCTTATGGTTTTTTATAACACAAATTCAGTATTTAGACAATTTTTTAAGCATAAAGGACATAAGGGATGCACTGTTGCCACTTATACGCGTTCCACTGCCAACAGTGCCCAATCACTTTGAGTCACTTCTTGCTAGCTTTGTTCGTTTTGCTAAGATGTGCTTGTGTAATGGTCGTATCGATCACTAAACATTTCTTGTGTAAGAAATTGCCTCTAAAAGAATGGAAAAAAAGTTAAAAAATTGAAAAGATAGTGCAGTTTATTTTTTTTTAGTAAATAATTTTCATGATTATATTTTGCTGTGAAATAAAGTCCACTGTGTTAGTCTACCTGGGAGTCAAGCCTCCCTTCAGCATGAAAACTCCAAAGGCCTGTGTTCTCTTTCTTAGATCTGAATGAAGGCTAATGTGTAGAAACATCCCATTAAAGATCTCATTACCAGTTTCTTAATTATACAATTTATGAATGACCTTTTCTATATCATGGAGAAATTAAAGGTTGTTATATATGCATTTCTGAATGTTTCAGTGATATTTGAGGAAATACGTTGGAGGTTTTCTGCTGGGCTGGGAACTCATTACTGTTTTTACCATTTAAAATAATGTATTACAATCATATACTGATGACGGTATATTAAATAATATCAACTTGTTGTATGAGGCAGATATCTGCCTCAGTCCTTTCAATTAGATTTATTGTCAAAATAGCAGGATCACCTGAGGCATAGTGCAATTTCCATCACCTACCAAAAGTAAAGTAGGTGGTAGGGATATAACACATGAATTGCCTCTGTAGTCTTGGAGAAATTTTACATTACTCCAAGGGGGGCATGTTGTTCTCACTTGTGAAACAGAGAAATGTTATATGAGAGAGGACAGGGAGATGTATGTAGTTAAAAGTTGAGCCAGTTTCATTTACCAGGAAGTCAAGAATATCTTTTGTCTAAACCAAAACACTAACCACACATCGAAGCCATAAATGAATTTTGTAACCAAATGAAAGTTACCTCAAAAGAATAGCTAAACCATGCAGTATTATCCAATCACGGATACTTAAGAGGATAGGTGCGATGATCTTTACTTGGTTGCTCCGGTGACAACAAATGACACTCCTGTCCTGGTGCCATCTGGGGATCATTGTCATGGCAACCATAAAGCTATACTGCAGAAGATGGTGGAGCCAAAATAATACAAAATAGTGTTGCAATATAAAAATGCAAAAATGCATTCCTTGGGCAGAAAAATTCCACTATGGATGGATAAAAGACAAAAAAGGACTCCAGAATTTCCACACAAAATGTAAATAAATCCTATATCATAACACATACCTCCCTGCCACAATTTCTAGGGCACACTATATAACTAAGGCAGTCATATCTTGAGTTGTCCATATTAGATTACATCCCAGTGCCTGACATGCCCTCAGCTACCCAGAGTATTTGGTACAATTCCTTATTTCCTTACACCTGTCAATAAAGAAATGCAAAGGGCTATACATTTTTGCAGCCAATTAAAATTTCTTGAATTGAAATGGCAAGCGTTCAAACAGTAAGTAGCTTACACTGCATTCTCTGAACTTAAATTTTGGTCTGTACCGTCTAATTGAGTTGCTATATATAGTAAATGTTCTGATTTAAAAAGTAAAGTTCAAGGTATAGTAATTCACATTTATGTCATTTATGGGCTGGCAAGAGATTGGCGAGGGGTAAAGGATCCACCAAGATGTCCATCATTTCAGTAGTTTTTCCTCTGGGTCTTTCACCTACCTTATGCATCTTGGTGGGGTGGTGTCCTTGATCCTCACAAACATTTGTTAGCTAGGCTTGCCCTTACAAATTATTAGAAGCACTTTTTGTGATATTAAATGGGAAAAACATTGTTTCTAGAAAAAATGTTATGACATTAAGAACCATTGTGAACAACTGACAATTGTGTGATATTCACCATTTAACATATTGCATTAAATAATTCTTTCCAAAGATAATTTTGGAAAAAACTGCAAAAAACAGGTACATTAAACTAAACATCAAGTAAGCAATCAAGATTGTGGTTTTATGGAGGACCAAATGATAACTGTGATTTTTCTTTACTTGCTTTTAGTCAGTCATTCTTTTATCCAAAATATAAATCAATAAAATAAAATTAAATGAAAAAAAAGACCAGAAAGTGCAAACCTTATGTGTATTGTTACAGGCGTGCACTTGGGGAGCAGCCTAAGAGCTTTGGTGATTCTATTTCTCTGCCAGGACATGAGGGGGTGCTGCCTAATAATATTATCTCTTCTCTTTTCCATTCTGCACAAAGGAAGATTAATGGAGTACCATGCATGACATCACGCCCGCTTAGACCCACCTCTTCCTTCCAGATTACATTTTAACGGGAACCGCCACTATCTTCAGCAGTCTGATTGATCTTATGACGACTCAATTTACTTGGTCTGTATGTGTTCCTTTTTATGCCTTTTGCTTACTTTCAATATACGGTCTTAGCCATATGCTACCCCAGACCTCTTTCTTTGTTTTCTTGTCTCATTTCATTATATACACTATTTTCAGTAACATTTCTTAATATTGGTTCCAGCAGTTAATATATGACATAATTCTTTAACAAGAATATGGAGGCACAACTCAAAGTAAATAGCAAATTTAATTCAAATGTTACAGAAGATGGTTACATTAAGGATAATTGTACTCACTGCCCTGTGTGGTTGACAAGTCATACTATGGAAACAAATGGGAAAAGCTCTGCAGATGCTAACTGTGTGAGTCAGTTGATTTGTAGTAAATCTAGTTTTTAAGTTCTGGGAAGACAATGGTAAACTTATGATGAGAAATTGTAGAGTAGTGGAATATACATCAATTACCTGAAGAATGGATGGAAACTGGAGAAGTAGTTAATGAATTCCAGAAGTTGACTACTGGAGGAGGCAGCCTCAACATATGTGTCAATGAATCATTTGTACAGGTTAAGTACAAAGACTAGAAAGGAGATCTTGAAAAAATCTCCCACATTCATAAGTTGGATCCTATTACTATTAGTCCTTCACTGTGCAGAATGACACAGAAGAGAAGTGATTCCCATGGTGAATACAAAACACTCAGTAGCCTGAAATAGAAAAGCTGTCATATAACTGGAGACCAAAGCTATAAATGTTTCATATAAAGGCAGACCTTCATTAGCTCATGTCAAGAATTTTATTAAATAAAAGACCCATCATTGACTGTGAAAAGCTAAAGTGTTATACTTAATAATAATCTTAAATTTTAAGTCACACATCTATTATCAAATTAAGACTTCATTCTAGCACTCACACAATATTGACAGAGTCCATCCCTATCTCTCTTTGTCACATACTAAGTCTCTTGTCACACCTTTAATACTCCTTGCCATTTTCTTTTTAAGGTTCTTCATTTAAGAATGATTTACAGGGTACATGTACAAAATACAGCTGCTACAGGTCAAACTCAAACTAAACCCAGTAATGACCCTATTGCTGTTAACTGTAACAGGAAGGTTGCCCAGCTGGCAAGGGATTACTGGAGGCATATATGACATGGGACAGGGGTAGGGTCTGGGAGGGGAAAACAAAAGAGAGAAGGAGAGACACTGTCACTGGTCATCAGATGGCATCTTCTAATAAAATGGATGGGCAATGACAAAAAAGGAGCAGTTCTGGAATTTAATGTCCAGTGCTAAATTCCAGGGGAACAACGGCCTGAGAGAGAACAGTGGCCTGGGAGGAAATCTGTAATACTCTTGCCACAACCAAGTGAGAATAACAATACTTTGATGGGCTAACAAGAAGGACGAACCTGTGTAAAACCAAACCCAAGAAAGGATGATTACATATTGAAAGGTGTAGAGAATATCCACCTTTAAAAGAGCTACCAGAACTGTGTGTATGTCTCAAAAAAACACCCCTTGAATATTAAATCAGAAGATGAGATAGGACAAAGACATTGTTGGGATTAAGGAGAGGTCAGGATATACTATATCTAAATTGAAGGTAGGCAAATGGAGAAAATGGAAAAATTATTAAATGATTAGTAATATTTCCTAAAATCAACTGTAAATGTTGGGTGCATTTTTTAAAAGACAAAACTTCATGGGAAACTAACAGAGTCACTTCTGTGATATCCACTAATTTCATCAGTCTAAATACACAACAACAACAACAACATTTATTTATATAGCACATTTTCATACAAATAATGTAGCTCAAAGTGATTTACATGATGAAAAAAAGAGAAATAAAAGACAAAATAGGAATTATAATAAGACAGCACTAATTAACATAGAATAAGAGTAAGGTCTGATGGCCAGGTAGGACAGAAAAAAAAGAAGAGAAGAGAAAAAATAAAATCTGCAGGGGTTCCAGGCCATGGGACCACCCAGTCCCCTCTGGGCATTCTACCTAACATAAATGAAACAGTCCTCTTTGTATTTAGGGTTCTCTTGGAAGGACTTCATGATGATGGTCATGTAGACTTCTGGCTTTTAATCCATCAATGTAGGAACATCACAGTGCTTTGATTAGGTGGAGATGATGCAGATCACCACCACAGAAAACCAGGAAAAGAAACAGAAGAGAGAGTAGGGGTCAGTACGGATTTTAAAGCCACCATGAATAGTTATTATAATGAATTGAATATACAGAGTATCAGGATTAAATGAAGGTGAAGTTTTCAGAAAGCCATGTTAAAGTAATGTGTTTTTAGCATTTTTTTAAAGTGCTCCACAGTATCAGCCTATCTAATTCTTATTGCCAGGCTATTCCAGATTTTAGGTGCATAACATCAGAAGGCCACCTCACCACTTCTTTTAAGTTTTGCTCTTGGAATTCTAAGCAGACACTCATTTGAGGATCTAAGGTTACGATTTGGAATATAGGGTGTCAGACACTCCGATATATAAGATGGAGCGAGATTATTTAAGGCTTTGTAAACCATAAGCATTATTTTAAAGTCAATTCTGAATGACACAGGTAACCAGTATAGTGACATCAAAACTGGAGAAACACAAATAATGATAATCAACAAATTCCTCATATGATAAGACAGAGTACTTACTCCTATCTGGACTTACTTAATATGACTGTATCAAGTAATCAGTTGACCAAAGATAAGTGACTACTATATTGTATGTGTATATTTGGTAGATATATGAATGTTTGAGGAACGGACTGAAAAAAAAAGCATGTCTCCACTCTAATGCAAAAACTTGTTTTTGTATTTTCACTTTATCATCAATACATCAGGTTTTAATTATAATCCAGTTAAATTGGTACTCAATATGCACTTTAATAATGTGGTTATTCACAGAAACCCTCTTTCAATCATGCCATGTATATCCTTATTCGAATTAGAAAAACTGGGAATTTGATCTTTGAGAAATCCTTGCCAAGGCATTTAAATTGCCAGTGCTTTAATTATAAAATATATATATGCAAACAACTATAACTTTTAAAATGTATAGTAATGAAGTAATCACTATTTTAAAACACCATATAAAATCAGAATTAGTTTGTTAGTATCAGGAATGTTGCAGAGTTTCTGGGCCCTATATGTAAGCACTCTTTATGGGCCCCTTTTACTTGAAAACTTTTTATTCTGGGCTTCATGGCAAAAACCAGTGGTCCCTAAGTAATCATTATCCTTTCCCCCAACTACAACACCCAAGGTTATTATCACATTTTGACTCTGGGAACATCCATTAGATGCATTCAGTATTGCTGCTGCAAAAAGACTACTCATTTAGTTGTACTCCATCAATCCATCCATCCATTATCCAACCCGCTATATCCTAACTACAGGGTCATGGGGGTCTGCTGGAGCCAGTCCCAGCCAACACAGGGCGCAAGGCAGGAAACAAACCCCAGGGCGTTAGCCTACCACAGCGGCTGTACTCAAGATTCTTAAATAAATAATGCAGATTAGAATTAAGAAGAATAAAACATTGAGTGGTTTACTTTTTTAATATAAATAATTCACACAGACATGAAAGCAGATTGAAGGGATGCATCAGGTGCTTATTTAAAGATACAATACAATGACAGAGAGAAGGCCACAGCCTTCAGACAAACAGAGAAAAAGCAAGAAATTGTAATATGTAAAATATGAGCAGCAGAAGAGAAGAGAAGGTGTTGGTGTACAGTATGTCTAAATAAAACCAGAAATTACCAGGTAAAGCATACAATGCATCATGGAGTCCTCATTTAAGATATGATATTTGTAAGAGTCAACCAATCAGAAGAGACTCATGTGAGGATGACCTATAGTCTTGCTTATCTGTTTAGCAGAACTTTGTTTCCTTACATTTAATTTTTGGAAAAAGTGTCTAAAAATTGGGTTAGGCTTAGGGTTTGGAAATAGGTTGTGTCTCCATCTGAATCCTGTACAAAATTGATACCCTCACTTACTGTATACCAAAACAGAGGCATGCACCTATTTTCTATACAACATTTACCACTAAAAAAGGAGCAGCACACTTTGGTGGTTGTAAATCTTAGTGAATGGCAGCACTTGATGCTTGGTCCACATTATTTAGAAATTTCTTTAGTGTAGATTATGAAAGAGAAAAATAAAGTAACACACATACAGTGGATTCAGAAAATATTCAGACCCCTTCACTTTCTGCAAGCATTATTGTGTTGTACATTTATTTTAAATGGATAAATATGCCATATTTGCCCATTAATCTACATTGAATCACCCATAATATCAAAGTGATTTCAGTTTTCATTGTTTAACATATGTAAACCTTTCTGAAAACGTGTTCACTATGACATTATTGTGTGCAAATTGATTATCAAAACGGCAAATTTATAAATTTTTATTTAAATCTACAACACAATAAAGTGTGCATAAAGTGAGGCCCATGTGAATAAATTTTCTCCTACACATTCAATTTCAATTTCTGATCAGTAATGCTGTTCTGTCTCGAATGCATCTTTAGTTATTCAAGCACATCATGTAAATACACAAATAAGCATACCAAGTCAACATTTGACCATACTTATTTAGACAAAAAAACTCCAGTAGTGGTCACAGACCATTTGCACACAGTTTAGCATCCCCTCCTACTTACCTGTGATGAGAGGTTCATGTATGAATTCTATCAACTTAAGAAATCACCAGGTAACCCTGGCAAATGTAAGGGTGTCAATCCCAATAAACCCCCTGGCATTTTTACCCTGTACATTCAGGACTTGCATGTGCTAGAGGAGCTAAACATTGCAGAATACAAATAGTTCTTTGTTCCAATAGAAGCCAGTATGCTGAAGTAACTGTTACCAGGCATTTCTGTGTTCCTGTCATTATGCTTTAATTCAATTTAGTTAAACACAATTTAATTTTTAGAAAGTGCAAATGTACTTACAAGCACACCATACTAAACTGCTCAAAAAATTAAAGGAACACTTTGAAAACACATCAGATCTCAATGGGAAAAAGAAATCCTCCTGGATATCTATACTGATATAGACTGGGTAATGTGTTAGGAACGAAAGGATGCCACATCGTTTGATGGAAATGAAAATGATCAACCTACAGAGCCCTGAATTCAAAGACGCCCCAAAAATCAGAGTGAAAAAATTATGTGGCAGGCTAGTCCATTTTGCCAAAATTTAATTGCAGCAACTCAAAATTGTACGCAGCACTTTGTATGGCCCCTGTGTTCTTGTATACATGCCTGACAACGTCGGTGCATGATTCTAATGAGATGACAGATGGTGTTGTGGGGGATCTCCTCCCAGATCTGGACCAGGGCATCACTGAGCTCCTGGACAGTCTGAGGTGCAACCTGGTGGCATTGGATGGACCAAAACATAATGTCCCAGAGGTGTTCTATTGGATTTAGGTCAGGAAAGTGTGGTGGCCAGTCAATGGTATCAATTCCTTCATCCTCCAGGAACTGCCTGCATACTCTCACCACATGAGGCCAGGAATTGTCGTGCACCAGGAGCCACTGTACCAGCATAGGGTCTGTCAATGGGTCCAAGGATTTCATCCTGATACCTAATGGCAGCCAAGGTGCCTTTGTCAAGCCTGTAGCGGTCTGTGTGACCCTCCATGGATATGCCTCCCCAGACAATCATTAACCCACCACCAAACTGCTCATGCTGAATGATGTTACAGGCAGCATAATGTTCTCCATGGCTTCTCCAGACCCTTTCACTTCTGTCACGTGCTCAGGGTGAACCTGCTCTCATCTGTAAAAAGCACAGGGCACCAGTGGTGCATCTGCCAATTCTGGTATTCTATGGCGAATTCAATCGAGCTGCATGCTGCTGGGCAGTGAGCTCAGGGCCCATTAGAGGACATGGGGCCCTTGGGTCACCCTCATGAAGTCTTTCTGGTTGTTTGGTCAGAGACATTCACACCAGTGGCCTGCTGGAGGTCATTTTGTAGGGCTCTGGCAGTGCTCATCCTGTTCCACCTTGCCCAAAGGAGCAGATACTGGTCCTGCTGATGGGTTATGGACCTTCTATGGCCCTCTCCAGCTCTCCTAGAGTAAGTGCTTGTCTCCTAGAATCTCCTCCATGCCCTTGAGACTGTGCAGGGAGACACAGCAAACCTTCTGGCAATGACACGTATTGATGTGCCATCCTGGAGAAGTTGGACTACCTGTGCAACCTCTGTAGGGTCCAGGTATCGCCTCATGCTACCAGTAGTGACACTGACTGTAGCCAAATGCAAAACTAGTGAAGAAACAGTCAGAAAAGATGAGGAGGGAAAAATGTCAGTGGCCTCCACCTGTTAAACCATTCCTGTTTTGGGGGTCATCTCATTGTTGCCCCTCTAGTGCATCTGTTGTTAATTTCATAAACACCACAGCAGCTGAAACTGATTAACAAGCCCGTCTGCTACTTAACTGACCAGATTAATATCCCATAAGTTTCATTGACTTAATGCTATACTCTGATTAAAAAGTGTTCCTTTAATTCTTTTGAACAGTATATATACCGCATATTACTTACACAAAGGGTGTATCTGATTTTCAGTATATATTTTGCCAGATTAATAATCTTGAGGTGGAACATGTTTGCACTGGTGCTTTATAGTTTCAATGACCTGGATTCAAATCTTGTACTATTTACTATTTGTGTGGAATTAGCATGTTTTCTAAATATCCAAGTTCTTTTAATTGGATATTCTAGTTTTTTCTCCCATATGCAACAGTCACACATGTTATGCTAGATGCTGTATCTAACATTTACTCTACACTAATACAAATGCCAACAATTTGAAAATGTTTTCATTTTTCTATCCAAACTATCGCTTTCGTATAATTTTCTAAACATTTGTCATCCATTTTGAAATGCTGTAAATATTTAAATCTTTACTATGGGGCATGCCTGGCTTGTCAGCCAAGATGTTTGTTGACATAGCAAATGTGAAGTACATCAAAATGACAGAATCATGAGAAAAAAGCACATGTGAAGAAACCACTAAAATAGCTTTCTTTATCAGAATAGATGACATACAATTGCTTTTAAAGGTTATAAATGAGTGTAATGAAGCCAAAGCCATGAAGAATGTAGATTGGGAGTCTTGTCAAAATAAATACCATGAAACATTCGAGTGTTTCAGGGTGCACCATTCATCAGCTAATGCAGAGAACTTATAAAAGGACAATCCATTCTGTAAAAATTAGACCACAAAGAGCATCATGACAACAAAACTGAAGTCAGTGCCTGGTTACATGACAATCACACATCAGTGTTTCCTCTATGCACACAAGACCTGGTGTTTCCAAATGTATACACTATTTTTGTAAAGATTCTTTTTTTGATAGTTAAACATGACAATGTAGTGTGGACGGAAGAGCAAAATGAATTGCAACAGAGGTATTTTCAAATGTATGCTTGTTAATCTGGGTATGAGATTGAGCAGAATTAATAAATTATTAGAACGCTGAGTGGCATTTCCCTGAATCTTTGATCATTGCCTGACAATTTCTTTTTCTTTGCTTACACATGGAAATGCAGATTAAATCCAGTATCTTACACAACAATAAAAAAAACCGTGTAAATGCTCATCTTTACAAATATCAATTTTCCACTTTTCTGACCACTTTATTCTTTCAAGGGAGTTATGGATAGGAAGAGGTCAGAAAGCTGGCCCAGTTGATGCCCACATCCCAAAGGATAAGGGTTTAGTTTACATATTCTTATTCTATTCAAGCCATAATGGATTTTCACTATATGATCCCAAAATGGTCCCATATCCCAAAAATGTTAAATCCTGGTACTAACACTGTGTGACCATAAGCAACTCACTTCACCTGCCCTCTGCTCCAAATTGAAAAACAAAAAAGAAACTTACGTAACCAATTGTATCTCAGATGTTGTAAGTCGCCTTGGATAAAGGCATCAGCCAAATAAATAAATAGCCGGTATCTAAATAATGTGATAGTTCTGTGTGTGAGTGTCTGTAAGTGATATGCACTTTGATGGGATAGCATTTTGTCCAGAACTGATGCTTCTGGGACTAACACAGACTTGCCATAATTGTGAAATTTGTGTTGAACAATAGGAGATCCAAACAGACTTGTAAAATGATTTGAGAGGAGAAGAAGAAACATATAAAATGGGAAAAAATATCAAGAGGCTCATTAAAAAACCGGTAGAGACTAGAGTATAGTATATCTAGAGTTACTTTCAACCAAAGCTAAGATGTTATCAAAGAAATCTAAGTGAAAACCAAAATGTAGTCCCTACCAAGGTAAAACTTAATAATTCTTCATTTTTGTTCTGGTGAAAAGTTAGTTTTCAAATGGGCTTTCCTTCAGTTTGATCCAAAATCTGGACACTTTACTGAATGTGTCTCCATCTTATATAGTGACGTGATGACATCATGACCTGTATATCATCTGCAAACATGACTAGCAACTCCCATGGAAAACAGCAAAGAACACGTCAATGCATAGATGTCACAAAAGTAGCACTAAACATTAAAGAACAATAAACACAGGTTAGCAAAGTGAACAAAATGAAATAAAAATATTGACAAGTAATCAGTGAATAAAACAGGTACATAAACTATATTATGTAGACGCAAGCTTCAAAATAAATAGGGATAATAAGTGGAGAAACCAGATGTGGTAAATCTTTGATAATCAAAACATACTTCTATGACCTGAGCAATGTCTTTGTCATAAATTCTGAATTTCAAGGAGCAAAATGCTTCCTGTAACTGAAAAAATAATTCCTGCATTGCATTACAGGTTACTGCATGACCTCCTTCCCAACTGAGCAATATGATAAAATGTACGGAAAGTTCACAGCAGCACACTTAATGCACAGACATAAATTGTTACACATGGTGTCAAAAATCTCTCAGATCTCACTAGTGACCATGGAATTTAAGCAAATCATACAAGACTCTGAGTGAAGTCTGATACATCAGTTTATTATAGAAACATGCTACTCAGCTTCAACATTCCCTCAATCGTTACTTTCTGGTTTGAGTCTGTAGGACCCCTGTGGTGAGTTGCAAGCTTGTGTTTTCACTGACACTGGATTCAGAGAATTACTGCGTGATGCATCATGTAGAATGACTAGGTGGCAGCTGTGATATATCTTGAAACATAGAGGCCATTCAAATGTTAAAAAGTAGTTTGAGCTCATTTTCCATACTGGAATTAAGCGCACAGTGGTATTGCTGTAATCCCTGTTTTACAACCCTGTGTGCTCTGTTCTTTGTATTTTGTGCACTTGTATTTAGTTTTTCACTGTCTGTATATTTTTATTAGTGATGGATTCACTGTGATTTCCTGCAGGTTGTCTGAACCTCGAGCACCACTGTTATGTTTTGTGGTTTTCATGGCCATGGACTTTTCTGTTGGCGAAAACAGCATGCTATTCCCGGTCATACTGAAGTATGATATCATCAGTGAATTTCTATATAACATGTCAATGTGGTTATTCATGTACCCACTGTGGAAGATAGATGGCACTATAACGTGCTAACCTGACACAGACAGACGCTAGAAGCACAAGTCCAAAAAGCACATGTGAATTTATTTATATACAGTGTCCCCAACAGCCCAATCACACACTTTCCTTTCTTTACTTTACTTTCTTATTCTCTTTCTTTATCTCTCAGTCATTTTCTTTTCTCCTCCACTCCTCCTCAGCAAGCTTGGTCCTCCTCCTCCTCCCAACTCTGGCTCTCAGAGTGGTAACTGCTGGCTCCTTTTATAACGCCCCCGGAAAACCCAAGAGGGCTCAGCAGCTGTTGCAGCACCTCATCGTTGCACCCCCGGATCCCAACAAGGCTGTAGATAACTCTAACTCCCATGAAGCCCTGCGGGAGACCGAGCTAACCACTGCAACCCAGGGGGGCTGCCATCTAGCGTTCCAGGGAAGGTAACGTTCTGACCACACTTGCTCCTCCAGTCCTCCCAGCATGGAGGCATCCCAGCAGGGAAGGGGCCCCAGCAGTCCGCTACACCACATATTATCTTTATTTCTTGATACTCTCAACTTTTTTTGTTTTAGCATTAAACTAACTAAAGGTTCCTTTTGAAAATATTTCTGTGTTAGGACCTCTTGCTTGCTCTCTGTTGACTTTGTTTTTTCCAACTCCAACCGTCTTTGCCAGTTTCTGATCCCTACCAAGATTTTGACTATATCTCTGCAAATCCCATCAATTTGCTTTCTGGTTGCTTTCCTGCAAATTGCCTGCAATTTGCAGTAAGGAGACCTGGGTTTGCTTCCTGGGCTCTCCCTGTGTGGAGTTTGCATGTTCTCCCCGTGTCTGCATGCATTTTCTCTCACAGTCCAAAGACATGCAGGTTAGGTGTATTGGCAATCCTAAATTGTCCCTAGTGTGTGCTTGGTGTGTGGGTGTGTGTGTCCTGCGGTGAGCTGGTGCCCTGCCCGGGGTTTGTTCCTGCCTTGCGCCCTGTGTTGGCTGGGATTGGCTCCAGCAGACCCCCATGACCCTGTGTTAGGATATAGCGGGTTGGATAATGACTGACTGACTATTTTCATAGTGATGTTTCAAAACACCACGTCACCAAGTATCAGCAGATCACTGAAAATCCTGGGGATTCCATTGGGATTGTCCTCTAGTGGTAAACCTGTTTTGTGTAAACTGCAAGATGCTTACTTTAGTCCATAGTGATGTGCAATTCCAAGTATTGTGTTTTCCTCATAAATTTCTATGTGCAAATGCTATATTAATCAGAGAGGATGTAGAGACAAATCTCTTCTAATTAAGTCTAGGAATTCAGCAGACCTAAGGGAGTTATTTGGACACCACCCTAAAATGATCTAATACATAAAGCTGAATTTGTGTATGTGTGTTTGTCTGGTATCGAGATCCACACTGTTGAACATATCTTCGTCAAATGTTGCACCATTTGAACAAGGGTAGACAATAGGCTATACTTGATCTGAAATATATCCCCTTGGAAAAACTCAGAAGTGTCCCAAGGAAGCATTTCTGGATCTTGGCATGGATATGTAAAGTTGTTCTCCACAGTAGGTTTAGTCAATGAAATTTTGATTTAGGGACACAAGTTTTCCCTCTAGGAGCCACAGACACTTTATTCCACCCTGGGATATCCCTGCTAATATGATATATGAGTATATGTGTATTTTGATATAAAAATACATTACTTCTCTGTATGTGATTCAATATCATATTTTCTGTTTATGTTACATGTCTTTTTTACATTTATTGTATAGAAAATTGAGTTCATAAGTGGAAGTGTGGTTAATTAGAATAGATGGAACTGAAATTAATTATCAGAATTTTTATAACTATAGCACAGGCAAATTAGGTAGATTGCCTAGAATCACACTGCAAATCAAACATTAGGATTGAAGAGGCAGCTTTTTGGTATAAAATCCAACGCCTGAACCACTTGCACACACTGTCTGCCAAAGTATTATCTTTTTATAATTTGAAATGACAATTGCAGATCAATATGCTTTTTGTGTCTTAAAAAATAAAACTAAACCCAAAAGTGGTAACCTAATATGTATGAATCGAGAAAGCAAATCATTACTCTTGCCTGTCTATTGTACTCATAATTGCCACTAAACGGCACTTATTTAGCTATCCTTGAAAACCAAAAGGATAAACTTTTTATGGCATAATCTATGCCCAAGCTATACATTCTTCAGTCATATGAGTTTATAGCAGCAAATCATTTATGAGGTTATAAGTTTTGTATCAACATAACAATTGGTGAATGTGAAGCAACTGGGATGAGTATCAGCACCTCCAAGTCTAAAGTAATGGTTCTTTCTCAAAAAAGAGTGGACTGCTCTCTTCAGGTGAGTGGGCACAACTGATCTTAGTGGAGAAAATCAAGTATCTCGGCATCTTGTTCACAAGTGATGGAAAAAGGGAGAATGATATCGTCAAACACAGTGGATTAGCGGCTGATGTTCTGTGGGTGCTGTACCAGTCTATGGTAGTGAAGCATGAGTGGAGTCTAAACACAAAACTTTCGATATAGAGGCAGGATGGCTGTGATGACATTCTGTATTTGGGTGAGAAGATCAGCGATTCAGGAGAGCCTCAGAGTATAATTGCTGTTACTCTGTATCAAAAGTTTGTTTCATTGAGGTGGATTGAGCATGTCATAAGGATGCCCCAGAGTGGCTCCCCCTAGAACTGCCCTGGGCATGTTCCAATGGACAGGACCCAGGACTCACTGGAGTGATTAAATCTTCTGGCTTGGGAACACTGGGGAATTCCACATAAATGTGTAGGTGGGGACAGGGAAGTCTGGGCTGATCTGCCTGGCCTGCTGTCTCTGCAGCCCTCACTAGGAGTAGCAGTAGAGAAGATGAGATGAGAGATGATTATTATTGAAGTTTGGTTTGTCTGACTATTAGATTTTTCTGTTTAAGAAAATATTATTATTTCTAATTATTTCTGTTCTAATCTATTATTTTTAATTTTGATTTATTAAATAATATTATTTGTAGTACTGCATGACACATTTTCTACTTAGGGGGGATTATCAGTTTTGACCTTACCATTAATGAAAAAGAACAGATAAAACTGAATATTTACATTTAAAACTCTCAGGGCCAAAACAATACTCTAAATCTAAATTACAAATTTCCATAATTAACTTAAGAACAGAAATTAAATTAAGAAATCTTGATCCAAACAGAATTAACCACTAAACAGGACTAAGGTACACAATCCATAAATCAAGAAAACCAGAAAACTAGAAATAAAAAATTCAACTAGACTGAAGAGGGGAGCCACGGAATGCCTCAGAAATTAACTAAGACAGTGTTCTTCACTAAATTACTATGTCATGTCATTTACTTACAACCAACCTGATTTTTACTTAGCCTATGATATTGTAAAAGCAGCGACTGCATGGAAAGTAATGGAAAATCTATAGAGACTGGAGGAAAAAACATGTCATCACTTAAATTCCAAAGGTAAGTGGATTTTCAAGCTATTATTAAAGCATGTGAAATCAAGTATTTTTGCGCATATTGAAGTTAAATGGCTGTCTAGAAATGACAAGCCATAATGTTGTTCCAGAAAGAACAGAAAAACAGAAATTTAGATCAAACTCCTCAGAAATGAATACATTATGTCAGCACCCTTCCCCTGAGAACAGTGGATTATTCTGGGACAGCCAGTAAAAGCAGCTGGACAATATTTAGTGAAATGTATTGTTTGCCTGCTGTAAAACTTCATGCCATGATGCAAAACCAGTTTTCTCGCCAGAACTGGGTGAAACAAAAGACCACTCTATGTTGCACACTTCTATTCTAATAAACTGTTATTCCAGTTTGGAATTATTCTTCAATGTCATAAGTATTTTTTCATTAAAGATTTACATAGTTTGTTTGTCGTCCAGGTTTACTGAAATACAAAATAAATGGCTGAGTCACTGAAGTTATTTCTTTCCTTGATTAGAGTATAAGGCCGATCCAAGTTCAGTGCAATTTTCCTGATTTACATAGAGACAATGGAGCAGGCTGAGTTTTTTTTATCACAGTTGCAGTCATTTAGATTCTTAAAAAAATGCTTCCTTATGACTGTAAATGCAAAATTTGGAATTTCATGTTCACAAAGCCCTTTGCTCCTGAGATTACTTTGCACATCATGAAAAAGCATGATTGATTTTCACGTTCTTGTCCGGAAATTATCAATTATCAGGGTGTTTAGCTCAAACGTCTCTGAAACTATTCATACTGAAGAGAAAAATTCTCCAACAGGGAAAATTGGTGAGAAAACTTGGAGACGTGTTTGTCAGTAAGGTATAATGAAGAATGTCCATCCATCCATTATCCAACCCGCTATATCCTAACTACAGGGTCATGGGGGTCTGCTGGAGCCAATCCCAGCCAACACAGGGTGCAATGCAGGAAACAAACCCTGGGCAGGGCGCCAGCTAATAAAGAATGTAATGCATTCAATTGTTTGAAACTAAGAATGTACTACATGGAGTTTTAATCACTTTTTACCAACAATGAATAGAAAGTTCTTGCCACACAATGTTGATGGCATTGGAAGTAATAGAAAAGCAGATGCTTTTATACCCTTTCGATGAGGAAATATAGCTGAATGACAGATTAGCTGGGGTAGTGGGGATGTGTGGTTTTGGGTTACGCTAGTTTGCTTTCTTCTCTTTACATGTAAATCCATCCCATTTTAATCTTGTCCCTTCTTGGCAGCATCCCAGGAATGACAAAGCCAATCCTAGCAGCGAAAAAAATTGTAACAAACAGCTCTAGACAAGATTTTGGTCTACTACAGAGCCCAGTCATGCAAACATTGATACTGTTTCACTTAATCCCAGCTGACAATTGCTAATCACGTGAACAACATATCTTTGCAATGCTGGAAGAAGTCATCAAATACAGATCATGTACATCATGTAGGGAAGAAGCAAGGTTCAGGAGCTGTGTGTTGACAGTGCAATGCTACATTTTCCAGTTTACGTCAAAACAAACATAGTCGAAAACCAAGAAATAACAAAACCAGGAAAAATACTCTTAGTTAACAATGCGCTGCCAAATTGAGAAGAATGGCAGACCACTAAGGCAGAAGGAAAAACTCAAAGAGATAAACACATAACCAGGAAGAGGCAATGATCAAAACCACAAAGACATCAAAATTGCACACTAAAACCCAATATATAAACCAAACGCAAAGTCAGAAGACCAGTAAGTCACAAGCCCAAAAATAGCACAACTTGGGATTTGTATTTTATTCAAAACTTTGGATGATGTCTGTAACATGTTGCTGTCTTAAACCCCACAATGTTCATGAGGTCACGTGGCGCAAATTCCGGTAAGCAGGGGATAGCTACAGATAATGTTGCCAATAACAAAGCTGCATAAAATGGCAATGCCCATGAATAAAATCACAAAACAAAATGTTGGCAATGAAAACAATAATACATTTTCCTACTTTTTAGTCTTAAAGCAGAAAAAAAGAAAGTTGCTGAATAAAAAAAAGTACATATAAAAAACAGAACTAAATCTTAGATATCACATATCTCTCTATTAAATAAAAAAATCTTGGGTCGAGACATGATTTTCTTGGAGACACTTTAATGTCCCGCGAGACAAGGAAGACAGCTGCTCTACAGGCTTTTAAATGTTTGAAGCGCTGCAAGACATGCAGATCATGCAGTACGGCACAAGCAGCAGCAGCAGCAGCAGTAGCAGCAGTAGCAAGTCAGCTGATCGAGCATAGAAAATGTAAAAAAAAATCATTTGTTTCCAATTGTATCACTGTTTAAGAGGGGGTTTTGGAGAAGTGACTGCATCTCCTTATGTGTGCATTCAGCCCCCCACTTCACAATGCAAGAGGCAGAGAAGCAAAGTGATTGGCGTATAGCGCGCCCTAGGGCATAGGGGGTGGGCAAGCGAAGCGAGCAAGGGGCAAAGCCCCCTAGTTAACAATAAAGAATGAGGTTACACACTGAAAATGCCAAAGTGAGATGGAGAGGCAGCAGGGAGTCCATTCAGTTTTCTTCTGCCTTCTATTTATCAGCTGCAATGCCTGCAGGCAATAAATTGGATGCCGCACTACATGTGGCCCTGGACTGAATCTATCTATATAATAAAACGCTAATGTCTGTGTGTATAGCCGGTCACTCCAAGCAATTTGGTTAGTCAGTTTGTCATTAGTGACACGATCAAATGAGGAAGTGCAAGTGTGAGACACACAAGGAAGATAAAAGGCATAGAAGGCATGTTAAGGTTCGTCATTGGAATGCTTGTTTGGTAATTTGTTTTAGAGTAATGGTTGGGTGGAAATTGTCACCTGAATTCTCAGTAGATAATGGAACTCGATGGGGTAGTGTCATTGCTCTATATTATTTAATATCATGATTAATTATACAGGATGGGACATAAAGAGCTCCTACATTTTGAAGGGGTATAAAAAATGAACGAAGCTATCTAAAAATAATCTATACTAATAAAAGGCAAAGCCCTCACTCACTCACTCACTCATTTACTGACTCATCACTAATTCTCCAACTTCCCGTGTAGGTAGAAGGCTGAAATTTGGCAGGCTCATTCCTTACAGCTTACTTACAAAAGTTGGGCAGGTTTAATTTCGAAATTCGAGATTGAGGACGAAATTCTATGCGTAATGGTCATAACTGGAACCTATTTTTCCGTCCATATACTTTAATAGACTTCTGCTCGATGCCCGTGGGAGGCGGAGTTACGCCTCCCACGTAATTTAGTGCCTGCCCATATAAGGCCGTCCGTCAGCGGCAATCCAATAGAAACACTGCCGCTAAATATTCACGGGTGAAGGACTGTGCTTATGCAGAGGAAGATGAGATGGTCAGGGTGGTGTTTGGCACAAACTCAGCGAAACTCGAGAGAAACTTTTAAGTGCCGGGTCTTAGCTAACATTAAATACAGCCATGGACATCGCACGAGATGGCACCAGCACAGCTGGGAACCTTCAATGCATGTACACCGAGTGGCTCACGTGAACTGACGCAGTGCACAGACAAAAAGCAACAGTTCCAAAGAGTGCTGAATAAAAACCGAATTATACAATTGAGAAGGCAGCAAAAAAATATGAAGCGTGTGATACATACAAGCATATTCATAAGTGCAGCTTCTGCAGAAACAAAGCACACGGTGGAAAAAGTCAATGTCCCTCTAAAGGAAGACAGTGTAAAAAAAAAACCTGTGCATGCAGTGTATCACGTCTCAGATAAAGAGGAAGACGAGCTGTTTATTGATGCAGTAAGAAATGAATCGATGAATGAAACCTGTTATCTTTACAATGATTGACAAACACGGAATGTAACTTGAATACAACACATCCTACAAATACGAACCTGATTGAAAGAAATAATGATAATCAAATCCTTGATGACAGCAACACTCATAACACTCACAAAACAATTACTGTATATTGACAATCATGTTACGTTATTTTTAAAATGTTCCCTTTTCTTTTTCATAACTTCTTTAACACACTACTTCTCGCTGCAAAGCGGGTATATATATATATATATATATATATATATATATATATATATATATATATATATATATATATATATATATATATATATATATATATATATATATATATATATATATACACCCCGATCTACATACTCTCAAATAGACAAACCACATGCCGTGGCGCAATGGTAGAGACTTTGCCTCTAGCGCCGAGGTTTGATTCCCGACAGGGGGTGCACTGAGTATGTACGCGCGTTTCCCAATTCATTTTACCCTCGCATCCCCTTGGTTTGAGACGTATGAAAAAATATGCGGTTAACGCAGAAAGACAGATCACCAATTGAAGCTTTATGAATAATGGATACAAAGCGCATTTCTAAGACTGATCGGAGGCAAATTTAATTTCAAAAGACTACCCGACGGAAGCCTTGATAAAAGCGTGGTTTTGTGCAAACTGTCCAAATACAAACCTGATTGAAAATTATAATCAAATCCTTGATGACAGCAACACTCATAACGGTCACAAAACTATTCACGATCATGTTACGTTATTTTTAAAATGTTTCCTTTTCTTAGCACAAGCACAGCTGAGAAGCTTCGATGCATCTACTCCATAACGCGTTAAAAAAAATAACGGATTTAATCACACTTTCAATTCCAAGCAAAGGGAAACTGCATGATTTCCTAGTACATCGATTACACTGATGCACACTTCAGAGCTACAAAAATGTTAGAGTCGGAATAAAACACGTTCCTACGACTGATCGGAGGAAAATTTAATTTCAAAAGACTACCCAACGGAAGCCTTGATAAAAGCATGGTTTTGTGCACACTGAAAAGCAAGCAAAATTAGATGCATTACAGAAAACGGACTTTGTGGCTCTTACTGGGGATCATTGGACTTCCGTGACCGTTAGTAATTCTAATTACATCTAATTACAAAATGTTCAATGATCACACTGTTTTAGCCTAATGTACAAAATAATTTTGGCTAAGGTTACTCAGAGTTTAAAGGTGAAGCTGGTCAAATTACCTTTTATGTTTCTGCCTTATTTTTTTAAGAAGAAAAACTGCACTTTATGTTGAAATTTTTGTTATTATTATTTAAAGACAATACCATTCTGAAAATGTACTTAAAGTACTTAAAATACCACTTTATTTTTAAGTCTGCCCAATTTTAACCAGGGATGATATTTTTGTTTCTGTTTTGAATTGAAATGCAGTTTAAAAGCATTTTTTTTTCAGAAATTAAAAGAGCTTGAGTTTACAATATTCATGTCCATGTCTATTATTTGATTCTGTCACCCACTAAAACCCTTTTAAATTAAAAAAAAAATTTGCGATTTGGGGCATATTTTCATGTGTGATTACATACGATTAATCAAGATTAATTATTACACAGCCTCTAATTAATTAGATTAATTTTTTTAATAGAGTCCCACCCCTAATATATATATGTATATACAGTATATATGTAGATATGTATATGTATATATGTATATATATGTGTGTGTGTATATATGTGTATATATATATCTGTATATATGTATATATATATATATATATGTTTATATGTGTGTGTGTATATATATATATATATATATACACTCACCTAAAGGATTATTAGGAACACCTGTTCAATTTCTCATTAATGCAATTATCTAATCAACCAATCACATGGCAGTTGCTTCAATGCATTCAGGGTGTGGTCCTGGTCAAGACAATCTCCTGAACTCCAAACTGAATGTCTGAATGGGAAGAAAGGTGATTTAAGCAATTTTGAGTGTGGCATGGTTGTTGGTGCCAGACAGGCGGTCTGAGTATTTCACAATCTGCTCAGTTACTGGGATTTTCACGCACAACCATTTCTAGGGTTTACAAAGAATGGTGTGAAAAGGGAAAAACATCCAGTATGCGGCAGTCCTGTGGGCGAAAATGCCTTGTTGATGCTAGAGGTCAGAGGAGAATGGGCCGACTGAATCAAGCTGATAGAAGAGCAACTTTGACTGAAATAACCACTCGTTACAACCGAGGTATGCAGCAAAGCATTTGTGAAGCCACAACACGTACAACCTTGAGGCGAATGGGCTACAACAGCAGAAGACCCCACCAGGTACCACTCATCTCCACTACAAATAGGAAAAAGAGGCTACAATTTGCATAAGCTCACCAAAATTGGACAGTTGAAGACTGGAAAAATGTTGCCTGGTCTGATGAGTCTCGATTTCTGTTGAGACATTCAAATGGTAGAGTCAGAATTTGGCGTAAACAGAATGAGAACATGGATCCATCATGCCTTGTTACCACTGTGCAGGCTGGTGGTGGTGGTGTAATGGTGTGGGGGATGTTTTCTTGGCACACTTTAGGCCCCTTAGTGCCAATTGGGCATCGTTTAAATGCCATGGGATACCTGAGCATTGTTTCTGACCATGTCCATCCCTTCATGACCACCATGTACCCATCCTCTGATGGCTACTTCCAGCAGGATAATGCACCATGTCACAAAGCTCGAATCATTTCAAATTGGTTTCTTGAACATGACAATGAGTTCACTGTACTAAAACGGCCCCCACAGATCTCAACCCAACAGAGCATCTTTGGGATGTGGTGGAACGGGAGCTTCGTGCCCTGGATGTGCATCCCTCAAATCTCCATCAACTGATCAAGATACTATCCTATCAATATGGGCCAACATTTCTAAAGAATGCTTTCAGCACCTTGTTGAATCAATGCCACGTAGAATTAAGGCAGTTCTGAAGGTGAAAGGGAGTCAAACACCGTATTAGTATGGTGTTCCTAATAATCCTTTAGGTGAGTGTATATATATATATATATATATATATATATATGCCAGCAGCACTCATGACAATGACAACACAATTACATTGTCAATCATGTTATATTATTATTAAAATGTTTCCTTTTCTTTTTCATTACTTCTTTAACACACTACTTCTCCGCTGCGAAGCGCAGGTATTTTGCTAGTCTATATTAATAAAAGGCAAAGCCCTCACTGACTGACTGACTGACTGACTGACTGACTCATCACTAATTCTCCAACTTCCCGTGTAGGTAGAAGGCTGAAATTTGGCAGGCTCATTCCTTACAGCTTACTTACAAAAGTTAGGCAGGTTTAATTTCGAAATTAGAGATTGAGGACGATGTTTGAAAACCTTTTCCTTTAGGTATCTCCAAAGGAAAAAATCACATGGGCTTAAATCTGGTGAACGTGCTGGCCACCCCACTTCTCCCTTTAAAGAGATCAAATGCTCAGGAAACATTTCTCTCAACACTCCGAGCGTGCTGTGTGAGCTGTGAACCCGTCATTTTTTAAACCACACATGTTCTGTATCCAAATCGTTCAGTGTGAGGTGCAGAAAGGTCTCCAACATTTCAACGTACCAGCTTAAATACAACTCTTATGGAGAAACATGATAATGGAATGTGTGAGTTTTGTATGCTGCCAGAAATGGTGTAAATAAGTTTGTCATTTGCTCTGTGCGAAATGTGTAAGAATGTTTAAGAAAATCATAGGAAGTGCAGACGTATTTGTAGTATGTGATATTTTAAAATGGAAGGTCAAACACTGTATGTAGTGCTATAATGATTTTTTTTTTTGTTAATAACAGGTTTGGATGACAGAATCTGAATTTTGATATGTCTAACTCATACTCTAGTACAGTAAGAAATGTTAAAGCACCATCCTGTGGGATACAAGCCAATTCCAAAATCTGGAATTCACCCCTGGTAATAGGAGGAGGAAGAACATGCAGAACTACAGTAAGTCCTGAACAGCTCACATTGAATATTACATTTGAAATGCACCTTATTCCTGAGTGAATAAAATGGATAAAAGTCAATGAAACTCATTGACCTTAAGCCATTTGTGTGTAGGCAGGCATTGGAAAGTGCCTGGGACTCTGTCCTTTACAGAGTCTCTTGTAATGAAAAGACAAGAAAAGGAAAAAGGTTTGGGGGATCCACCCTGCATATTGACAGGTAACAATTAAATGCAAAAAGTAATCACAAAAGACAGAGTCCCAATCGACTAACTTAGGAACAGAGGTTGTAGGTTGTAATAGGAGCTGTGCAGGAAGAGGTGGTTCTGTGCCAGGAATGGCGGAAGTGAGATCAATAGGAGGGCGTGGTCTGGATAGTAGGGCGGGAGTTGATGCTGGTTTAATTGGGTTTCCCTTTTTCTGACTTGTGGAAAAGGGACAAGAGAGGTTAGTGCACTTTATCAACCCTTGAGATGACATCTTACCCTCAGTTAAGCTCTTTGACTGCCTCCCATGTGCACGTGTGTAACACTGCATTGTGAGCATTTTCAAGAAATGTGTGTGCTGAAGTACTCCCACAAGGTCAGATATAAAATCCTCATCCATGTCTCAGTTTTCAAGCCAGATTATTCAGTTTAAGGTCACAAAATTGAGCAAAAGCCAAGAGTCAGCCATGGCCAGGAAGCCAGTCTATCACAGTACACACTCCATACTATTAAGTTATAGCATTTGGAGAGAAGTGACACCTATGAGCAATGAGAAATTTAGGGCACAAGATAATTATACAAAATTGGTTTACTGATAAAGTATTTTGAACAATAACTGAGGTCACACCTAATGGTGACATTTTTAGGGGCTTCAATCCCTGATATATTGCACCAAGACCGTGAAGTTTTTCACTATCACATATCCCATAAATACATGTGACAACCCAAACCTCTCCCCTAATCAATGTTATATGCATTTTAGAACATAAAAGAAAACCCAAAGGATGGGGTGAAGATCTCCATACTGGCAAAACCATCAAAATTCCTTGCCCCTAAACCAAAGGTCCACATGTTCTGTTCTTGAATTACAATGACAGTAATTTTTGTTCCAACTGAATTGTTTAACTAGAAGTCAATCCTTTCCAATAACTGAATTTATTTAATTATATGGCTTGACACTACTTTCGTTCTGGTTAGATTTTTCGTTTTCAAGGATATCATCCAGGAAATTTGTGGCTGTGAGAAGATTAGTAATTCTTGGTCTTTCCTTTTTTTCTCTTTAGTTTTTTTGCATATGTTATTAGAACAGATACTTTAGGATGAACACACAGGTATCAATAAGATAATGAGATGCAAAATTGCAAAGGAACAAACAGCTGGTGGCTGGTTAAAAAACAATAAGTAATTGAAATAGTGATTGCTGCTGCTTAAGAGTAAAAAAAGCAATTAAGGATTGTGAATCTTAACAAGCGAGTTCACTAAAATATGCATAAAAATGTTATGTGGGCAGGAATTGCTTTGACAGCAATGTTTGACTTCTGATTAAGACACTAGGTTCGAATAAAAACCTGCAGCCACTCTAGCCCTGTGGAACCAAACGTGAGAACCCCTAATCTAAAAAGATTAATACAATGAAAAAAAAATGAATGAATTAACAATTAAATACATTTTATAAAAAAAATTCAATAACAAGCAAAACTTAAAAATAATATTGGGCTAAACTGGAAAGCAAATCTTAACATTTGTAACAATAAGCCAAAACCAACAAAGACTGAATTAAATTAACGGCTTTTACTTGGAATGGCAATTCTAAATACAGTAATTACTTAATCAAACCACAAAAATTTTCAGAGGCAATCATGGAAACCCAGACTCAAACCAGTGCCAGAGAGAACTTTCAATACCCTTGTCAAACAGACTGGGACTGAACTGGTCCTTAAATAGAATGCGATTGTCCCTGAACAAAGCTAACCTGTATAATCGGGCATTGCAATTGGTCCAGTTAATAAACGAACACTACGCAAAGTGAAACAATTGACAGTAGTACTAATCCAAATTAGAACAATTAACAAGTGATAAAAACTGATTAAAAGATCAGATAATCAAATAATTAAGAAACTAAAGAAAAGTAATCAACAACAATAAATTTGGAAACAAAGAAAATGGTACTACTAATAAAGAAGAAGTAAGCAGACAAGGAAAATTCCACAAAACAAACCCCAGGGACAGAGCTCCAGTGCAATCTTGACACGCTTCCTTGTTGACACTGGGCCATATGAGAGCTGCCAATGAGCCAAACACTCATGTCTTTGTATTTGGAAAGAAAATTGTTGACATATACTGTATGTACTACATGCGTACACAGCAAAATTTCCCAGTAGAAAGGACTGTCAATAGGACTTTTATGAATGTTAATTTGTAGTGTTATTTTGGTTACTATAGGTCAGTTGTAGTGTAGTGTGTATAATAATAATAATAATAATAATAATAATAATAATAATAATAATAATACATGTTATTTATATAGCACTTTTCCCATGCTCAAGGCACTACTGTATTAGCTGTGGACAAGGACCAAACTATGTAAGAAGTGATGATCCTCAGGTCTAAGTGCTGTCTCAGTGAACAGCAGAACAAGATCAATACCAAGATTAACTGTTCTGCAACTAGTCTTGCTATGGTTTTGTGTTGCTCTTCAATTTACTCAGCTGGCTCTCTGATTGCCAGTTTGCAATTAACATCTTGCCCTCTCTTAATTAACAAGGTGTTTCCTCACATTCCTCCCAATTTATTGGAATAGTGCACAGGAAAAAAAGACTGTCCTTAAACTTATTAATAAATTAATGGCAATCATTAAGCTACATTAGATTGGCTAACACTATTGTAAACATCGAGAGTATAATAAGGTCCTGAAGTCTCTATACATAAGATAATGATGACGAGAGATATACATGACTAGAGTCACGTCTGAAGCATAATTGTCTCTCTGTAATTCATGAGTACATACAGTGTTCATGCTATATAAATATATATGAGTGACACCCTTGGGCCTGTGAGGGTCTTAATTTGATCTTGCACTAATGCACTTCAGAATTACATACTATAAACAATATAGAAGAGTTTATACTTGTTATTCATCATGCACACATCCTTTCCTAATAACCAAATTAATCCAACAGTCTCCAAAGCATATAAAACATCTAGCAAGAGGCAGGATAATATTCATTAAGAATGTTTCATCACAATGCAAACTTCACAGTAATTCACAAGCTCTATGTAATAAATATTGTGAGACATCTTGCATCTGCTACCAAGGATATCCCCACAACACTCCAAAGTCATACATTATTGAAGAAACTGGCAACATCTTTCAAAACACACTTTCTGAACCAGCGGCTGAGCAATTTCTTAATTAAGGACACTAAATATGTTCTTTTTACTTAGGATTAATGGTTAAATGTATTCTTATCAATATTTTTCGATTTATTATATTACACAATATAAATATACTAGCCAACCCGCGGCGTACCATATAATCAGGCCGGTTTTTTTATGATTTCTAAGCACAGGGAGAAAATTAACATTTGAAAAATCGGTAGTGTAATAAATCAGCAAGAAAAGCAACATTGTAACCATGCACGGAACGAACCAACACACAATTGTCCGTGACTGAAAACTGGCGGACCGCCATCGCTCATGTGCCCACCTCCAACTCGTCACTTCAGTCATTGTCGTCTTTGCACAGTCCAGGTGCACCTGTGATTCACGTAGACTTTCTGTGTTCCTGCAGGAGCCTCTAAGAAGACGCATGTTTGTCACGGATGCGAATTGCTGTATGTAGCGTGTAAAACAGTTTGCTATGGTGCACGCGGTCGTGTGTCGTAACCGAAAACTCATTTTTTAAAGACTGCTTACTTCATTGTGTTTTAAACTCAGTTGTAAAGGATTGTTTTAAGGATCCCATGGGATACCCCTCGCAAACCGTTTTACACGCTGCATATGGCGATTCACCTCCGCAAGAAACATGCCTCTATAAACAGTCAACGTAGCCGGAGGTGCATGTAGCCTCTACGACAGACAAATATAAATGACGCCATTTTTTCTGTGTCATCGCGTCCGAGTTGGTGGGCGTGGCTCTGAGAGTTGTCGTCGTATCCAATGATCATGGAGTTGGTGGGCGTGGCTCCTTCCTGCGTGCGCCATAGGTGTCTTACTTGTCGGAGGCTTAGTGAATCCACGCCCCTTCCTGCGTGCTTTCCATGGGTGCCTTGCCTTAGTGAATCATATATATATATAGATACTTTCTTTGGCATTGAGATAAATATATTTGATAGAGTATCATGCTATTCGTCCCTGAAAATATAAATACAAAATGTGGTTTCTATATTTTTAATGGCATATTTGTACTTTTTCATGCTCGTTAACAGTCTGTCTGATGCATATGGTACTCATGTTGTAAATAAGCTCAATAAACTTGCTCAAGAGGTGGTCTGTTGGTATGTACTCTTGCTGACAACCATGAATAAATAGTGCTTAAAACTGGGTGGGAACAACTAGACTGCTCACTGATTGTCACATTTCTAAACTAATCCAGTGCCTCATGAGGGCAGATCTCAAAGTAGGAATAGTGATTTTCAACTGCAAAGATGAAAGGAGGTCCAACTGACAGGAAGCTACTGTTTATGATGAACTTTCTGCAGTCGAAAAGTCTCCTAAAAAAAACCTATTAAAATATAAATATGTGTCGCATGTGCAGAGAGCACAAAAATGCATGTCTTAAAAATAAGCGTAACCTGTTTTAAAAATAAATATAACCTGATGCAAGGGCAAAACCTTTCTGTAGCATCAAATTATACATTGGCATTCAACAGCATCAATGAACGAATGGTAAGCATAAATGATATGCTGTTGCAGGTGCTGTGTGCGCTGTTGTTTAGTGTTACGAGTCACTCGAGGAGTTGATTCAAGCTTGAAATAATTGGTGGCTATATTTATGAAAATATGAACAGCAAAATATGCATGCAAAGTAAACTGTGTATTACACTCTGTCAAAAGGACTACAGTTTCTGCAAGAAGAAGGATGTCGGTTTCATCAACAATTGGAATCTCTTTTTGGAAAGGCCGCGTTTCTTCAAGCGTGATGGCCTGCATCCGAACAGTTTCGGCGCCCGGGTCCTCTCCGAAAAAATATCAAAGGTAATTCGTTTATCTTGACTATCTATCTCTGCTCTTAACCCCTTCCAAAATGATACTGTTGTGCTAGGACATGATAAGTGTCTAATACAATCTTCCGTTAAAGTGCACAACATTAATACTGTAATAAGCAATCTCAATGCACGTAGAAAATCTAGGAAACACGGCATAAACTCCAATAAACTAATTAAAATTACTATTTTAGAGGAACAATATATTAAAACCATAAAAACAGATCACAGATTAAACAAAAAATACACACAGAGCGGCGCTAATAAAAATAATTTAGTTCCTATTCCAAATATCAATAACGCACATAGTATTCATCTCTGCACCTCCGAAAACATTAAATATGGCATTATTAAATGTTAGAGCTTTAACTAACAAAATGTTTTTTTATCAACGATCTTATTAGTGATAAAAAAATAGATTTTATTGCACTAAGTGAAACGTGGCTTACAGTTTTACTCGTGCAGACCGCCAGGGAAAAGGGGGGGCGGATTGGCTAACATTTACTCGAGCCGATTAAAATGTAAAGATGTCAGTTTTGGTAAGTTCAAGTCCTTTGAGTATCTCGCCGTTGTTATCATGGAGATTCTCAAGTTCTAGTATTATCCGTGTATAGACCTCTCAAATATAACGCGTTTTTTGAGGAATTCTCTGACTTAATGTCAATTTTAATTACTAACTATGACACACTCCTAATAGTTGGCGACTTTAATTTTCATATAGATAATCAGTGTGATCTAAAAGTAAAAGAATTTATGAACCTCCTGGATTCTTTTGATTTGAGACAACTCATAAATCAGCCTACACATAAAGCAGGTCATACGTTAGACTTAGTGATTACTAAAGGACTGAAAGTTGATATAAAACAGATCATTGATATTGGTCTATCAGACCATTTTCTTCTACTTTTTAATATAGAAATAATGATAAAAAACACTCATGAGAAGCATATTGTTAAAAAACGCTTCTTTGACTCAGCAGCAGCTTTAAAACTTACAAACATTTTAAGCAATCAGTCCGTTTATAGTGCCAGCTATAATAGCGAGGATAATGTAAATAGTAAGGTGGAAAGATTTAATACTAAAGTGAGAGCTGCTGTTGACATAGTTGCACCTGAAAAGACAGTGAAAAAATCTTCTAGCATTGGTATACCATGGAAGACCCAAAGAGTGTCTGATTTAAAGAGAACATGCCGTAGAGCTGAGCGTCAATGGAGGAAGACTAAACTTACTATCCACTATGAAATATTAAAAGTCAAAATAACAGAATACAATAACACTGTCCGTCTTGAGAGCGCTGCTATTTCTCAAGATTATAAATAACAATGCTAGTAATCCCAGAGTCTTATTTTCTACAATTGATCGCCTACTAAACCAGGTAACTCAAAGGAATGCCTCCTAAGTGCTTCCAGTGAAACCTGTGAGGCTATCGCTGTATTTTTCAATCAAAAAATTAATGATATTAGAAATAACATAGTATATCCCTCCAACACTAAGGATCCTCCTAAACCCCAGCATCCTGTTATAAACAAATTAAACTCTTTCACTAGGATAGATTTACCTGATTTACAAAAATAATATCTCAATTAAAACCCTCCACCTCGTCCTTGACCCAATACCAACAAGGTTTTTCAAAGAAGTATCAGGCGTGCTAATTGATAATGTTCTGACATAGTAAATTCGTCATTAGATACGGGGTCTTCCCAGACTGTCTTAAGACTGCTGTAGTTAAACCCCTACTTAAGAAACATAATCTTGACCCCTTGGCTCTTGAAAATTTTAGACCCATCTCTAACCTGCCTTTCTTAAGTAAAGTTCTGGAGAAGGCAGTCATTATGCAGTTAAATGACCACCTAAATAAACATGCTATTCTTGATAAATTTCAGTCGGGTTTTAGAACAAATCACAGCACAGAAACTGCACTCGTTAAAGTAGTAAATGACTTTGCGGTGAATGCAGACAGAGGCCATTTATCTGTTCTCATCCTCTTAGATCTGAGTGCTGCATTTGACACCATTGATCACAACATTCTTAGAAATCGCCTTAGTCAATGGGTGGGCCTCTCTGGCAGTGTCTTAAATTGGTTTGAATCCTACCTGACAGGGAGAAAATATTTTGTTAGTTGTGGGAATTACAACTCAAGACACATGATATCCAATATGGTGTTCCACAGGGCTCTATCCTGGGTCCGCTGTTATTCTCAATCTACATGCTTCCGTTAGGTCAGATTATCTCAGGGCACAACGTGAGCTACCACAGCTATGCTGATGACACACAGCTGTACTTATCAATAGCACCTGATGACCCGATTCTATTGATTCACTAACACAATGTCTGACTATGTATCTCAGAATGGATGAATAGTAATTTTCTCAAGTTAAATAAAGAGAAAACTGAAATTTAGTGATCAGCAATAATGGATACAATGAGGCTATTAGAAATAAACTGGATACATTAGGATTAAAAGTCAAGACGGAGGTAAAAAGCTTAGGGTGATTGTTGACTGTAATCTGAATTTTAAATCACATATTAATCAGATCATTAGGACAGCATTTTTCACTTAAGAAACATAAGTAAAGTTAGACCTCTTATATCACTGAAAGATGCTGAGAAATTAGTTCACGTTTGTTTTCAGTCGACTAGATTACTGTAACGCACTCCTCTCAGGACTACCCAAAAAAGACATAAATCGTTTGCAACTAGTGCAGAATGCAGCTGCTAGAATCCTAACTAGGAAAAGAAAATCAACACATTTCTCCAGTTTTATGTCACTACACTGGTTACCTGTGTCATTCAGGATTGACTTTAAAATTCTGCTTATGGTTTATAAAGCCTTAAATAATCTCCCCCATCTTATATATCGGAATGTCTGACACCTTATATTCCAAATCGTAACCTCAGATCCTCAAATGAGTGTCTCCTTAGAATTCCAAGAACAAAACTTAAAAGAAGTGGTGAGGCGGCCTTCTGCTGCTATGCACCTAAAATCTGGAATAGCCTGCCAATAGGAATTCGCCAGGCTGATACAGTAGAGCACTTTAAAACACTGCTGAAAACACATTACTTTAACATGGCCTTTCTATAACTTCATTTTAACTTAATTTAACTTAATCCTGATACTCTGTATGTTCAATTCATCATAATAACTATTCATGGTGGCTCTAAAATCGTACTGACCCCTACTCTCTTTTCTGTTTCTTTTTCCGGTTTCTTTGTGGTGGTGGCCTGCGCCACCTCCACCTACTCAAAGCTTCATGATGCTCCAACAATGATGGATGGATTAAAAGGCAGAAGTCTACGTGACCATCATCATCAAGCCCTTCCGTGAGAACCCTAAATCCAAAGAGGACTGTTTCATTTATGTTAGGTAGAATGCCCAGAGGGGACTGGGCGGTCTCATGGTCTGGAATCCCTACAGATTTTATTTTTTCTCCAGCCGCCTGGAGTTTTTTTTTTTTCTGTCCCCTGGCCATTGGACCTTACTCTTATTCAATGTTAATTAATGTTGATTTATTTTGTTTTCTTATTGTGTTTATATTTCTATTTTTTATTATGTAAAGCACTTTGAGCTACTGTTTGTATGAAAATGTGCTATATAAATAAATGTTGTTGTTGTTGTTGTAGTTACTACTGATAACGAAGAGCCACAGGAGATGCAGATTTCATTACTCAAAACAGCCAAATCAATAGATTTGCTTAACAACACCTTTGAAGCATGGACTAGGTTACACAGCACCCACATTCTGCTGCACATCAAAATGAATAACTAAAGCAATTTAACATTACTGTCTAATTGGAAATGCAAACATACCACAACATAATAGCTGATGGGTTTTAACATGTTGTACAGTACATTGTCACACACGTGTGACTAGGAGCAAGCTAAGTGGACCAATAGGCTCTAAACCTATTTCTGTTATCTCTGCAGACCAAATACGGGAAAACCTGCCTGATTTAATGTCACTTCCAGTTCGGGGGCCCAGGATGACGTCACTTCTGGTTCCGGAGCCCAGACTGACATTATTTCCTGTTCCGGCACCCAGACTGACATCATTTCCTGTGCCGATGCCCAGACAGTCCCTTCCTGTTCCAGTAAAAAGACATCACTTCTGGTTCACAGCATATAAAACCTCCATCTTTCCAAACCAGTTCAGTTCAATCCTGGAACTCAACCAAACAACAACTTCTTGTTTTCTTTAAACCTTTTGCAGCCAGGGACAATATACGGGAGGCTACCCCAAACCTTTCCAGTGTGTTGAGATTCATTCTTTCACAATATCCATAGATCACGTTGCTTATCTAAACTCTGCTATTGATATGTCATATAGTGATGTAATAATTTAAATTACAGAAAGACTTCATAGCAGACAGAGGCACTTCTCAAATGTGTGGAGCCCAATAGCTGCGGTGGTTAATGTGTGTGTCTGTCACCACTGTCTCGGTGCTCATTACAAAAAGAAAATTCATTATTAAGCTCCTGAATGGATATCAGCAATTTTTCCTTTTTTTCTCTCCGCATCAAGTTGTTCAGTATCTTTTGCTCTGTACCTCAAAACCCCATCAGCTGTTTAAAATGTGTATGCTGAAGAAATTGGGGGTGGGTGTTTTAAGAAGAAGCCCTGTGTGTGTAGCTTTTGCAACATAAGATTTCACTGCTATTCAATACACACTCTTTAACTGGCTGTCCCCAAACATGTTGTCTTGTTTGGGAATCACATCTGGCCTTGCAAGTGTAGTTAGTAAAAAGAAGAAGGATGCCTCATGTCTGGACAAACTGGTGAGGAAGGCAGGCTCTATTGTAGGCATGGAGCTGGACAGTTTGACATTCGTAGCAGAGTGACGGGCGCTGAGCAGGCTTCTGTCAATCATGGAGAATCCACTGCATCCACTGAACAGTATAATCTCCAGACAGAGGAGCAGCTTCAGCGACAGACTGCTGTCACTGTCCTGCTCCACTGACAGACTGAGGAGATCGTTCATCCCCCACACTATGCAACTCCTCAATTCCACCTGGGTTAAACATTAACATTATACAAAGTTATTGTCTGTTATACCTGCATTTTTATCATTCTTTAATTTAATATTGTTTTTTATCAGTATGCTGCTGCTGGAGTATGTAAATTACCCCTTGGGATTAATAAAGTATCTATCTATCTATCTATCTATCTATCTATCTATCTATCTATCTATCTATCTATCTATCTATCTAGTATGTACACTGCAACTGCTAATAGTCTTGGTTTTAGTCCGCTGTTAGTTTGCCACTCTGGGACATACTTTAATAGTGCTAAACTCCAAGTTAATCTAGTTATCGTAAATGCATACTTAGAAAAGATCAGCATGGGATCTTCCCCAGCTGATACCACACTGTAGCTGACCCAACATGACCATATGAGAAACAACCTTTTTGAAAAAATAATACTTTATTTACAAAGAGAAAATCTCCTTGTATATAAACACATATGCCCTACATTGCACTGAAAAATTACCTTTACATAATAGATAAGAGAATTTTGTGTTCGGTTCCCCTTTCTCCTTTTAAACATCTGTATGATATTTGGGAATAATAATATATGATCCTTCTTCATATATGATATAAGGTTACATTCAGAAAATTGACAGCACTTTTAGAAACATTTGTATTTGGGACTATTTAGTTATATCAACAAGCTGTATTCATAACATTAACATAAACATGGAACTGCTCCTGGCTTTTCCCCTTCTAGTTATGACAAAAGTATTTAATTCAAATCATCAATAGAACATTTTGATGGTAGGTTAGATTCCAAACATTAATAGGTCTTTTGGAATGATTTGTGTTTGTTAAGTGTTTTCCTAAAAATAAATTTAGAAATTTTACTTAAGGGACACAGTGCAATGATATAACACTGCAAGCAGTGAGCAGTAAGTACCCCACTTACTTTGATGTGATCGAATCACTGCAAAACAATCAGCAGTAACTAAAGCCACACAAACCACAACATTTGCCCCAGTTTTGTTTTGTGACGAGAGGTTCATGCTTCAGGGGAAGAATTTGTAGCCAAGCAGGGATGCCTAACAGCGAGTTAACTACTCCGCCTAGAAGAATGGCATCTTGAGAAAGGGAGGTCCGGAATGACCCTGGGAGCATTTCAATATGATGCTCCTGAAACCAAGGTCAGCTCTAGTTCAAGTGTTCTGAGCCAACTTTTTTATTTGTCGTCCCCAATTTAATTCATTTTAATAAAAACAGTATTGTAGGAGAGCTCAATTGAGCCTGTTGTGAAGTAAACACACCCTCCCTATCAGAAGTCCTTCTAAGTTGATTGAGCTGATTTTTGGTGCTAATTCAGCAGCTTTCTGTTATCAGTGCAAAGTGATGACCCTGGTTTGCTTCTGGGTTAAGGCATTGTGTGAAGCCCGGGAAAGGTCCTTCCAATGTTTACTGATAGTATTAGTGGGACATCCTGCTATAATTACAAAGAGACCTCTGAAGAATGTTCTCTGTGGTATGTTAGTATGCAGTTTGCAAAGGTCAAACACAAATGTCCCAGTTATAAATGACCAAAATTAGGTGAACAGGACTGGCAAGCATTGTATCAGCCTGATTCTGTCAAAATTATTTAAATGTTCAAATACACATAGGGACCCTTCAAAATCATGTTTGAATGGCTTTACATTGCAGTCTTCCTTGGATATTTTGGACTTTCTGAGGTTATTGTTCTTCAAGTGGGGAGGGGTGTTACTAGAACATTTGGTACAGTCACATAAAATGTTTTGTGGTACATTTAGAGACCCTTACAAAATAACTTTATGATCAGAGGTCTATATGATATTATTTATGTTGATTTTCAGAAAGCTTTTGATAATGTTCCACATAAGAAGCTATGAAACAAACTAAAAGAAGTGGGAGTTCTAAATTTAGTGTGTAGATGTGTTCAAATTTAGCTTAAATAGTAAAATACTAAAAAAAGGGTTAAGGTAAGAGGAATTAAGTGATGCTAAAAGTGGTGTCCAAGAGGTATCACTGCTGGGGCTATTGCTCTTTGTAATAGATATCAACATTCTGGATTGTGGATATAAAGAACGAGCTGTCCATTGCAAATTATGTGAATTGGGAGGAAGGGCAGGTAATCCAGAATGAGCTAAATTGTTGCAGAGGGTCCTGAACAATATACAGATTTGTGGCAGGTGAAATTAAATATAAGTAAATATAAAGTATTACATGTAGCAAGTAAAAATGTTAGATTTGAATATACAATGGGAGGTCATAAACTTGAAAGAATCCCTTATGAAAAGGATTAAGGAGTCATAGTAAACATGTCACTATCCAGATCAACACAATGTATAGAAGTACTCATGAAGGCATATAGGATTGTTAGGTTATACATCACAATGTGTGGAGTACAAGTGAAGGGAGGTTATGCTTAAATAATGCACTAGTGAGGCCTCATCTGGAGTACTGCATGCAGTTTTGACCTCCATATTACAAAACAGACATAGCAGCACTAGAGAAAGTCCACAGGAGAATGACTTGGCTGATTATAAAACTGAGAGGTACTGGTGCTTTGTCTACTGCTTTCTGACTCACAGTGATGGACTCATGTCTCATCTCTGATGGTAATCAGCTCTAAAACTCGTGGATCTTCATCATAATGTTTCAGGACTTGGGTTGCAAATTTCACGCGGTGCTGCTTGTGCAGATCAGTAGGCTGTTTTTGTACTCATTTTATGCAGTTGTGGTACCCAATTCATCAAGCACTATGGCATACGCAGATCTTCAGCTGATATCCAAATGTGCAGCAACAGTGGACAACTTAATCAATCAGTTTTCTCTGATGAAGGCATTCACCATGTCAAGTTGGGCTTGTATACACAGTGTTGATGGTCAACAAGATCGAGCTTGTTCTTCCTGCTTTAAACCTCTCTGTCCATCAATTAACTTTTCTTTGAGTCATGATGCTTTCACTTCCATATTGAGCCAACATTCTTTAGTGAATTTTAGCAGGTTTCACTCCCTCTGCCCAAAGAATTCTCACTACGGTGCATTGTTCAATAATGGCGCCGTCCTGAAGAACAGCATCCATGTTCATTTGACCTTGGCTCCAATTAGACTATAGACTAACAGCAGAGCACTGTGTATGCATGTTCAAATTACCCATAAGCCATTGTGAACATGTTCTATTACATCAGCTTCTACCAATTCCAGTTTTTTTATTGAAATTTAAACAGTTCAAGTCTAGTGAATAACCTGAAATGGTACAAACATAAACGGTATACTGTCAGAGGTTAATAAAAAGCTGAAAAGTAATGTAATTTTCAGATTTATACAAAAAGATCTAAATTAAAAATATGTACAGCATACGTACAGTATGTGTATTAACAATATATACACACATTTACATTTTTATTTTTTTGCTTAGCAGATGCTTTTATCCAAAGCCACTTACAAAAGAGGTCAACATAATCGAGTAAATACCAGTCTGAGGGACTCTTTGGAACAAATGTTACAAAACAAGAATACAAAATTGATCACTACAAGTAAAGAACTCAGAACAAAATACTTGGTTAATAGGCTGCAAAATCTAGTTGCTAATATCAGCTAAACAAATTCACTAAACAACAAGTCTTCAAATGCTCCTTAAACACCAGATTTCTAATGGAGGTAGACAGCTCATTCCACCAGCCAGGAGATACACATAAAAATAATCTGGAATGAGGTTTGGCAGAAGTGGCATCATTAGACACCAGTCAACAATTGACTTGAGTGATAAGACCTCACAAGTATCTCCATATATATTAGTTTTGACCCATTGTCTTCTTTTTAGACAAGCATGAAGGATTTGAACTTAATACATGCCGCTACAGGAAGCCAATATAGTGGTCTGAAAAGAGGAGTGACATGTGCCTGTTTCGGCTGGTTAGTAACAGCTGCCAGTACACCGGACAGCTGAGTGTTGCAGTAACTCAGATGTGACAAGACCAAAGCCTGTACCAGGAGTTGTGCTAGATACTTATATACAGTGTGATCTTTCAGATATTGTATAGAGTGAATCTGCAAGACTGAGAGACCGAGAGACCATAGCAACATGGTCAGAGAAGGAGTGTGAAGAACATATATATTTGAATTTATGTATGCTAAGTTTATATATAAATATATATAGAGGGATAAATATATATATAGATTATATATCGTGCATCCGGAAAGTATTCACAGCGCATCACTTTTTCCACATTTTGTTATGTTACAGCCTTATTCCAAAATGGATTAAATTCATTTTTTTCCTCAGAATTCTACACACAACACCCCATAATGACAACGTTAAAAAGTTTACTTGAGATTTTTGCAAATTTATTAAAAATAAAAAAATTGAGAAAGCACATGCACATAAGTATTCACAGCCTTTGCCATGAAGCTCAAAATTGAGCTCAGGTGCATCCTGTTTCCCCTGATCATCCTTGAGATGTTTCTGCAGCTGAATTGGAGTCCACCTGTGGTAAATTCAGTTGATTGGACATGATTTGGAAAGGCACACACCTGTCTATATAAGGTCCCAAAGTTGACAGTTTATGTCAGAGCACAAACCAAGCATGAAGTCAAAGGAATTGTCTGTAGACTTGTCTCGAGGCACAACTCTGGGGAAGGTTACAGAAAAATTTCTGCTGCTTAGAAGGTCCCAATGAGCACAGTGGCCTCCATCATCCGTAAGTGGAAGAAGTTTGAAACCACCAGGATTCTTCCTAGAGTTGGCCGGCCATCTAAACTGAGCGATTGGGGGAGAAGGGCCTTAGTCAGGGAGGTAACCAAGAACCTGATGGTCACTCTGTCAGAGCTCCAAAAGTCCTCTGTGGAGAGAGGAGAACCTTCCAGAAGGACAACCATCTCTGCAGCAATCCACCAATCAGGCCTGTATGGTAGAGTGGCCAGACGGAAGCCACACCTTAGTAAAAGGCACATGGCAGCCTGCCTGGAGTTTGCCAAAAGGCAACTGAAGGACTCTCAGACCACGAGAAACAAAATTCTCTGGTCTGATGAGACAAAGATTGAACTCTTTGGTGTGAATGCCAGGCGTTACATTTGGATGAAACCAGGCACAGCTTATCACCAGGCCAATACCATCCCTACAGTGAAGCATGGTGGTGGCAGCATCATGCTGTCGAGATATTTTTCAGTGGCAGGAACTGAGATACTAGTCAGGATAAAGGGAAAGATGACTGCAGCAATGTACAGAGACATCCTGGATGAAAACCTGCTCCAGAGCGCTCTTGACCTCAGACTGGGGTGACAGTTCATCTTTCAGCAGGAGAACGACCCTAAGCACACAGCCAAGATATCAAAGTAGTGGCTTCAGGACAACTCTGGGAATGTCCTTGAGTGGCCCAGCCAGAGCCCAGACTTGAATCCGATTGAACATCTCTGGAGAGATCTTAAAATGGCTGTGCACCGACGCTTCCCATCCAACCTGATGGAGCTTGAGAGGTGCTGCAAAGAGGAATGGGCGAAACTGGCCAAGGATAGGTGTGCCAAGCTTGGGGCATCATATTCAAAAAGACTTGAGGCTGTAATTGCTGCCAAAGGTACATCGACAAAGTATTGAGCAAAGGCTGTGAATACTTATGTACATGTGATTTCTCAGTTTTTTAATTTTTGAATAAATTTGCAAAAACCTCAAGTAAACTTTTTCACCTTGTCATTATGGGGTGTTGTGTGTAGAATTCTGAGGAAAAAAATGAATTTAATCCATTTTGGAATAAGGCTGTAACATAACAAAATGTGGAAAAAGTGATGCGCTGTGAATACTTTCTGGATGCACTGTATATATGTATATATATACAGTATATATATACTGCTCAAAAGAATTAAAGGAACACTTTTTAATCAGAGTATAGCATAAAGTCAGTGAAACTTATGGGATATTAATCTGGTCAGTTAAGTAGCAGAGGGGGTTGTTAATCAGTTTCAGCTGCTGTGGTGTTAATGAAATTAACAACAGATGCACTAGAGGGGCAACAATGAGATGACCCCCAAAACAGGAATAGTTTAACAGGTGGAGGCCACTGACATTTTTCCCTCCTCATCTTTTCTGACTGTTTCTTCACTAGTTTTGCATTTGGCTACAGTCAGTGTCACTACTCGTAGCATGAGGCGATACCTGAACCCTACAGAGGTTGCACAGGTAGTCCAACTTCTCCAGGATGGCACATCAATACGTGTCATTGCCAGAAGGTTTGCTGTGTCTCCCTGCACAGTCTCAAGGGCATGGAGGAGATTCTAGGAGACAAGCAGTTACTCTAGGAGAGCTGGAGAGGGCCATAGAAGGTCCATAACCCATCAGCAGGACCAGTATCTGCTCCTTTGGGCAAGGAGGAACAGGATGAGCACTGCCAGAGCCCTACAAAATGACCTCCAGCAGGCCACTGGTGTGAATGTCTCTGACCAAACAATCAGAAACAGACTTCATGAGGGTTGCCTGAGGGCCCAAATGTCTACTGCGCCCTGTGCTCACTGCACAGCACCGGGGAGCTCAATTGGCATTTGTCATAGAATACCAGAATTGGCAGGTCCACCACTGGCATCCTGTGCTTTTCACAGATGAGAGCAGGTTCACCCTGAGTATATATGAAAGACGTGAAAGGGTCAGGAGAAGCCGTGGAGAATATTATGCTGCCTGTAACATCGTTTAGCATGACTGGTTTGGTGGTGGGTCAGTGATGATCTTGGAGGCATATCCATGGAGCGACTCACAGACCTCTACAGGCTAGACAACTGCATCTTGACTGCCATTAGGTATCAGGATGAAATCCTTGGACCCATTGTCAGACCCTACGCTGGTGCAGTAGGTCCTGGTTTCCTCCTAATGCACGACAATGCCCGGCCTCATGTGGCAAGAGTATGCAGGCAGTACCTGGAGGATGAAGGAATTGAAACAATTGAATGGCCTTCACGATGCCCTGACTTAAACCCAATAGAACATCTGTGGGACATTATGTTTCGGTCCATTAGGCGCCGCCAGGTTGCTCCTCAGACTGTACAACAGCTCAGGGATGCCCTCATACAGATCTGGGAGGAAATGCCACAAGACACCATCCGTCGTCTCATTAGGAGCATGCCCGACGTTGTCAAGCATGCATACAAGCTCGTGGGGCCACACAAGATACTGAAAAGCATTTTGAGTAGCAGAAATTAAGTTTTGAAAAATGGACTAGCCTGCCACATCTTCATTTCACTCTGATTTTAGGGTGTCTACACAATTGAGCCCTCTGTAGGCAGAAAACTTTTATTTCCATTAAAAGACTTGGCATCCTTTTGTTCCTAAGACATTGCCCTGTCGTTATTTGTATAGATATCCAACTTCATATTGAGATCTGATGTATCTAATGTGTTTCTTTAAAGTGTTCCTTTAATTTTTGTGAGCAGTGTATATATATATATATATATATATATATATATATATATATATATATATATATATATATATATATATATATATATATAGTATCTACCTCTCAGGTTCGAAAAGAAAAGAAGTAAAAAACAGAGAGATGTAGTAAACGCTGCCCTCGTAACCCCAACACACAACCTCCCAGCACCCTCTCGAACCCCTATCCACCCTCCTTCCGTCCCGGGTCGGGTTTGTCCCGCCTCACCTTACCGCATCAATCAATAACCCGCTGTCAGTCTTCTGCGCTGTACTCCGTCCTCCCAACGGTCACTACAAAAAAAAAAAGGCTTCAACCTAGCTGGGACGCTACTTTATATATATATATATATATATATATATATATATATATATATATATATATATAAACAACTGTAAACCTGTTTTTCCCACTCATGCATATATATTATACTGTATATACAGTATAATATATATGCATGAGTGGGAAAAAGCAGGTTTACAGTTGTGAGTATGCGAAAGTTTATTCATGTATTAATATTTATTTATTAATTATTGCATAATTAATTTGTGCCATTGTGACATTCTTTCGAGTTAATACATTTAATAAAACTATTGTAATAATCATAACCTGCATGTCTTTTTCCATACAACAGTAAAACTATTTCTGCCCACTTCTGCACAAAAGCTACGAGAATAAGAGAGATTAGTACAAATACATATGAACCGGTGTGCCAAAGACTCTGTGGTCATCGCCACCGACATGAGGGCATTCCATCGGTGAGCATATTCAGCCACTCTTCCCATGCAGGACCACGTTAAAGACACTAATTACCGCAACATGCGCATGATGTTCATATTACATGAAACTGCAATTAAAAGTGCGTGCAAGCTTCCTAATCGGTGATCGAATTATGAACGTTGGGCTCTGTTCAACACGACACACAGGATATCACATACATATGTAGCGCATCTTTTACCTGAAGTGACGTTATTAAATAAATTCCAGGTTCTCTTCGACACTTTCTCGCCTCACCGACAGTTGCAGTGAACCGAGCAGAGGATTGGAGTGCTCATTGCACAGCTCGGAGCGTAGCGGCCCCCTTTGTGCATTAAAAAGAGAAGGAGGGGGCGAAGAGGCGAGGCAGCGTTGAGTGGTGTTTTAGTTAAATTCGCGAAAGGGGGCTCTGCTGTCCTGTTTAAAGTAGCAAGACTCGGTGTCTGGTGCACGAAGCGGCACTGAGGTTTGCTGATAATCTTGGGATTTCGTCCAAACGCGTGGGGAGAAGGACAGAAAAAGCGATTATCTGCCATCAATTTCCCGTGGGTCGTGCAGTTTTTTGCTTTTTTGCTTCTACTTAACACTGGGAGGCAGATATTTTAGGGGGGAAAAAGTTTTCGTTGTTTTTTTTTTCTGGACCCAAAACAAGCCTGGATAGAGAAAGCGAGCGCTCCGCTGGCTGCTGCCTTCTGTGATTTGCACAAAGCCTAGTCAGCAAGCTAAAGAACGAACTAAGGAACTAAGGGAAGAAAGAAGCGCTCATTTATAGATGGAAAAGTCTGAGTCTTTGGGGGGAAACGACTCGCGATGACTGGAGGTTTTTCAAAGTAGGACTACTTTTGAGATGTGATTTTGATCTCCCCGATTCTCGTGAAGTTTGGTCTTCGCCCGTTCGCAAAGTGGGACGTTTTGCAGCGTGAAACTAAATTTGCTGGCGCTTATGTCATATCGGAGACTTTTAATGGATTCAATGTTAAGGAGTTTACGTGCTGCCACTGCCTGAGTTGGATTACAGGAAATCTTTCAGCCCCCAGACAGCAATGGTAAATAGGTTTCAGTGTTTGCTTCCTTACTTCATAGACCGCACTGTCTGGAGATGTATTTCTGCATTTTTGTTTAAATAATTTCATGTTGCTTTTTAAAAAATTTCAATACTTCAGCTTGGTTTTAAAAAGATTGTGTCATTTCTTACACAGTTTGGGAAAGTGTTGCTCTCTGTTAATTTAGGATGCACTACTGAACACTACAACTGGATTTTTTTAAATCATTTTAACCAAAGAGACTGTAAACTAATGTTTGCTCACTCCCATTGTTATTTTGACCAATGAAATGATGCGGACACTGGTGTTTCACGCAGCTGTGCTGCTAACCTTGTGGGCAGTGTTAGGCTCTGAAGGGTCTCCAGACAATGCAGAGAGCCGTCAGCTCAGAAAGCGGACTTTTGTAAGGGCTAGGATGAACAGACCGGCATCACAAACAAAGTCCTCCATAAATCAGGAAGGAGTCTCCTCAAGAGGTGTTCAGCAAGTTAGAGAATTTCAGAAAGATGAGGGTGCAAATCTTCAAAGACAAGGGCAGAACAGACGGAGCATGCGAAGTCGGACCCCGGTGTCAAGTGCAGGCCTTGCAAGTATGCCCCAAGATCAGAGTACTGCCGGGGCTCGATCCAGACTGGTAAGAGTGCCTTCAGGCTCTGGCTCTCCTAATGTTTTGGCAAGTTTTGCTGGCAAGAACCGAATCTTGATTATCACAGCCCCTCATTCCTCAGAAGGATACTATCGTCTCATGATGAGTCTTCTGAAGCCAGATGTCTATTGTGAACTGGCTGAGAGACATGTACACCAGATTGTGATGTTTCATGAGGAAGGAGAGATGGGAGGTGTGGTGCGAAAGATCACTAATGAGGGAAAGATTAATGAGGAGCCACTGGACCCAGCTCTCGTCCCAAAGCTGATGAACTTTTTAAAGCTGGAAAAGGGCAAATTCGGGATGGTGCTGCTGCGGAAGACTTTACAGGTGGAAGAGAGGTACCCTTACCCAGTTAGGCTGGAGGCTGTGTATGAAGTGATTGATCAAGCTCCCATTAGGAAAATTGAGAAGATGAGACAGAAGGGATTTGTTCAAAAGTGCAAAGCAGCTGGAGTGGAAGGACAGGTGATAGGTGGTAGTGTGTCTGTGGATGACAGAGTAATTGTTGAAGCAGCAGCTGTGAAACCTACCATCAAACCTGAGAACAAAGAGGAGAAAGTGTTCAGAAAGAACACAACTGTAAAAAAGCCAGTTCAGACTACTAGTGCTCCTACAAGCACAAGACCCCCCACGACACGGACTACAACTACAAGGCCCACAACAACCACTACCACTACCACTCCAGCTCCTCCCACAACTACCGTGGGAACCACACAGTTTATGACTACTACCACTAAAGCTACAACTGCTGCCCCAACCACTCAAAGGACTTGGCCTACTAAGGTACAAACAACCGTTCAGTGGCTGCCCGCACGTCACCGTCCTTCTTCCAATGGTGATTTTAGAACAACTGTGGAGCCTGTTTATTTCCCCCTCTCTCGATATGATGATCACAGGGACAAGTTGCATAATGTGGCCAAAAAAAATAAAAACCCTCCACCTGTGAAACCCACTACTCCATCAGATTACTATACTAATGCATATGTTGGCCGTAATGGAGACAATCGCACTGACAGAAAGGAAATTGGGCAAAAAGAAGTAGGTGTTACTCCAACACAGCAAAAACCCACCAAGACCAGATCCACCAAGAACAAAACCACAACCAAGATTCTGAGCAATGAATATGAGGACAAGTATGATGCTGGAAAGCCAACTGGGGGTCACCCTGAAGAGGATATTGAGGAAAACCTTGAGCAGAAGAAAGGCAAGGGAAAAGCCGATAAAGGTGAAAAAAATGAAAAGAAAAAAAGGAAAGGTGACAAGCCAGAAAAGTCCAACAAAAAAGACAAAGCTGAAAAGAAGGGAAAAGGGGCCAAGGAAGGCAAGAACGAGAACCGTAACAAGAAGAACAGCAAGAAAACCAACAAGCACCAAGAAAAAGAGGAGTATGAAAAACCAGCAAAAAAGCCACCAGCACCCCGCAGCTCTTTATCTTTGTTCTTGGATTACTTTGAAAATCACCGCCGCCTCATTGTAAGTATCATCACCTTAACAGTTTCACTGGTGTGTTTTTGTTATTGATGATTAGGCAAGCTCAACAAAGTAATTCATAGAAACATTGAATTTAGTGGACACATTTACTTAATGCAGTACATAAGAACATTTATTTATGTACTACTGGATCTCAGGCCAGTTAAATTACTTGTTATGGGCCACACAGTGAGCAGTAAATCCAGCCGCAGTGGCGTTCAAAGTCTAGCACTCTTCCTAATAAGCCACACTGCCTGACTATCAAGACTTTCAAGAATTTTAAGAATCTTGCCATTATTTACATGCAGAATAAACACACATCCTTCCTTTATAACCAGGTTCAAAACCGCGTAAACAAGAGCTGAGGAATAACAGACAGCATTAGGCACAAAACTGGATGGGACAATGGTGCACTCTACATCACACTCATGCATATATCCTCACACATTCAAATTGGAGTGTCCAATTAACCTAACCTGCATATACATCTATCCTTTATCCAACCCGCTATATCCTAACTACAGGGTCACGGGTGTCTGCTGGAGCCAATCCCAGCCAGCACAGGGTGCAAGGCAGGAAATAAACCCCGGGCAAGGCACCAGCCCACTGCAGGACACAAACACACACTACGACAATTTAGGATCGCCAATGCACCTAACCTACAGGTCTTTGGGACACGGGGAGAACATGCAAACTCCATGTAGGGAGGACCTGGGAAGCGAGCCCGGGTCTCCTAACTGTGAGGCAGCAGCGCTACCCACTGTGCCACCATGCTGCCCCCTGCATATACATGGAAGAGAATAAACACAACAGATTTATAAGGCGCAATACAATAGTTAACTGTGCCATGTTTTATAAAAAAAATATATATACATGCTTTTTCAAACTCAGCTAGTGTATTTTAGGGCACGCACGTACCAACGCTCAGTGACACTGGGGTCAGTTTAGAGTCATTAGTTAACCTAACATGAATGTCTGTGGGATGTGGGAGAGGGGCCAAAACAGACTTGGGGAGAACATTAAACTCCAGCACAGACAACAGCCAGGTAATTATTTGAATCATTGGTGCTGGATCCATGAGGCAGCAAAAGTACTAACCATTCATGGCATGATATCTTTTGTTTAAAATAATGAACTGAACCTAACAAAGTGAAAAGGATAAGACTGATTGGATGATTGACATTCACTGAAACTGAATAGGAATCTGTGTATTAGGTGTCAGACATAGTGTCATATGGATCCTGATGTGTCAATGAGTTACTTTTTGTAAACAGTGTATGGTGAAAGTGATAGTGATGTCATTTACTTAACATTTATGGTCTTTACTTTGAAACAACAAATAAAGTTTGCCTATTTTGGGTAGAAAATGCAGGCTTTTTAGAAGGAAGGAAATAAGAGTTATGAATAGGCATTGGTCATATTTACATGCACCTCAATAACCTAGTTATTCACAGAAGCCTGTTTTTTAAAATGTCACCTATACCGGTACTCCAGTTAGAAAAATTTTCTCTCTCTCAGGGGTGGGGATCGATTTGTTCTTAACTCAATTTTTCTTTTTGTAAAAGCTTGATTGATTTGTATGGAATGCAATAAAATTAATAAAAAGGAGAAAAAAAAAGAAAAATTGGGAAATTGGCCTCTGAGAAATCTTTTTAACAGAGGAAGATTTCTCCGCAAATAACCCTATTATGTGGCCATGTAAAACCCTACCCAGGCTACTGTTAAGACTTTTAAAGTTTGTGCATATCCATTGAACAATTTGTCATCTTTCGCATGTATTTGCTTTGCACATGCTTTCAGTAGCCATGGGTAGAACTGTCGAAAGGCAATCACATTACTCCTTCTCCTAGTTGAAATAATCTGTCTCTATATTTCAGAAATCAATGACTTTATGTTGATGAGCTGAATGTACAGTGCTAAATGCAGCAATACAATATCGAGTGCAGTGGGGTAACACTTTAGAAGTAACATGCATTACGTAGTCTGATTACTTTTTAAAGTAACAAGCAACCTAATGCAATACCTACTGTATCCCCTAATGCATTACCTACTGTATCTTTTAATAGAAAAAATACCTGCATTATCATTATTCTAGCAGAACTGGGTATAAGGCAAGAAGGGCACGTAACGGGTCCTTTGCAGGGTTCAATAGCACAGCCTAGCAGAGAAGAGTGTGCTGTGTGCAATCTGGGAACAGAAACCTATAAAGTGTCTATTTGACTGGACATATTCATAAGCAATAAGAAAATGATCACAGGCATCATGCTTATTTTTTGAATCACGGTGGCCGATGATGATGTTGAACTTTTTTTGCATGGATTAATGCGGAGCTTTTTGACAAATTAGAACCACAGAAAATTACTTGCCCATGTAAACGTGGATTTTTAAGACAACAGGTTTTTGTCCTAACTGGGTCATGTTTGTGCATATAAATGCACTGATTGATAACCTGTTGAAACAGAGTGCATAAACGCTGGAACCCCACTGAGACTTAAATTAAAGTTTTTTTAGAAAGCAATCAGCAGGGTGGTTTTCTAATCACAACTAATGGTGCACTGCTCATGCAAATGTTTCTGAGTGGTAATCAGCTTTTAGACCATATAATGGTATGCCTATACATTGAAACAAAATTCAAAACTGTCAGGGCAAAAACAGTAATCAAACCCTAATGAAGAATATCAAGTGTCAGTTACTGTTGATAGACTTACATGTTCATTTGTTTTTGAAGTCCCTTAGGCTAAGTCATATTTATTATTCTTATTTACTTATTTGGCTGACTCCTTTATTCAAGGCAACATACAACACTTAAGATACAATTGGTTAAATTTCTTATGTTTTTCCAATTGGAGCACATGCAGGTGAAGTGACTTGTTCATGGTCACACAGTCTCAGAAGTGGGATTTGAACTTACAATCTCAAGGTCCGAAGCTCAAAGCCTTAACCACTATGCTCCAGTGCCAACTCATTAGTACTGAGAACCATCTTCCATTCCACCAACACCAGTCACCCCCCCTTAGATGTTGCATTAGTTCATTGAAGGAAACACTCCATAACATGAGGATGAATAAGAGTCTTCAATTAACATGGCACATCCATGTTTGGGATAAAAGGGAAAAAACAGAGTACGTGCATAAAAAATTGTGCACATGCCATATAAATAGCAACTAGGTTGGGATTTGAACCTTACACTATAGAGCTGCGAGGCTACAGTGCGTACCAGTGTGCCACTGAGGTTTACAGATAATGCACTATATTAATATATTGTCAAGCCTTAAACATTAGATTTCAGCAACTTTGAAAATAATTAATCTTCTTCTTTGGGCTGCTCCCGTTAGGGGCCGCCGCAGCGGATCATCTTCTTCCATATCTTCCTGTCCTCTGTATCTTGTTCTGTTACACCCATCACCTGCATGTCGTCTCTCACCACATCCATAAACCTTCGTTTAGGCCTTCCTCTTTTCCTCTTCCCTGGCAGCTCTATCCTTAGCATCCTTCTCCCAATATACTCAGCATCTCTCCTCTGCACATGTCCAAACCAACGCAATCTCGTCTCTCTGACTTTGTCTCCCAACCGTCCAACTTGAGTTGACCCTCTAATGTACTCATTTCTAATCCTGTTCATCCTCGTCACGCCCAATGCAAATCCTAGCATCTTTAACTCTGCCACCTCCAGCTCCGACTCCTGCTTTCTGGTCAGTGCCACCATCTCCAACCCATATAACATAGCTGGTCTTACTACTGTCCTGTAGACCTTCCCTTTCACTCTTCTTGATATCCGTCTGTCACAAATCACTCCTGACACTCTTCTCCACCCATTCCACCCTGCCGGAACTCTATTTTTCATCTCTCTTCCACAATCCCCATTACTCTGTACTTTACTGTTTGAAAATAATTAATACAGTTATTTAAAGCAATTGAGTTAATTATCTTGACATATTACTATATGACAGTTTGGAAATCCTGAGAAAAAAATGTCAGATTCATCCTATAAGACTGAGCATTATGTCCCTTCAGTAGAGATTAAAGGAGCCAAATATTTCTCCCCACAAACAGATGCAACTGATTTTTTTTTAAATGATGAAGGGAAATGGCAAAATCAAACTGTCTAGAATCTGTACACACACCCCCGTAAGTCTGTCTTTCATAATTGTATACAGTGTAACAGTTTTATGTGGATAGACATGAAAATGCTCTATATTTCAGCAAAAATTAAAAGAACTCATTGATGTATTAGAAACTGATTTTGATTCTGCAATACAGAACCCTTGTTGATTCCAGAAGCATAAATGGCTACAAATATCTAGTAAGAGTTCATAATGCTCTCATTTGTTATAACTGTAGGATACATAACAGAAAACGCTAACCACATATACTGCTAACCACATTACTTTCTTTGCACACTTTTTAAATTCTGCCTTTCCACTGTGGCATTCCCTGCTTTAAGCCCATCCTTAAATGGGCCTCATCCTCAAAGTCACCTAGAGGGACTGTCTAGAGCCACTTTCTCACTCTCTCCTGGAACTGTCTATATCTTCCTAGCTGGTCTATCTGAAAATTGTAGCTTGGCCATCTTATAACAGTAGGTGCTTCACTTTGTTCTGACTGCCAATATACCTTTGGCATGCAGAAACTGGCACAACAGAATAGTTTTAAAGTCAGTGGCAGACTGTCTTCTGCCAGCATAAATAGGGTATTTACAGTCCAAAAAATGTTGGCTTTTTTAGGTTTGCAAGCCGGCATAATTGGTCAGAATCTTTAATTTTTTTATTTTTGGTTTTATTTATTATGACATTTTCTGTATTGTTATTATTATTATTAATAATAATGATTTCCCTTTCATTTGTCACACAAACTGCTTAGTAATTTAGAAACTGGCATCTGTCAAGCTTTATGTGATAGAGTGGTGTAGCGGTTAAGGCTTTGAATTTCATGAGCAAGTCACTTCACCTGCTTGTGCTGTAATTGGGGGAAAAAAACAAAAACAAATGAGATATAACCAGTGGCTTTTCAAATGTTATAAGTAACCTTGGACAAAGGTGTCACCCAAAAAATAATATATTTTGTAAACAAGGTTTATGTGGTTTGACAATTATCTTGAGGTTTTTTTAATTAAGTGGTAGAGACTGCTCCATAGTCTCTTACAAAATCAGTGGGAAAATATTATTTCCAGAAAGAGGATTAGTTGGATTGCTGTAACAGATCTTGTAGAAAATGGCTCTGCATCAGCTCTTCCATGTCTTGTCTGTAGGTATCTCAGTGTAGTTTACTTTTTTAACACTTTCTTAAGCGTACTTAAGAATATGATTAAAAGATGAAAGAGTGCCAAAAATGTTCGCTGCATTACATAACTTTGTCAGCTGTATGCTCATAAGAATGAGCACATGTTTAGTACATGGCTCATAGGTGCAGTGGAAAATTTTATTTGGACAATCTTTGATGTATAGTGTGGGGGACAACATGCTAGAACCAATGTCCCAGCTGAAATTGGTTTGGGGTCCTTACTTGGACGGGATGCCCATAATATGGAAGGACAGGGGAGAGCAACAGCTCCTATTTATTGTCTCCCCCCCACACACTGGATGGCAGAAGCCCTGGATATTGCTACCCATTCAGACACCTGAAGGGAATACTAGGAATTGTAGTCCTTGTAGCGCAGTCCTGCTGGGCTCCTTTTTGGGCATGGTGCAGGGAGTTACACTCCCTATTATTTGGGATTTCCGTACCCCTGTGCCAGAAGTACTCTCAGGTCCTCCATAGAAGAGACCGCATTGCTTTGTCCAGGTGAGTGAGGGCCGGGAGCAGAAACAGACAACACTGGCCTTGGAGGAGTAGCAGTGTGGTGAAGGGAGAGAGGAAAGAAAGAACAAGAGACCACTTGTATGTCTGTTTTATACTAGGTATGTGTAATAAAAAAAACCTTTATTTATATCAGTAACTGTGCATTTCTGTTTGGGGCTCAGTGGCACCTAGCCTTCACAATTGGTATATAACTGTCCATACACATGAGAAGGGTCCAGAAAAGAGCAATGTTTTAACATCCATAGTCTGTCCTATAACTTATTACAGTCCTAAATCAATATTGTAAGAAAAATACATTTAGCAAGCTTTTAAACATAAAAAACTGCAATTATGTGTTGGAGGAAGGCATTGTGGGAATCTTGTTACAGTTGCTGCATGCTACTTCACAGTTTCATAGGTTCAATTCCTGGACCAGGTCATCATCTGTACACAGATAGATGCCTATTCTGGGCATTTCCCTTGTGTTTAAATTTCAATGAATCCCACTTTCCTTCCACACCCCAAAGGTATACATATGAGGTCACTTCATAGCTGGAAATTGACCTGGTAAGAGTAAGTAAACAGTTGTGTATGGTTGTGCCGAGTGACTGACTTGGCTTTCTGTCCAGGTTTAGATCCCAAGATATGCCAATGTGCTGTTGGGATAGGCTTTGGCCCCCACAATATAAAAGGTGTGTTCAAAATGGAATGAATAATTTTGTTTCTTGCAGACTTTCAGTTTCTCAATAGCAGTAATAGAAACCATATGCCAAAAATACCTCTACAGATCACAATACACAATAAAAATCACGGCCCTGGGATATATGCTTTAGATGAGCTCTTGATCTTGCCTTTTTGCAGTTACTGGATTAATAGAAGACAATGAAGCTGTGCAGTTCCATCTTTGAAAGGTGCCATAGTTTCTGCCGTACTTCATATTTCATTTACTGCAGCAGTCATGATAAGCCTTTCAAATAAAGTAGCTAAGCTTGATCTTGTTTACTGAAATAGGCCCAGTAGGTTTAAGCTGACTTCTGATTTTACCATTGTAATTGAAAGATGATTTTAGAATCTTAAATTATTATGTCAATACAGGGTACAGTTGTTTGTGTAGATGGCTTTTTGGCTTGAATGTTTGCCCTGGCTGCGGTGGGCTGGCACCCTGCCCGGGGTTTGTTCCTGCCTTGTGCCCTGTGCTGGCTGGGATTGGCTCCAGCAGACCCCCGTGACCCTGTGTTAAGATATAGCGGGTTGGATAATGACTGACTGACTGTTTGCCCTGGATACCATCCATCAATTTTCAGATCACCTTTCTTCCAATATCGGACATGGGGTTCTGAGTCTTTGCCTTCAGAATCAGCAGAAAATGGGAACCACTCCAGTCAGTTACATGGTATATTCTCTCACCCATATTTATTCATAATTATCACTCCTATATCTCTGTGTACACAATCATAAGCCAGTTTTGGTCATCTATTGCAGATACCATACTCATAACAGTTAATCAGCATCAGTTTTTCCATAATAAGTTCAGGTCAGGCCTTTTCTGTTGTGTTTTACACACCTTTACAGTTATCTGCACACATTAGTTAATTAGTTACGACCAGGTCTCCGCCCACAGTTCCTGTCACAATACTGTAAAGCTATCTGAGTTTCAATCATATTTTAGAATATAACAATAATAGAAAGCAAATGGAGGAGTGATTTAAATGCGACTGGGTAGACTCGATTGCATACTGCTGCATCAGAACTAGAGGATTTGGGGTTCATTGTTTGGATTGACCACTGTGTGATTGCATGATCTTCCCATGTCTATCTGGGCTTCCCAGAGACACTACAGTTTCCTCTCCCATTCATATTAGTTTATCTAGTAGATTGGAGTGACTGGGTGAGAGTATTCCCTCACAAATGAACCAAAGTGCCATCTGGGTTTGCTGCTGGGACAGACAACCACCATGTAATTAAACAATACATGAAAGGGTGGTACAGATTTACATACAGTGTGCTTGCATAAAGATCCAAAACAGAACACAACAGCATAACTTTTATAGCATTTGAATTTTAAATTTTTCTTCTTTCTCAGATCAGGATACTGCTAACTCTAAAAGCTAATGCTAAACACTTTGTTACTGACACTCTGAAAATTAGTAGTGATTTGTCATTGTATTATAATTTAATTAAAGCAGATAATTTCACAGAAATTTAGAAATTTGTTTCTAACAGATAGAGATAGTGCCCCAGTATTTTGACAAATCTGTTTCTTTGTACAGAAACTGTCTTCCTAGAAATGTGTACTTTGAAGAGCTCTGAGAATTCTCTACTTTTTACACATTGGCACCTCAAAGAGAAGTCTGACATCTGTAGACTTTGAATAAGAAACAAATTCCTAAGAATTCACAGTTTATGTTGGAAAAAGTTAGCATGAAGAGTTTCTTTGGTTAGTTAAGTATGGAAATGTTTTAACCATTTTTTCAAGACAATAGGTTCTTTTCTCTTAATAATATAAAAGCTTTACTTCATTGTCATTGGCCTTAAGATATCACTTAATGTGTCTTTTGTCACTTTTCCAGTAGTTTTTAGCTCTGTCGTAGCACTTAAGGGGCTGACCTCAGATGGTCCTGACTGCTGGCTAAATTTATTACACGAGGCAAACATGAATGAATGAAGCATGTTGCCAAGCAATCAACCCTTGGAATGCAAAGCTCAGCTCAGCAGTTTATTTGCCTCATTTCATTTATTTGTGGACATTTTCAGACTCTTCTCCTGATGTGCGTGCCAGTTGTAGATGAGCAACACCCAAGGATTCCTTTTATTTACAAAGACACTAAAGCAGGGTTTACAAATTGAAATATTTACAGTCAGATATTCTGTGTCAGTCTCTCATTGACCGAGTATAATGTTGTGATGAACTATTAGAGTAAATATGAAAACTATTTTCATAATTTAAGATCTATTAAAGGTTGACTAGGATGGAATTTAGAGTGATTAGTAGGCTTAGCATATTTTTGGGATGATGTCTGAGTCTAGAGTGGAAAGGTAGACACGTGAGCTGCTTTGAGTGCAGGATGCTAATGTTATGTCACTGCGACAGGCACAGGTACTTGTATACTTAATGTGTCTTTAATGAATGTATTTGTTAAATTGGATTTATCCTTTACAAAGTTTATTATTCTAATTATGATTACATTTTTAAAGTATATGTTGACAGCATTGGGTACAAAGCATGAACCAACCCTTTTCAGGGTAGCAGTCCATCACAAGGCTCATTGACACATTTACACAGACCCAATTTAGAATTTGCAGTTAAGCTACCATGCATGTCTTTGAGAATGTGGGTGGAAAACGGGATTAACTGCAGGAACATGCACACTCCGCATTCCCATTGGAGAGATACAGGATTCAAACTTGGGAAACTGTGCCACCCTTATTCATATTTAAGCATTTAAAAAACAAGCTTTTTAGGTAGTCAAAGCAGTCAGAGTCTTGATATGTTCAGTGTTCAGATGGAAGTTTTCTGCCAAAAGAACATTAGTCCAAGAATGAACTTCATTGAACTTTCCTGCAAAGTTTATAGTTATATAGGGTCGTCTTTCAAGTGTTTATGCCAGTTTTGAAAATTGTCTACTTCTTTAAGATTTTGTTTTGATAGCTTCTTAGAATTTGTCAACACAAAGTACATGTCAGGAGCCCAGCCTGGACAGTACACTAACACAGTCATGCAAGCACTTATGTTCACTGCAGGCCAATTTAGACACACCACCAACCTAAGGTACATGTCTTTGGGATACAGGAGCTCCGTACACTGGGAACACATGCAAACTCCGTGCAGGCAGCAACCAAACGTAAAATCAGACTGTGGGTCAATGCAAATGCTAAACATTACACCACCTTGTCACAAAAAAAAGCATTTTTGTGAGCAAAAATAAAGCTCTGCATGACAAGGAAATAACCTATTAAGCACACGGTGGTTACACAGAAACGTGAGATGAATAAACTCAGTTGCCTTTACGGATTGTGAGTTGTGCAAGAGATGTGAGGTGTTTCAATATGCAACCTTTTTCATTCATTTCAATGCTTTTTCATGAGAGTCGCATAGATTTTAATATTGCTGTGTGCCCTTGTTGAACAACAATGTTTAAAGTAAGTAAGAATCTGATGGACAGTAACTTCAGAAAAAGTGGTGGTTTTAATTGGAGTTTATATATCACCATATAACAAAGTAAATTATTTAGACCTGGGATCTTTGGAATGACACACCGTTAACTGCAAATTGCATATATGGATGCAGATTATTCAGGAAAATGAAGAACAAATTACCATCCATCCACTTATTTTATTTCAGTTCAGGGTTTTGGGGTAACTTACTTGGAAACACTGCACAACAAGCAGGAACAAACCCTGAATGAGCTCCAGTTCATCACAATACACTCTAATGGACACACTCGCACTCATAGACTGACTCGTACTTGGTCAGTTTAGGGCTGGCATCAGAGTGGACAATATCAACCAAATGTATTTGCCTAGATAATTCATTTTCCTTTAAGATTTATAAGTTCACTAAGGACTATGTTGTGCTGCCTGAAATAAGAAACAATTGATTTGATCATGGTTTTCAGTATAGAACAACCTCACATTTCAAGTTCAGCATTACTGTAGCACTAAATGTTAAGTGACCATGAAGGGCACCGCATCAGATGGACATGCTGTGATGGCTTGTCACGATATGTTCTGCTGCTACCATGGTAGTGCTTATTTGAACCTCCCAAATCATTGGCACTGTTTGTCAGAACCTTTTTGTAATCAGCATTCCCATTCTACTATGTCCTGCAATATCTTGTGTAGACTCAAAAATATATCAGACTCGATGAAATATTTGTGCAAATGACAAACAGGTATTATAGGTGTGCTGTAGCAGCAATAAGGGAACATTGAGCTGAACCGATTCCTCTGCACTTTAGTGGCAAACAGTAATTTAATTATCTGGGTGTTCAGATATCCCATGCTATTTTTTATGCAGATTGCACCATTGCTGGTGTTTGTAACATTTCTTTACAAGACACATTTTAATGTTACATTTCAAAAGCTAGATGGTAAACAGTACCATGTAATCTCTTAGAATTTACGTGATGAAATGGTTTGCCCATGCAGTGTTTACTGATGTATAGTAAAGTACAAATCTTTACAGCCAGTAGGGAGAACACTTGTACACTTTTTTCAGTATCTAGTACTAATATGGTTAAAATGTTATTATTTAAAACACCTACTTGATTCTGCCCCACTATTAAAGGTATTGTGATGTTCTGACTAAAATTTTAAGATAAAAAAGCAAGGAAACAAGTAAATAGATGGTTCTCAGGTAGACAATGAAAGTTAATAAATATCAATAATAGGTCTGTTATTTTTAAAGAAGAAATACTTGCTTGTGAATTTTTGCCAACATTTCAAGCAGGATGTAGCAGTTCTGTTTATAAATTGAATGTGCCTTGGATTAGGGAAATCTGATAAAAATTACAAACAGACAATGTTTAGGCAAACATTCTAATACAAATCTTAGTTTTTTTTTCAGTCATCACAATTTGTTCTTCAATGTCCATAGTGATAGTGTTAATATTATTAACAAAGTCGTATAGCATCACATGATGATGATTGAAGCTGCATATAAGGACATGAAGTTTGAATACAGAAGGCATTAGCTGAACAACTGAGTTCAAGATTCGCTTTGCAGAAGCAACACAGAGCCACACATCTGATTAAATGCAGTAATAGTACATTTTAATTATTCCACTTTAATTTAGGGGCACAGTGCTGCACAGATAATCTTTGGATGCTTGAATTGCAATTGGAATTTAACAACCCTATACTGAATAACATAATTATTTAGTAAAACTCACACCATACTAAAATTGTCATGGGTCCACGGCAGCTTCAAAATAGAATTTTTAGGTAAAGATGGATATTTATACTGTGGAATAAATAGAGCGATCTAGCAGAGAAGGAAGGGTTTGGTGCTTATGTTAGTGTTAGTATTTTGAAAAAATATATGTTTGGGATGTTGTGAGCATATGACTGGATACCATACATTTGGGTTATGCCACACGAGGAATTTGAGATTTTTCTGTGGATGTTTTGATAATGTTTGCTCTTAAACAAGTTGGGTCCTCATTGAAGCCAATTATGTCAGGAATTTTGTTATCCTAGTTCTGAGTAGAATACATGAGATTAACATTTTTCTCGGTTATAACTACTATCAATGTAGAGTGAGTAACAGGTACAAATATAATTTTTGAGTAGAGAATTACATTTGAGGCAAACTTCTACTTCCTCTTGTCAGTACTTAGTAAACTGTAAACATTCACAGTGCAGGATGGATAAAGTAACAGTATGGGAACCTCTCAACTCAGTTAGATGAGGCTGGAGGAACCTTATCCTATAAAAAGGGCATCCATAGTTTGGTTCCTGATAGTGTCTGCTCTTTTAAATATTTTCAAGTGAACACTATCTTGTTCAAATAAATACCAGAGAACCAGAATTATACAACTGCATAAAGCTGGAAAAGGCTACAGAAGTATTTACAGAAGACTGGGTGTACATCAACACACAGCATAATAAATTATCTATAAATGGAGGACATTCTCTACTGCTGCAGTTTTCCCAAGGAGTTAACATCCTGCAAAAATCATGGTAAAAGTAGAGTATGCAATACTGAAAGAGGAGAAAAAGAACCTTAGGGTAAAAGAATAGAACCTGCAGAAATCTTTCTAAAGTCTATGTTCATGTTATCACAATAGGAAAAAAACACTACTGAGGGAACCACTGCTCTGTTAAATTAACATTGATGCACATTTCAGGTTTTCAGAAGAATGTCCTGGATATTCTTCAAAACCTCTGGGACAGTCTTCTGTGGATGGATAAAACACAACTCCAATTCTTTGGCAGAAACATATAGTCCTATGATTGGAAGGGAAACAACACTGCATACCAACACAAAACCTCCTCTCAGATGTGAAATACAGTGGAGAGAATGTCACGGTTTGAGGCGTCTTTGCTGCCTAAAGGCCTGAACAGCTTGCTAATATAATAGAAACAGTAAATTCTAAGTTGTGTAAAGAATTTTTTTATCAGCACTCTGTCCCTGAAGCTTAATAGAAGCTGGGCGATGCAACAAAACAATGACCTAAAACACACAGTGACAAAAAAACAACAGAATAGCATAAAAATATTGTTCTAGAATGATCAAGTCACACTCCAGATCTCAACCCAATTGAGATACTGTGGCATGCCATGAAGAGAGATTTTCACACAAAGGATCCCAGAATTATCAATATGCTGAAATAGCGTAAATTATCTAAAATTGCTCTTACCTTTTGTGCCAGTCTGACCAGCAGCTGTAGTAAACCTTTGGTGAAAACCTGACTTGTTGATAAAGCAGTTTTTTCAAGTTACTAAATACAGGGGTTCACATCTGATACTTTTCCCAACCAGGACTGTAACTATGATATGACGTTTGTTTCTGTGCTATTAGTTTATGTAGATTGTGCTTGTCAATTTTTGGGACTTAAAGATCAGACCACATTTTTAGGATTAATTCATGTAGAAATCCATATACTGTAATTCCAAGGGATTACAAAAGTTTCAAACAGTAAAAGTGAAACTAATTTAAATTATTTTCATAAACAAATCATATCAATATAAATTCTTGTTGACTTCATAATTAGGATATGGCTAGTTTGTCAGTAAAGTAGAAGAGAATAAAAACTGAGAAAATAAACCACAGGGGGTCCACAGTCAGTTAGCAAAGTAGGTAAGGTTAAAATTATAATGTCCCAGGTCAACTGGCAACCTTTCTCTCCTTGGCATTTGACAGTATCACAAGCATATGCTGAAATTCACGATAGTCTAAAATGAAATATAATGATAAACAGATGTAATTCTGTTCTATTGAGAGGCTCTCAATATCAAAGATGTCATATTCCATGTCCATTAGTAGCAGCTTGGCAATGAAGAACACACAGTGGAGAAACAAAACAGAAGAAGGCCAGTAACAGCTCTTAGTGATGGCCAAACTTTTATTTTTGAGAAAAAAAAAATAAACAAAGTTGCAATATAAACAGCTAATTAGCTGCTCTCATCAGGGTATGCTGGACTTGAGTAGTGAGCTATCAGCGGGGCCGGCTGTACGCTGGGGCAAGAGGGGGCAATGCCCCCTTAAACAAACGTCCTGCCCCCTTAAATCAAACTTTTAGAAGTTGAGAAAGAAAATAATAGATTGCCCACAAACTGAATATGGACAAGATTTACTACAGTAGCTGAAAAATCCACTGGAAAGGCATAAATGAGATGATAGGTTTCACCTCTTGTTCGCTCTTTCCCTCCGTGCAGTGTTTGTCCGCAGCTCACACTGCACTCCGTAGAGATCCCCCACTCACCCTCCCCCCAGCTAAACATCCAATCACTGTTAGTATGCAAATGACCCGGTGTCAGGTTTCTAAGTGGGCAGGGCAGAGCAAAATGAGTTGTGCAACAGCGGGAGGCTTTGGGGAAGCAGCAAATTTCTGTCGTCAACATCATAGCGACTCGTGATATAATTAACAACAGTTAATGGGGGACTAGTCCATTGTTCTCACAGTTTCAGTCTGGTAGAGAAGTGTTTCTTTCTCTTTTCCTCAAGCACCATTGTGTCTGCTGCATAGAGCCGAGTAGAGGACCTGTGTCTGTCTGTCAGACCCCGACACAAAGCCCCGCCTCAGCTTCAACTCTGCACTCAACAGTTTTCTCGTTTCATATACTGATGTAATCCCAGCAATTTTAGTAAAGATTATTCACTTTCCACCCAGCTTCCAGCAGCTCACAAAGGGAAAGTTAATGCTGTGAGATGCATCCTTTTTCCAAGCTTTTAAAAGTGTGGCTGCCCTGCCAGTACCAATAACAGTAGCAATGATGCTGCTGCTGGTACATCAGAGACATCAGCTGGCATGTCTACTCCTGTGGCATCAACAGGCACTGCTTCTCCTGTACCTCTGCCAACAATTGCTGCCCCAAAGCAACCCGCTCAGCTACCCAGTGACATAAATGGCAATACACCATCCCAGCCAATACTGGGTAGTTACCCCAAACATGTATTTAGTGGTACAACATTAAGATCATTCAATCCTGCCTGGTACTGCACACGACCATGGCTGGAGTACTCTGTTGTGCGGGACTCATGCTTCTGTTTCCCCTGTCGGAAATATGGCAGCACTGTTAATGAGAGGGATGTAGTTTTTACCTTAACTGGTTTTAACAACTGGAAAGCAGCACTTGATCGAGACAAGGGGCTACAGAGGCATGTGTCCAGCCACAACCATGTGCATGCTTCAACCATCTGGACTGAGCATAAAAGAAGAGAGGCCACAGGGGGGACTGTGGATTCAATGTTGGTTGGTAAAACACAACTTGAACAAAACCATTACTATGTCAAGAGTATTGGTAGTGCTAAGGTTTCTCTGTGTAAATGAGTTGGGGCTCCGTGGGACTGCAGAAACCTTTAGACATGATGCAGCGGGTAATGATGATGACATTGCTTCAGGTATTTTTCTAAAACTGATGGAATATACCTTAGAGAAGGATGAGAAGCTAGCAAGCATTGCTAAGGGTATCCCAAAAAATGCAAAATACACATCTAAGGATATCCAAAATGAAATTATCCAAACACTGGCTGACATGGTGCTTGGAGAAGTCAGGAAAAATATGAAAGTGCTGATTCTGCAGGGTTTTGCCTCAAAAGTGATGGGACCAGGGATAGGTGCAATGTGGAAAATGTGTCTGTGATAATACGGTTTGTCAGAAATTCCATGCCAGAGGAGCATCTTATTGGGTTGCTTGACTTGTAACAACTTGATGCAGAGTACATCACCTCTGAGATGCTGTTACACCTTTCTGATGCTGGCGACAGTGCTGACAGTATACTTAACCAGTGTTATGATGGGGTTAGAGGGGGTGTACAAGCTCTGCTCCAAAAGAAGCTTGACAGATATGTCCTATACATCCACTGCTACAACCACCATCTGCACTTAGTGGCTGTGCATGCCATGCAGAATGAGCCGTGTGCAAAAAGATTTTTTAGCCTATCTAGTTCACTCTACAACTTTTTTCACCACCACTATGTGCTCAATAAACATGATGCACCTTGTCTAAAAGGCTGCTTGAGATCAGATGGACAAGCCACTATGAGGTGACAAGGTGCACTGTGGACAATCAAGAACAAATCCTTAGTATCCTATCTGAGATGACAGAGGATGATGATGCTGCAGTTGACCTGTGTACCGAGGCATCAGGCCTGCTATGCCAAATTAAGAGGCATCACTTCTTTGAGATTGGAAAGTTCCCAGTGCGGGTGCTTGGTGTCTTGAAACCAGCAAATGCTATTCTACAGTCTCAGTCAGTTGATCTGTGCAGTGCTTCTGAGGTTGTTAGTGCAGCACTGGACTCCTTAAAAAACATCCGTGAGGATGACTGTTGGGGAGTGTCATCTCCTGCTGAGGATGAGTCACATCCAACAAAGAGAAGGAGAACAATGAGCAAACACCTGGGTCAAAGTGTTGTGCTCTCAACTTTGGGCCATACAGACTCTGGTGACCCTACCATTTCCCCCCATCAGTCTCTGAAAAGATCCCTGCTCAACATCCTTGACAGGGCCATTTCAGAAATGGAAACTAGATTTTCACACAAGAATATTGACCTGATGAGAGCCATATCTAGTCTTGCACCCAAATCTAGCGCATTTCTAGATCCCTCCCTGTTGCACCCTCTGGCTGTGATGGCTGGCACTGTAGCAGATGTTGTAAGTCTGAAAATGAAGTTCTTGTGGCAAAACAGATGCTGCTCAAAAAAATGTTTAAAGGAAACAGACCTGTCCACTGTGTGTAAACTCCTGCAGGAGTACAAGGAAGCCTTTCCTGAGTTGCATAAATTGTGTGTAACAGCCCTGGTAATTGGTGTGTCTTCAGCATCGTGTGAGAGTTCCTTCTCCACTTTGTCATGGGTCCTAACCCCCTATCGTCGCACCATGTTACATAAAAGAAAGAGGAATTTGGTGATCTTGGCCCATGAGAAGTCCATAACAAATAACTTGGATATGGATGAATTTGTAAGAGTTTTGCAAAGGGAAACAGGAGACTGTTGTTGTAGAGTGGATTGAGGAGAAAGGAGAGTGGAGCTGTTCAGTTGCAAACAGAGAGTTCAGTTGATGCAAAACAAACAAGACAAAAAAAGAAGAAAACAGTTCAAATGTTCAGTTCTAAATCTGTTGTGTTCTACAAATTAGTTTGAGAATTGTAGGAAAAGACATGGTGAATTGTTTTTTTTTATTACTATGCCAACCCTTTTTAGTTTTGTAAATATTGGCTATATTGAGAGGTCTTATTTTATTCTTACTTTATTTTGCAAATTTATTTGAGAATTAGGCCATCCAATTAAGATCAAATTTATATTGGTTGTTGTAAAGATCTGGATGGATATTTTATTTTATTCATTATTTATTTTTTTTATTCTATTTTTCAGTTTTATTTTTCAAGACTTTTTATATTTTTTTTTATAACTTGGCCTACCCTTTTTAGTTTTGTTAATATTGGCAATAGTGAGAAGTGTTATTGTTGGGTTTGAATATATTTGATATAGGCCATCCAATTAAGGTAAATGTCATGTTTTTAGTTGTTATAATCTGATGAGGAATATTTTATTTTATTTTTTGTTGTTTTATTTTTCAGTTTTCCTCTTGAGGGATTGCCACCTTATCGTAGTCAGGAGGTTTGCGTGCCTCAGTGACCCTAAGAGCTACACCAGCAGAAGCTTAGCCTTCAGGTGGGACACCCAAGTTGGACAGGTCTTAGGGTAGAGGCCTGACAAAGTGCAATCCAATGACATGACAAAAACAGTTATCCAGAGCACCCCCACCACCACCCCACCCCTTTCCCACCTCCATCGCCACCATGTGCCCCCTTCACATTTCTGTCTGCCCCCTTAAATATGCCTGTCTAGAACCGGCCCAGGCTATCAGACTGGATTTAACTGCTGAGATTAGTGAGACACCACTTGCACAAGCAGACAGATCATTCGACATCTTTTAAACCCTATAGCTGAAGTCTCAAATATCCACAATTTTTTTTTATTCCTGGAACTGTTAGAAAAAAAATAGAAAATCATATTGAGTGTGCTAGTATTGTCCTGCGGTGGGTTGGCACCCTGCCCAGGATTGGTTCCTGCCTTGTGCCCTGTGTTGGCTGGGATTGGCTCCAGCAGACCCCCGTGACCCTGTATTCGGGTTCAGCGGGTTAGCAGATGGATGGATGGATGGATGTGCTAGTATGTTTACTATGAAAAATTCTGATAAGTAATTAGGGCTTGAGCCATTTAAAGCCCTTTATGTTAGATTGGAATTTTAAAACCAGCTATACATCAGTGTCAAAACTTATTCCAGGAGCAATGTTATCATACTTGCTAGTTCTGATAGTTATCCTTGCAGCAATATTTTGAATTAACTGAAAACTATAAATAGAAAGATCAAAGCAGTCAGAAAGTAATGTTATGTAATAGTAAATTCAACTATAGTAAAATACATAAATTCAATTTTCCATTAGAAAATGTTATTTTTCTAGTGTTTTTTTAAATAAAAAGTACATTTAGGAAGGTATATAATGTGTGATAAAAGATAAACTTGACGTCAAAGATAACATTTTCTTCCTACAACATTCTCTCCAAACGATACAATTTATATTTTTCTGACTAGTGGCTATCGCTCATACTGTTACAAATTGGGACACCCTAAATAAAATTTTTCAGCTATCTTGTTTTGGGGTCTTGGAGGCTTCATGTGTCTAGGAGTACTGATACATTGATATTTTGTGTTAATAATTTAAATACAAGTTAATATAATTTTAATATTGTGTCTTTTTTAGTTTGTTGCACTGACATTTTGTAATCTCTGTATTTTGCTACTGTGTTACTAAAATGTGCTGTACTATTGCTAGGGGCTGCTGTCCAGAAGGCACAGTTCACCATGCCACAAACACTAGGCACAGCATCCAAGATTATGAATTCTTCCTGTAAGCAACTTCAGACTAATGCTCTTGGTATTTTATGTATTGTGGTTAATAACTCACAGTTTACCGTGTTAAAAAATATTGTTGCATTCAGGGCAGGCATCGAGGTGATCGCCTTCATACTGGTGTTTATTTTCTTGATTTATACATACCGACATAGATGCAGGGAAGTGATAGGAAAGGGAGGTTGCAGGTTTTATGGCAGTCCCTGTGCAATACTAGAGAAAAATCGTAACAATTCCATTATATGTTTCTGTAAGAAGATCGAATTAATTTCATACTACCTAAGTGCAAAATAACATCTTTGAGTGGCACTAAAACAAAAATAAGACCCTGGTATCTCTATATTTAACTTGCCAGTCTGTTGAATAGCTTGCAGTGCTGACGGCCCTAATATAATGAAAAAATTCTATGAAGTATTAAGATTATCTCTACCCATTATTCCAATGCTATTTTATGCAAAGAATGCAACATAACCACCACCATGTAATTCACAGGGTGTCAGGTTTTAGGCGCAATAACTGCTACAGAGAACTTTTTGCATCCCAGAAGCAAAGGTGTAAGCAGTATTTTCCAACCATTTTTCTGTGGTGCCACACTTTTTGTAACCCAAAAAACCCAAAGGCATACCACAATTCTACCAACCACAAAAGCATTAAATGTATAGACTTGCTAAACTGTCCAAAGGGGCTTGACTACCGGAGAGTTTAGAGATTAGCACTCACAGACACAGCACTTAGTGAGCACTCGTATGCCCACTGCCCCTTGACTCTGCGAGAGTCACTGGCAAATACACACCCTGGCAGCTGGACCCCCGACACATCTCCTGGCTGCTACAGTGCACACTTATTGCTGTGTCTGTAAAACGGCGATCATGAAGTTGCTTTTATGTTGGCTTCTCCAGGTAGTCTTGTCCTTCTCAGACAGGTCTCAGCCACCTGAGGAGTGTGCTTCTCTCAGGTCAGGATCCGGGGCACTATACACTGTTATTTCAACAGCACACCAGTTGAAAAACATTTGTGTAAAGTATAATTATCAAGTCATTGTTTGATGAACGACTGAGGATGGTATATGTGCAGTTTTAACACAATTTTAATGTATACCCGTTTAGGAGATGCTTATACATATGCTCGTACTTTCAGTTAAGTCAGTCTTTAGCAGTGTATTCTACAGTCATTTTGATCATTTAGTTTAACTTTGACACATCTTTGTTTTATATACTATGCCAATTTGAGAATTAACACAAGCTGTTGTTATTGTTGCTTATAATACATTAGGCTCATTTTCTTTTTGCCTTCTTTTCAACTTACTATTTAGGAAGGTATTCAAATTCAGGTTGTACTTGCTCAAGCAGTATTTTGTTAAACATTCAGGTTTAAGGCCATTGTTTAAGTTTAAGCATATGCCATTAATTTTTTTTCAGTTCCTTTGTGTTGATTCAACATTTTTTTTGTGATTCAGTTTGTATTTACTTCATGATTTAATAACTTATTTTATGATTACATGTTTTAAATGTTAGATGTGATTAATCACAATGAATTGCATACAATAAATTGATTATTTTTTTAATTAATCCCCAGTAAAAGTAATCCTACTTTTAACATCTCAATCTTGGTTACAAAATGTCTTCTAGTTAATGATTCTGGGAATACCTCATTTTTCAGTTTCACTTATGGTCAAGCTGTTCGGTTTTTGATATAACTTCTATGATTGTAAGACATTGACTCTCATCACTGTACCTCTAACCCACATACATCTTCTGGTCTGGTTAACACAATTCTTGCAGTTGGTTACATTCCCTTTGCCAGGAAAGATCAACTAGAACTAAAACAGCAGGTAGATTTTGTCAATGTTGAGGGCCAGACAATCTTTTTTGACCGGCATAACCCAGGCATTCTTTAAACTTGTTGACACAATTAATTATTCTAAATACATACCAAAAGAAATGTCATTTGGTATGAAGCAGAAGTATTGCTGAGTATCATCAGCAGGCGAGTGAAACTGAATATTGTGTTTTCCTGTCTCTCCCAGCAGTAACATGTAAAGTGAGAAATGTCTTGTTCCTAGTGCTGAGTCCTGAGGGACATCACCAGGGCTGTGGAGTTGGTACACAAAAACTTCGACTCCATCTCTGACACCTCAATTTATGGTATTACCGACTTCAACATCGACTCCAACTCCACAATTTCTGTTACAACCAATTCCAACTCTGACTCCTTAATTTCTGGTACTACTAACTCTGGCTCCGACTTCTCTATGTATAATCAGAATAATGTATTTACTATATTGATTGAAAACACACAGCGTACAAATTACATTTTACCACTGCCAGTGTGACTCATCATGCTACTTTATAGCACAGTAACCTATTAAAGAATTTATAATTAGTAGTAGTCGGTACATTTTTACCAACTCTGACTCCAGTAACCAAATAATTGCTTCCAATGATGACTTCTCAGCTTTGGATACCACAACTTACTTTTAGAATTTTACGACACAATCCTGTCATCACATATCTGTACATACTGAAATTAATTTGATAAAGTATGAACTGAACCATGCAAGAACAATGCCTAACAGACTTTTCACATCTGTGAAACACAATAATGTGTCAAAAACTGTGTTTAAATCTAATAATTATACAGTGTCCTCCATTAGAGGAGTATTTGATGCCATTGAAAACGCAAGTTAAATCTGCCTCTGTACTGGCACAAAAAACATACTGAAAATATTGAAGGGAGTTGTATAATAATGAACGTGAAATGTAAGCTGTGAGGCTACTGCAGTACTTTATCTGGAACTTGTTGTAGAGAAACACAGTTAAGGAGTACATGAGGTAGGATAATTTGTGTTTTCCATTAAAAAACTATAGTCATGTATTTTAGTACATTCTTGTTTATTGTGGCAATGGAGAGTATCAATGTGTTGCATACTGATTGGACATGCAAGTACGAATTTCACTGTACTCTGTACATATGACAATGTTATAAATACTAATATTTCTGCTACAAAGAAAACAGTTTTTTTTATATTTGAATCTGAATATTTTTTGTCCATAAGACAAAACACATGTTTTACGTGGTAAGGATCCATAGAAATCTACCAATAAACACAGGAATAGTGACTAGGCACTCAACTAACTTAGTAGAGACTGCGTCTAAGTAAAAGGTAGTAGGTTTAATATTAAGAGTTAAAGTCAGAATTTCTTGACCCTTTATTAGGATAAAATTGCTAAAGTTGGGTGCATAAAGAAGGATAGGAAAAGACAATACAGTATTAAGTTTCAGAGATTTAAGTTGTGGAATTTGATGTTATTTTTATCATTAAAGAAGTTCATAAATTATTTCCTGCTAATGTTCGCAGGAATTTTTACACAACATTTTTGTTAAATGAGCCAGCTAGCTAAATAGTACATAAGGGTAGTTTCCATTTTCATTTATTATGGTATTGTGTTTAATGAGGGTGAGAAAAAGACATTTTAAAACATTCAGTTAACATAGTTTTGAAGACCTGTAATTTTATTGCTCTTATCTACGTACTTGCTTTCAGCATTCTAATTTTAGATGATGTGTGCTGTCATTAAAACAAGGTGAGTTTCTTTATACTCACAGCACTACTGCTTTGAGAATACAGCTGTACATGAAGCATCTTTCAGAGAAACATTATACTCATTTGTTAAATGATCTAAATTTCTCTCCATGTTTTGTTTATTCAGGATATTCAAAATGTGCAATCTGTTCACTGCACTCCATCAAATTCAGTTATTAGCTGTGGTGTCAAGAAATGCCAAATATTTATTTTCCTGCACGTACCTTAACAAGGCCTCCTACTTCACTTTTGAAGCTTTTTGCTGCAACCCACTTCCTCCCTACCCTAATAACTCCAAATTAAATAAAACAACTTTGAAGATAAATGAATGCATGTACTTTTTTGGGTGTTTTATTTATTCTGTTGTAAACACTGTCCCTAGAAACTTGTTTAAAGTAAAGATTGTCTGGCTAGTTTATCATTTTATGGTCTACACTAATACATTACGCCAAGGAAGACATGATTGATATAAAAATAAGAAAGTACCAGAAAATAAAGAGTGTAAAGTAACACTTAGGCAGCTATGAATTGCGCCCTGTCCAACTTATGGTCACAGATCCTTATAATTACATTTTATTTGTGAGTTTTGTGGATGAGCTGTGGACAGCCAGGGAGCTTAAGCATAATACTTTCTTTGTGTTGTTGAAAATGCATTTTTCTAAAATTTGTATTTATGTTCAATAACAAATCTTCTCTCTGTCTAGTTGAATATCTGATATTTACCTGTAGTTAGGTACTTATTCTTACATGTTGACTATTTCTTTTACCAGCTGATCACAGCTCCCCATGAAGAGAACAGTATGTACATACAGCAGCGAGATGAATACCTGGAGCACGTGTGTGAAATGGCCATTCGTAAAATTTCAATAATAACCATGTTTGGCACACTGACCAATAGCACCATGAAGATTGACCACTACCAGCTTGGTGAGTTGTGATGTGGGGGATGGGAAGGCCAAGTACAACATTTTACAACAGTTGATTTTTATATTGCTGGTGTACATGGCTCAAAGCATTGATTATCAAAATCAAAAATAATATGCTGCACACAATCAGACCACAGGACTTTGCTACTTTAGCTGTAGTGTGAAATTATAATATTATCATTTTTATATAGGGGACCCCAAGGGGGTGTTATGTGTCAGCCTGTTCACTCCTGTTCCGCTCTCATCTAGTCACAAGGTGCCCTGTCAATTGAAGCAACCCACCCCGAGGAGGTGGTAATTAATTCTTTGAGCAGGGTGGGTCAATAAATGCATGAGAGACAGGGGTCCTGACGAGGCTACTTGGAGATGAGACTAGCCCTACCAGGATGGTGTGTTGCTGGCAGCAGGGCTCACAACAAAGCTGGATGCAGAAGAATTACCTTGTGTAACATATCAATGGCAGCACCATCAGGTCCAGTTAGAAGACATAGTGCAGAAGGGTTGGATAAGCTTTTTAGCCGAGGGAAAAGCTATATCCAAGAGGTTGGAAAACAGGAATTACAACAATATGAAATAACTGGACTAAAAAAAGGAAATAAATCAGCAACTGCTGAAAAGATTTTTTATCTCTGCTGAACAATAAAGAAAATTTGTTTCACTTAACCTCAAATTTGCTTTGTATTTGTTACTTTTAGTAATAACATGGTGACATTTTCAGCATGATGCTTAATTGTTTCAAACTAACCACACTCAATCGAATCCCACAAATTCTTTATCTGCCATTATTAAGGTCACTTACACATGAATTACATCCATCCATCCATTATCCAACCCGCTATATCCTAACTACAGGGTCCGGGGGTCTGCTGGACCCAATCCCAGCCAACACAGGGCACAAGGCAGGAAACAAACCCCGGGCAGGGCGCCAGCCCACCGCAGGGCATGCACACACACACACCAAGCACACACTAGGGGCAATTACATTTCTGAGATAATGATCAAAGATTGCACTAAGCTGCTTTTTGAAACCCTTACTTTATTGTTTAATCCTCACATTTTATAGTTTATCAGGACCTACGGTGCAAATTTGGGTAATTTTATCCACCTTAGTAAAATGACAAATGTCTGTGTATCTGTGTGTTCGTTTGGTTGCTGGGGTTAGAAAAACAAATGTAAAAATAGGCAAAACATGTAAAAGAAGGGTGAAAAAAATCAACAAGATAATAAAATACCAAATAAGAGTCTAAAAATAAGAAAATTAGTCTTAACAGCTTATTCTGTCCAGCAGCAGCACAGTAGTGACTTTCTTGCACCTGCTCGAGCCACTTGAATGAGGTTTAAGGACTGAAATTCTAATAACTGATAAATTCACACACTGGGCAATGGAAGAGTGAAAATAGCAATGACTCCACCCGCCATGTTGGGAAACCAAACTCTAACATGACTAGACCAGAGTCGTAATACCAGGCCAGTGCAGCAGCAACCACCACCACATTTTCCCAGCAAAACACTTCGACTATACACAGCGAGTAGAAGCAGCAAAAGTGGGTGGTTCTGTCCAAATAGGAAAAGGCTATCACGAAGGAAAGGGATTGAGTATTCATTATTATACAAGACCAAATGGACAACCCATGTATCAAATAAAGAACATGAGGTCTACATTGATTACTTAGATTTCAACTCCTCTTAGATGGGTAGCACAACTAGTTAGTCTTTAAGCCTTTTAGATCATCAGTATCATATTTTCTTCAGCATAGGGGCTTTGCAGGTAGCCTTCTTACCTCATATAACTCAATTTCCAGATTTAAATTATGTGTAAAGTTTAGTTTTGGGTGTTTTTCTTGCGGTTTGATTGTTTTTGAAAACTATTAGTAACATTTACGAAGAAATAGCCAATAACTGTAATTTGGAATAGCTGGCTGAAGCATTACAATTCAAACTAACATCTACTTGCCTTAAGAGAAGATTAAGTAGGACTTTTTTTGCACTTTACATCAACTATCCTGCTGTTCACCTTATCATAGGCATATAAAACAAAAAGAAATACACTGAGATGAGAAATTAAAATATTGTATGCCATGTACTTGAAAATTAGTGTAGTCAAAAACTAATTTACAATTTTAAATCCAGTCTTTAATCGCCCTTTATTGAAAGGTGCCCCCCCTAAACCTCCCACTCCCCTGCCACCTTATAGCAACTTTTTACACTCAGATACATAGTTGAAAAAGCCAAACTAAATGATTTTCATCTTTTTGGTTTTCGCTCGCAAACCCCCCGGCCTGTGCTACGCGTTAGCCTCTTTGTGGTTCTGCCGCTCGTATATGGGGATGCGGATGTACAATTTATTTTCATGGGAATTGTTACATATACAACAACGCAACGTATAACTGCCTGTGATTGAGTTTTGTTTCTTTCTCTCTAATAAATAAAATGACTTTTTTTGAATTGCTCTGATACTTGTTACATCCTTCTTTCTACAGTAATTTGTGCGTTGTTAGACCGGACGTTGTTAACGGTTGTAGATATTCTTTGAGATATTGTAAGTTGTTGTTTTCATCTTCCGCACGATCACCACCAACTGTTTCAGCATAATCGATTGATACGCATGCACCAATTTGCCATGTAACCGTTCAAAATTTTTGGATGCATTTAACCAATTTGCCAATTTGATGTGTAACTGATTGACATTTTTGGCATTAACTCGTTTGACTTCCTCGTTTCTCGGTGCTAGGATTGCGTGTGTACTCAGTTTTTTTATGTTGATAACCCTTCGTGATGAAATTCTTCAAAAAGATTTGGACATAATATGTTTTCTTTACTTGGGAACTTAAAATGAGGAAAACAGTAAAATGTATAAGAGCTGAGAACGCAGGAAGTGTGTCTAACAAAAGCATTCACACGAATGAGAGTTGAGGTCTTGTTTGAAAATGTTTGAGAGGACAGCATGACTTGAAGAAATGTCAAGGCAAAAGTCTCATCTCGCGGGACTTGAAAAAATCTCTCTTCCAAAAAGTCTTGTCTTCAAAATGTCTTGTTGCGTCAAACGATTTTTTTATATAATAGAGAGAAATATTTGAAATACTATTTGAATCTAGCATGAATGAGGACAGAATTAAAAAGTGATAGAAATAAATCTTAAAAAATATAGATTATTCCTAATGTAATAATCAATGCCTGAGAACACTGGTTTTCCACCCATACCATGAGGACATGCATGTTACATTAATTAGGAAAATGTATCTGATGTGGTAAGATTGAGCATGGTTATGTGTGTGAGTGTGCCATTGTGAACCAGCTTGGATTCTGCATTAAGCCCAAAGCTGGCCATGACCTGGCAATGGAATAAGTAGGTTCAGAAAATGGATGAGCTGATGGAATAACAAGATATTTATCATTTCAGGACACCTTAATTAAAATGATAGTGCTTTTACATGTCTAGTGTGTAGTTTTCAACATATACTTATCATCTGGCTTGTGATACAAAAGGCACTGGCACTGTCATTTCTACTTTCACATCAGACATACACAGACCTAATTCAAAACATATGGTAAATTCACTTCAGTAGATGTCACACTTTGTAAAATCTCTAAGCTTTAATGCAGTCTCAGATCTTTGTTTCAGTTACTTCCCATTTGGGAGGTGCTGTTACTATCCAGCCATTCAGCTGTTCTGAATCCTTTGCTACCCTCTCAAATGTTAAAAAGTGCACCAATCATTATTCACTAGATTTAATATACATGACAGTCTTCTTAAGTTAATTGTCCCTAAGGGTTCCACAACAGAAGTCAGTTTAGTGGGTATAATACCAGGATGATGATGCCACTCAGGGTTTGTCCTAGAATTTGTGGCATGGAGCCAAAAAAGTACTGCCTATGGCTCACTTTTCCTGCATGGAGGATAACTGTAAAATCTTTTTAAAGTGCAAGTGGAACATTTCATCTTATTTACCTATAAATACAGACAAAAGCAGCAGACAGTAACTTAAGGAAAGTAAAATTGTACTTTCTTTGAAATGAGTTGCAGTAATGTAATGTAAAACATTTGTGGGGGCTGAAAGAGAATATGCCTTTCATGCAGGCTATGATTTTTTTTATTATTTTGGGTAAATGTATTTACAGTCCATGCAGACTACAAGTTTTGAGTTGTAGCAACTAACCTCCAGTCAAAAGAAACATTCAAATGGTGCGATATAAGAAATTAATAATGCTGATGCATGGATGAGATGAGAGACCACATAGCAGGAAGACCCGCTTCTAAACACTAAGGTTATATCAGTCTTTATTGCACAATTCCTATTGCCTGTCAAACATGCCCTGCTGCTAGATAGCAACTGCCTCCCACATATTTCTGACTCCTTGATTTCCAATAAATGGAAATGTGTGGTGAATGCTCAGAAATGAATCTTTGAGCCAGCAAAAGAAATTAAACCAAGTGCAATGAGCCCAGACCTTGGTTTTTCATTGTTAACTTACTTAGTATTTTAAATTCTCACTCTTACATGATAGTTGCTGACTTTAGGCACTACACTTACAATTCCACGTACCCAACTGTTCTTAGGCACCTAAAATATTTATGTTTAGAAAGGGACCAAAAATTGATATTGCTTGTAAAAAATAAGTCCTGGAAAGTAATTTCTGCCCAAAAAAGAATGAAATCATTGTGCCAGTTTTCACTGTTCTTAGTCATTGAAAAAGTTAAGCTAACAACATTCTTTCAGTTAAGCAGTGAATCACATACTTGAACACATTGGTGGACATTAAGGGGGAAGGGCATTCAATATGGATGCCAAAAAGCACTTCTTCACACAAAGGACCGTGGGAATCTGAAACAAACTGGCAAGTCATATCGTTGAAGCGGAAACCATTTTTTAAAAATTAGATATTCTGACAAATTTCGTATTTGCTCACCAAACTATTTTGATGGACTGAAAAGTCTTGTTTGTCACCTTATATTTGTATATTTTTAGGTATTTTGTTAAAAGAAGTTGCACTTGTATATTAAAGCTTTCATATATGTATTTTTGGGTCAATCAAATTATATTTTTTTATATTATAACAACAGAAAAGCCAGTGCCCCCATCCAAGAAATTCCCATTTAGTGAAAAGAGTTGTAAGTTTGGTATAAATCAGTATGTCTTAGGTTGGTGTAAGAGTAGTCATCAGTGTATATACAGTATACTGTTTTGTAAAGCATTGTAAAGTGTTCATCTTTGGGATTTTGGAACTTTTTGAAGATTCGCCAGTAGTGACATTCAATTCACAGATGAATATTTGTGTTTTTGTGTCAAGATTGTGTATAAAGAAGAAGAAGAATGGCAGGTTGGTTCTTTATCTACAGACATAACCCCAACCATATGTTCCCATTAAAGACATTAGTTAAGTCTCGATCCTGAAAATGCGTAAATGGCGTTTTACTATACAGTATACATATTCTTTTTATTAATTTCCTGTGCCACTCGGTGATGGTTGCATATTGTTGTTCATGTATCATACAGCCTGCTAAATGATGGTGACTAGCTTGAGACAGATTTTAGTTATTAGTGTTTCTTATTCGCCCTTTCTTTGCAGATGTTTCAAGAAGTGAAATTCAGAAAATTCTACTGTGGCAATTATCGTTTCTGTCTTGCTTGTGCTCTTAAGACACACTGTCAAGAGACAGTCAGCCATACATATCAACCTCAAACGTGTTTAGAAGATTACTATCTCCCATGCTGTCCATTTTAGTTGGCAGGTTCTACTGCCATACCCACTGTTTTTGCTACAATTACTGTCTTAAAGTACACTTACTGAAGAGTAGTTGAATGATATAGGTTGTACTATATTTTAATATATTTACCAAGGCTTGTTTTTAAAACAGCCCTTTTTTTAACATATTAATGCACCAGTTAAAAGTCTGTAATAGGAATGTTGTTGTTTAATCATTCAGAAACTCAAGATTACATTGCAGTTAGAGGCCAAGTTGGTTGACATCAGTTTTAAAATTTGTAGTTTTTCAATAAAGACATCTTATGTTATGTTTGAATTATTTTTAGAAAACTATGCCAGTTATTCTCTTTTTTGTTTTCCTCAAAGGAACCACTAGGAGACAGAAGAGTAGCTGCTAATCAGTCCACCAGACTAAACAAGCATCTCAATTCTAATTTATTGTTTGATGTCCCCTCTAAGCACATTGGATGTATTGTGTAGACTAAATCTTTGAGAGTATAATGACTTTTTATTGCTGTGACAGAAAATGTTGCCATTGTTTCAATCACAAAATATGGAGAGGGAAGGAATCTTATTTATCTCGAGAGATGTTATCAGCAGCAGATATTTCCAAGCGACATTCATCTGCTGATGTTATGATTATAGTGTTGCTCAGAGAAACGTTATTAGAATAGGAATCACTCAGTGCAAGCATCAGTCCTTTCTCAGGACCTAAGAAGCTGTATTACTGCTAATTTAAAGCTGTTCCCAAAACAGGAAACCCAAATGAGATATTTCGGCTCGTACTTCAAACAAAGCCTTCTGAGTGAACAGCACACATGGCCAACCTGCTGTTGTAAAACAGATGGTGACTCCATTAGAATAATAATTGTTGGCACTTCATAGATTTGCTGTACTAATTTATAACCTTACCTCTAGAGCCTGTCCTGTCTTTTGCACATCTGTCATGTTGGCTGGAATTGCTTGCTCTTCAATTAATAAGCAGATGTTGTACAGAGACAATAAATTTAGAAACACTTTCAGTCACCATCTAAAACATAGACATATGCAATGCTTAGATTATGCTTATTTATTGTACTTGGATCAATTTTATTTTTACATTTTTGGACTATAGTTACCTTATGAGGAGCAAAGTAATAGCTGCATGTCTTTCTCATTATTTACCGGTATATGTGCACCCAGAGACTGTGGTCCAGTTAGCATGAAAGTGCTCAAGCAGAATAGATGACACATGATTAAAACATCAAAAAAGTTCCATAAACAGAGTAAAATAATTGTTTATTGTGCTAACACAGGTTTTATTGTGACCCTTAGTATCAGGTCATATAAACAGCAATATTAGAATATTAGAAAGAGTTTGATGAGAACAGGCCATTCAGCCCAACAAAACTTGCCAGTCCTCTCCACCTACTGTAATTACTCCAGAATATCATCAAGCTGAGTTTTTAATATGCCTAAAGTTCTATTCACCGCCACACTACTTGGTAGCTTAGTCCTTGTGTCTATGGTTGTCTGTGTGAAGAAAAACATCCTAATGTTTGTGAAAATGTTATCCTTAACAAATTTCCAGCTATGTCCCAGTATTCTTGTTGAACTCATTTTAAATTAATAGACCAGTTCCACTGTACTAATTAATATCATGAGTTTAAACACTTCAGCCATGTTACCTCTTAATCTGTTTTCTTAAATCTCCCTTACTCTTTTTTTCATAATTCATACCCATAACCCAGCACTTATACACAGTTCTGGTATCAGTTTAGTTGCTCTTATCTGGACTTTTTTTAGCACTGTTATGTCTTTTTTGTAGCCTAGAGACCAAACCTGCACACAATACTGTAGATGAGAGCTCACTAGCACACTTTAGAGCTTGAGCATAACCTGCCCACCGCAGGTATCTCTACTACAGTATATGGAAATTAATTTCATCTGTTGTTTTTGCCTTGGCCTAGTAGAAATGTATCATTCTGTGTAACTCTTTACCTTACCATGTCTAAAATGTCCTGCCATCTTTAAAGTGACATAGGCAGGAGGAGGTATCCATATACAGTGATGGCCTGACATATAACAACACATAACACATAAACAACTTTTTTCTATTTGATATGTCACCCAAGCTCTGTATTTAAAGTGAGCTGACTTGTTGCCATACTTTTTCGCTGTTGGTTGTATGTATGAGGAGTCTTCTGCGGTTGATGTATTCTTTTAATGTAGTTTGGATATATTATATTATACTTGAAAATCAGCATATACATACTGTAATTCTGATAAGACCATAACTTTACAAATAAAAACATATGATGTCAAGTTTGTCTTTGCAATAGGCTTATTTTTTATTAACAACTGGTTTGAGTCAAGTTTCCCTTTTAACTTTTCACTAAATGGTCTGCTTCTCATTTGCTGTAGAAAATGAGAAGGCTATGAAAGGCTTAAAAGAAGAAGACCTCTTGGATCAAGATCTCATCACTGAACTGAGGAAAGAGTATGGCATGACGTATAATGACTTCTTTATGGTGACAACTGATTTTGACATGAAGGTCAAGGTGAGCCTTTCACTCACAGAGGAACACTGCATTTCAAATGAATAAGACAGTAAAGCTGACAGGTTCTTCTTTTTTATTTTCCTTTAAAATGAACTTAAGCTATAGTAAGTACAATACATGTAATAAACTTAAGCTTAATAGTCCTGGGTACCAGATTACCATTGTGAATTTTGACATTGTGGTTTTTTTCCTAATATATTTTGGGTAGTTAAAAATTCATAAAAATATTTTCTATTCAGATAATGTCAGTTTGGCAGCTTATTGATTACTCTAGTGTATTACAGTATTGGAATTTGGGATATCTTCTGGCAGAAGAGAAAGCTATGATTTTTGATTACTTGCTGAGTTTTCCACAATTGCCTGAGTATTATTACACTTTTTTGAGCAAGCAACATACAATTACCCATGAGAAGCTGTTTGAGAGGGAACCACAGCTATATGGAATGGAATGGTTAATTTGATAGGACGTTATAAATACAGATTCTCCATTATCATATCCTGTTAAGATTTTGGCCACTTGTTCTATTCCCAAATGTCCACATCTTGACTCTTAGTAAGAACTTTAGAGCTGAGTAGAGTAGAAACACTGCCCAAGCAGGTTGAAATTATTGTATACTGTTGAGAGATTATGCTTGATTAAAGAAAAAAACTTAATGCAAAGTACGCAAATCGAATCCTAAACCCCTGCTTGAAATGTGAGTGTGCTAACCATTACACCACCATCACATCCTATGTGACCCTGTTTCTCTGTTAATAGATCACACTACAGAAATTTGTAGCAGTTGCACTGCTCTCTACCTGCCGCCACCTTCCCCAGGGGAGAATGGCTGCCTTATTATAAGAATTATCAGCATGCCAAATTTCAAGCTTGAAAACAAAGCTGTGTAAAAGGACAGTCAATCAAACAAATAAAAAAATTAACTGTTTACAGCACTTTCTGATCATAATTCAGTGTTTTTGGATATTTTAAGGGCTCTCCAGTTAAGGACTTTGTATAAATTCTTCGAGTATGCTTCTCTTTATCTTTCTAATGTAATATTTTACTACCAAATTGTGAGAGTCACTTAATTCTTTAGTCTACATACTAGCTGAGCTACCCATCTAAGACAGTTTGAAATCCAAATAAGCAACGTGTTAACGTTTGCAGTGCACCGTGCCATACATGTGTCTCTATTATATGCCGTTTGATATGGGATTCCTAAAAGCAGTGTTACTGTTTGTGATGCGTCGTCAATTGGAACGACCAATGCAATGCATTTTATTGCTTAAAAAGTTTCTAATTGTACCTTCTTTTGGAATGACAGAGACACAACAACTGGATTGACACACAGATGGACACACAGTCTCTTATTCTTTTATTAAGGTGGAAGCTGGTCTTTTGTGATGATTCTTTGATTACCACTCAACATCTTCATTTTCTGATTCAGTTTTCCTACAGTCCTGTGCATTTTTGATAAAATATTCACAGTTCAGATCTGAATGCTCCTCATGCTCACGGGTTTGAATATGAGCCGTATTATTAATACAATGCATAAACTGTCCATTCTCCAGCTGTATTCAGGATTACATTTGCCATTCTTATCTTATGATGCAGTGTCACCAGGGCTGCCAATTGTAAAATATAACAAAAAATGCTGGCAATTTGAATATTTTAGAAAGCAAGTTCCGCAAAATTCACCTTGCAGATATCCTGCAGACCTAAGAAATTTGTACTTATTTCAAACTCTGTTGCAACAGTAGCTATTAGCTTTAAGTTGGGTATCATTACAAAGTGAAATTTTTGAATTAAGGCATCTGATTAAGTAAATCATTATGGTAGAAGACAGCATAAAATTCATTAATACCAAGTATTTTTATCTTTTCAGCAATATTACGAAGTCCCTATTGCAATGAAAGCTGTATTTGAGTATATTGACACCTTCCACTCACGCATCAAAGAAATGGAGCGTCAGAAAAAGGAAGGCATTTCCTGTAAGAAAGAGGACAAACCCAGATCTCTCGAAAATTTCTTGTCGAGGTATATCAGTATTTACTTGTAAATTATTTTGGCTTATTATTTTGTAACACGCCACAACCACGTGACATCACATTTTATACTATGTGACCAGAAATGGGAATTGTTGCTGCAAACAATATGGTAGCACCCATGAAAACCACTCACAAATTAGTGATGACCACAACAAATGATAAAACAAAATAGCACTGTGAAGACATTACAAAAAATAATAATAAACACCACAGTTAACAAGAAAAACAGTTTAAAATAAAACTAAATGAAATAACACAGAAACATATGCATTCTTAGCACTGATGATTTCTAAAAACACATTTGGGTGTGATATTGAGGCAACTAGGAAAGAACTAATCAGGCAGACTTAACGAACAGACATGTCCTAATCTAGTCAGTAAAAATATTTTATGTTCTTGTGGTCTTATTTACATTTGTCCAGGAAATCCTAGAAAATCAGGTTGCAATGAATATGTTGCAAATGTAACAATCAAAATGTAACTACTATAATTTTTCTTATTTAGGGTTGTTGGGCTAAAGTCTACCCAAGTAGTACTGGGTGCAAGGCAGAAGGCAACTTTGTTTTCTTGTTAAAAATATACTGGGGGGGAAATGTTGTCCAAACTTTCCAAATGGAGGTGAATAATAAAAAGTTGCAAGAAGGATGTGAATATTAATAAGCATACAAATGACAATAGCTTTACTCCTGGGTATCCATGATGGAATGAACAACTCCTCCTAACCACCATAACTATCCGTACAATTATGCAACACCCAATGCAGCACATCTGACTGCAGCATTGTTTCTTCATAACTTTGAAATCAAAGTTTTATTAGATTATGGATGCATTAACATATAGTCCACAAAATGAAGGGGTGACACCTAACTAATGGGGTCTCAAGAAATGCCAAACATGCAAGTCTGATGGCTTGTAATTCTGCTGTTTGTCTCCAGTTCAACCTAAAATTACTTCTTCACAGCATTTGGTTTCCCCCTACAGTCTAACCATTTGATGTCAGGTACATTGAAAAGACTATGTAAGTGCGAGTATGTGGAATTATTTGCTGTAGAGGATTGTTAATCACAAAAAGGTTGGTTCTTGCCTTAAAACTGGTGCAATAATAATCATTTCCCTGTTAAGCTGTAAAGGAGTGAGCAGTCTCAGAAAATGGTGTACTGGAACAAACTTTAGCAGGCCGATGTGTATCACCAATGATTTGGAAAAAAAAAATTCTACAGTTCAAAGAACCAACTGCTGAGATAAATTTTTATTCTTTGTTATCCTCAAGTACAGAAAATTCATTATATTTAAAACTGAGTCTAGCCTTTTACTGTGTGTTTATTTGTTTTACAAAAGGATACCTATTTTTCCTTTCTTAACATTTTCTGAGCACATACATAACTTAAAATGAGAAAACAATGAATGAGTTTATCCTGGAGTGCTTAAGGAGGTTAATGAGCGTATATAGTAAAGCCTTGACACATATATTTCAAAAGTACACACTAGGGAAATTATTAAGGACTGGAAAATCTTTCTATATAATATACTACCGTGGCTGTTCGTTTGTCACTCCAGGATTTTAAATCACCTGTAGCTCGCAAACAGTTTGAACTATTGACCTGAAATTTGGTACACATATACTACGTGAGTTCTACTATTTGCTTTCGGGGTGATGATTTTTATTACTCTCTTTATTTTAATTTTAATGTAGATTCAACTCTCAGCAGCGCACAGCAGGGCGGCCGTGCGGCACATGCGGCGCATGCGGCGCATGCGTATGGGCGCCGTTCTCATTCCCTACCACCTTCGCTGATCATTCTTGAGGCAGATTGAAGACTTAACTGCCAGCTTAAGTGAAAAATCAATTGCAACACAAAAACTAACTTAATCAGTTTTAACGTGAAAAGATGCTGACGAAAGAAGAGAAGCAGTGGGTCGCTAGGGTTTAGAAAAGAAGAGCTGCGCAGGAAGCAGCAAGTGCATCAACCTCTGAGCAAACAAATGCTAAACAGAGACAAAGAAAGAATATGAAAACTAGGAATTCTCAAGTCAAGTGTATTCACTGCACGTTGTCGTGCAGTACGCCGTTACTGGTAGTAAATAAAAAGGGTGATGAGGCAGATCTAAGTAGGCATAGTCCAGTAAGTGTAATATGCACTACAGGTAATTTAATGGAAGGAATTATTAAGGATTGCAAGAACAGGGGTTTTAGGCTTTCAGTACTAAAATTGGACAGGAAGGCACTCTCACTTAAAAAGTGTGACAGATCTGGAGTTGTCAGTCTACTTAAATTGCACATCTTTGGGATGCGGGAGGATGACAAATGACTTGGAGAAAACCTAGTTAGATCTAGAGAGAAAGTACATAACACAAAATAGGATTCAAAATGGGGCTGAGAGGTGCCACTGGTAAGCAGTGGCTGCCTTATTGCCCCAGTTCACCAGTTCTCATTCACCACTTTTGCTGTTTGTTATTGCTTAGTTTTTGTAATGTGACTAAAGTACAAGTGGTTCCATAGTGAACAAATTGGACCTTGCAGGCATATTTGATTACAATATATTGCTTAAAACACAAATTTGCCTATTTGTGTCTCTTCATTTAACATTACAAAGCTATTACCAAACTTACAAAAAAGTGTATGGAGCAAACTGCTGTTTAGTGTTTAGTTTGGAAGCGCGATAAAGTACTGAATGCAAAAACAAACTAATAAATATGGATCCTCAAAAAATTCTTAAAAGCTAAAATTTCTGAGTCATATTATTAAATATTTCATACACTGTAGGAGGCATTAAATTGTAATCAATTTCATTATAACTACATCACCATTACATTTAACATAACTTTGTCAGACCTGTTGAGTTCACTTAAGGGTCAACAGAATTAGAGCCTATCCTGGCAGCTTCAGGTTCAAAGCAGGAAAGAGCCCTGAAAGGACACCAGTCCATCTCAAGGCACAGACAGACAAACATTGGGCCATTTTAGAACTAACTCCCAGTCAACTTTACCAGCATGACTTTAGGATATATATAAAAGGAAAAACTGTTTGTACCAGGAGGAAAACTCTTGGAGAATCTGCATACTACGCAGACGAGAATTAGGGGCAGGAATCTTTCACAGGAGAGTAGCACTAACCACTGCCATCCCAAATGGAGTATTAATAAGGACAAAATCACATACATTTTAACAATACTAGAAGATGATAGGTGATTAGATGAAATGCTACACTTTATTTTCTTGCTTTTATAAAAGTGGCTTTGGCAGGAAGTAGCAGAGAATCCATATGAGTACTTTATGCACTGTACAGCCTGCTAGCATGAAAATGTACTCTACAAGATGATGTTTGAATGAATAATTTCCAAGAAAAATGTATTGCCATTTGCATTTGAGTTACTATGGCATTTCATACATTAGGATTCCACCTGTTTCCTTATGAAAACTATATTTTCATTGACTTTATTTTAGTATGTGCAGTGTTTGTCAAAAGAAAGACTGTTTGCTTCCTTTTTCAATTCTTTTGAGGCTTTAGGAATTGTATATCATATCTTCTATTATATTATACCAGTAACAGCGTACTGCACGATAACGTGCAGTAAATACACTTGACTTGAGCATTCATAGTTTTCATCCTCTTTCTCTGTACGTTTAGCATTCATTGGCTCAGAGGTTGATGCGCTTGCTGCTTCCTGAGCAGCTCTTCTTTTCTCCACCCTAGCGGCCTGCTGCTTCTTTTCTTTCATTGTCGTCTTTTCGTGTTAAAACTGATTAAGTTAGTTTTTGTGTTGCAATTACTTAGTATGTTTTTCACTTAAGCTGGCACTTACTGTAAGTGTTCATTCTGCCTCAAGAATGATTAAAGATATGAAGAGGTAGGGGAAATGACCGCGAAGGTGGTAGGAATGAGAACGATGCACATACGCATGCGCTGCTTGCCGCCCTGCTGCACGCTGCCATGAGTTGATCCATCCATCCTCTTCCGCTTATCCGAGGTCGGGTCACGGGGGCAGCAGCTTGAGCAGAGAGGCCCAGACTTCCCTCACCCCGGCCACATCTTCTAGCTCTTCCCGGAGAATCCCAAGGCGTTCCCAGGTCAGCCGGGAGACGTGCCCGGAACACCTCACCAGGGAGGCGTCCAGGAGGCATCCTGATCAGATGCCCGAGCTGCCTCATCTGACTCCTCTCAATGCAGAGGAGCAGTGGCTCTACTCTGAGCCCCTCCCGGATGACTGAGCTTCTCACCCTATCTTAAAGGGAAAGCCCAGACACCCTGCAGAGGAAACACATTTCAGCCGCTTGTATTCTCAGTTTCGTTCTTTCGGTCACTACCCATAGCTCATGACCACAGGTGAGGGTAGGAGCGTAGATCGACTGGTAAATTGAGAGCTTTGCCTTACGGCTCAGCTCCTTTTTCACCACGACAGACCGATGCAGAGCCCGCATCACTGCGGATGCCGCACCGATCCGCCTGTCGATCTCACGCTCCATTCTTCCCTCACTCGTGAACAAGACCCCGAGATACTTGAACTCCTCCACTTGAGGCAGGATCTCTCCCCCAACCCTGAGAGGGCACTCCACCCTTTTCCGGCTGAGGACCATGGTCTCGTATTTGGAGGTGCTGATTCCCATCCCAGCCGCTTCACACTCAGCTGCGAACCGATTCAGAGAGAGCTGAAGATCACGGCCTGATGAAGCAAACAGGACATCATCTGCAAAAAGGAGTGACCCGATCCTGAGCCTACCAAACCGGACCCCCTCAACGCCCTGGCTGTGCCTAGAAATTCTGTCCATAAACGTTATGAACAGAATCGATGACAAATGGCAGCCCTGGCAGAGTCCAACTCTCACTGGAAACAAGCTCGACTTACTGCCGGCAATGCGGACCAAGCTCTGACACTGGTTGTACAGGGAGCGAACAGCTCTTATCAGGGGGTCCGGTACCCCATACTCCTGGAGCACCCCCTACAGGATTCCCCGAGGGACACGGTTGAACGCCTTTTCCAAGTCCACAAAACACATGTAGACTGGTTGGGCAAACTCCCATGCACCCTCCAGGATTCTGCTAAGGGTGTAGAGCTGGTCCACTGTTCTGCAGCCAGGACGAAAACCACACTGTTCCTCCTGAATCCGAGGTTCGACTATCCGACGGACTTTCCTCTCCAGGACCCCTAAATAGATTTTTCCAGGGAGGCTGTGGAGTGTGATCCCTCTGTAGTTGGAACACACCCTCCAGTCCCCCTTTTTAAAGAGGGGGACCACCACCCCGGTCTGCCAATCCAGAGGCACTGCCCCTGATGTCCATGCGATGTTGCAGAGATGTGTCAACCAAGACGGTCCTACAACATCCAGAGCCTTGAGGAAATCCGGGCGTATCTCATCCACCCCCGGAGCCTACCTCAGTCCTAGAGATGGGGGAGCCCACCTCCGAGTCACCAGGCTTTGCTTCCTCATTGGAAGGCATTTTAGTGGGATTGAGGAGGTCTTCGTACTCCCCCACCGACCCACAACTTTCAGAGTCGAGGTCAGCAGCGCACCATCCCCACTATATACAGTGTTGACACTGCACTGCTTCCCCATCCTGAGATGCCGGACAGTGGACCAGAATCTCCCCTGAAGCCATCCGAAAGTCGTTCTCCATGGCCTCCTCAGACTCCTCCCATGCCCGAGTTTTTGCCTCGGCAACCACTGAAGCCGCATTCCGCTTGCCCTGTCGGTACCTATTAACTGCCTCCAGAGTCCCACAGGATAAAAGGGTCTGGTAGGACTCCTTCTTCAGCTTGACGGCATCCCTCACTGCCGGTGTCCACCAGCGGGTTCAGGGATTACCGCCATGACAGGCACCGACCACCTCACGGCCACAGCTCCGGCCAGCCGCCTCAACAATAGAGGCACGGAACATGGCCCATTCGGACTCAATGTCCCCCACCTCCCTCGGGGCGTGGTCGAAGTTCTGCCGGAGGTGGGAGTTGAAGCTACTTCTGACAAAGGACTCTGCCAGACATTCCCAGCAGACCCTCACAACACGTTTGGGTCTACCAGGCCTAACCGGCATCCTCCCCCACCATCGAAGCCAACTCGCCACCAGGTGGTGATCAGTTGACAGCTCCGCCCCTCTCTTCACCCGAGTGTCCAAGACATGTGGCCGCAAGTCCGACGACACAACCACAAAGTCGATCTTTGAACTGAGGCCTAGGGTGTCCTGGTGCCAAGTACACATATGAACAGCGCTATGCTTGAACATGGTGTTCGTTATGGACAATCCGTGACGAGCACCGAAGTTCAATAACAAAACACCACTCGAGTTCAGATCGGGGGGGCCATTCCTCCCAATCACGCCCTTCCAGGTCTCACTGTCATTGCCCACGTGAGCATTGAAGTCTCCCAGCAGTACGAGGGAGTCCCCAGAAGGTATGCCTTCTAGCACCACCTCCAGGGACTCCAAAAAGGGTGAGTATTCCAAACTGCTGCTCGGCGCAAACACACAAACAACAGTCAGGACCCGTGAGTTGATTCTACAATACAATAAAATAAAAATAAAAAGAGTAGTAAAAATCATCACCACGAAAGTGGATAGTAGATGTCACATAGCATATGTGTACCAAATGTCAGGTCAATAGGTGAAACTGGTTTCAAGCTACAGGTGATTTAAAATCCTGGACAGACAAACGAACAACCATGGTAGCGTATTATATAAGAAGATTATATTATTGAGCTAATATTTATTGCTTCTGAGCTGATTTTACAACACTGGAAAAAGTTCCTTTAATATTTTATATATAACGAAAAAGTGCTTCCAAGTGTTTGCTTTCTGCATTAATGCATAGCACTTTAGAGACTGCATGTCCACATCTGCTTTTGCTTTGTAACATGCAAGCCCTACAGGCTTTTTTCCATGGGAAACCTGGGGATTATTGCACAAATGAGACTTGAGCCAAATGAGAGCAACAGACTTGAGTTTACTTTTGCTTTGTTGTACCTTTATAGTTCCGTAACGGGGCACAACAAATTCTTTTTCATATATGGCATGGTTAAAATGATGGTTAGCTCTGCTGATACAAAATCTTGGGTTTGAATTATGCAACAACGAACTTATGTGGTGTTTGCAAGTTCTCTCCATCAATGTTCATTTTTCTCTGCACCCTAAAGTAATTTTTTATATTTTCACATTATAATAGTAGATTGTGTCCCATCCAGGTCCTGCTTCCTTTCTTTGCATAGAAAACTACTAGGATAAGCTTTGGTCCATCCCTGTTTGTTAAGTTATCCTCTGTGAAATGGCAGTACTGCTTCTTCATAGCTTCTGGAGATTGCATTAGAATCACAGCACAGTCTTTGTGGGAATTTGCTTGTTCTATAAATGTATTGTGTTTGTGAATGTAAATTCCATCAATCTAACACTTTTATAAGCCATTTTTAGCAGCCGACACCATTCCAAGACACCAATCCATTTTGCAATCACACCTACCCTCTCTCAACCTAGAACAATTTTGAACACCCAAAGAAAAACACACAGGCATGGAAAGTAAGCAACAGTTTATGTTAAGTGGGTCTCTAGATCTTTAAATCAACTGTACTAACCACTGCTTATTTACTTAAGATGCTGTAATACATTTTTTCTGATTAAAGTAATTTATACACAAACAAGAGTATGCAACATTACATTTTTTGCAATTTGCATTTGTCAATTCCATGTCTTTGGTAAGCCAATCAGATTCCTTCCCTCTTTAGTTTTCTTTGTACTGTACTTGCAGATTCCGTTGGCGACGGAGATTACTTGTTATTTCTGCTCCCTCGGATGAAGAATGGGCCTATCAGCAGCAGCTATATGCACTAAGCAGCCAGGCCTGTAACTTGGGTGAGTGTCCTAGTTCTGCTTTTTCATTAAAGTAAGATCAGCTGAAATGTCAAATAGCTCATAAGCAGTACCAGCTGATACTGTGTATTTTGGGGTGTGGTGAGTTATGCAAGTGGTTGCGGTGCCTGCAAAATACAAGTACTGTTATCTTGTGTTGAACCTTCATAGGATTGAAGAGTTGGCTGACACTAGAAAGAACATAAGCATTCCTCTTTGTGCTCTTATTACTGTTCATTCTGGCCATGTTAGTCAGTGGTTCTCCATGATATTTTAAAACCCATTAATACAATTCAAATGGGTTGAGTATGCATGTATGTTTGTACATTTTCAACCATGATGACTGTCTAGCTTGAACTGGACTATGATTTATTCATATTGTGAGGCCTGGGGTGTGTACATCTGCCCTAACCCGACACAGACAGGCAGGACACAAGTTTCACCACACAGCACATGATTTATTTACAGTCGGGGAAGTGTTTCTTCTTCGCTCCCCCAAAGCACAGCGCAGTCCATACAGCACCATAGTCCCTTCTCTTTGCCAGTCCTTCCCCCTCATCTCCTCCTCATGAGCTTCATCCACATCCTTCTAACTCAGGCCATGAAGTGGTGAGGGCTGGCTCCTTTTATAGGTCCTGGGAGTATTCCATGTGGCTCATCAAGATTACCTGGAATCACTCCCAGGTGTGGTAGAAGTCCGTTATAGCGCTCTCAGCTCCTGCTGGCACCCCCGACGGGACCCAGCAGGGCTGTACCAAATTCCAGCTCCCAGCGTGCCCTGTGTGAATGCTACAGCCGCCCAGGAGGGCTGCCCTCTAGTGTCCCAGGGGAGGTATTGCCTCATTGATGCTCTCTCCCCCCATTCCTTTCATTCTTTTTGCCCAGTGGGGCTTACCCATTGGGGGCTGGGTGGTCTCGTGGCCTCGGAACCTCTGCAGATTTTTTTTTCTGTCCTCTTGGCCATCTGACCTTACTTTATTCTTTGTTACTTAGTATTGCCTAATCTTATTTTTATATTTTTTCTTCATTTTGTAAAGCAGTTTCAGCTACATTATTTGTATGAAAACGTTCTATATAAATAAATGTTTTTGTTGTTGTTAGTGCCCCAGCCAGATAATGGCCATGTCCTCCCGTCACAATATATATAAAATGAAATTAGCACACAATAAATGACAACAGTTATAGAAGTGCTAAAACTGGATTAAATTCTTTTAAAAACAGTTTAAAATGGTAGAACATTTTCTGTTACAGCAATGTTGATGGTATTTTGTAATAAAATTGCAAATTCAGAATGAAACCTGTTCTTTTTAAAAATGAAATGGTAAGATAAAAACATCATACTATAATAACCTGTCAGAAGTATAAAGAATGTAACCTGTTTTTCTTTTAGTTTTTTAAATTCTCTGTTGTGTTTCCTACTTTTTTTAATCTAATTTTATCTACATGATTGTATACTATTACATTCTTGAAATAAATTTAAAAAAGAATGTAACCTTTGACAGCTGGCTACAGTATTTGGTAAAAGTGCCAAGATTTCTTTTAATTCAGTTTGTCAGATTAACTAAGGTTAGAGGTACGACACTATCTCCACTCCTCAAAGATTTTTGCATTCTAGCCAGTAACCTAATCTATTTACCTAACTTGGTATAACATTTGTGATTTACTAAAGCATTTTGAAATGTGTGGGGGTAAAAAGAGCCCATATGTAGGAGAAGCTTTTAAATATTTTTCTAAAAAATTAATGTATATATACAGTATAAATGCCAAATACCATTGACTCACTCACAAAATCTCCTGAACCATGAGGACTTGGGACTTGAAGTTTGGAATGTAGGTTACCCTTGGCCCATACGTGCTTGCTAAGAAATGGTTTTAAAAATTTTGTGTTCCAAGTGCAAAATTTCTTATAGTTTGTTAGACCCATTTGTATGTCTGTCTGCTTTTCATGAGAGAAATACTTAACGGATTTAGATTGGGTTTTTTTCAATAATTTGCTTGAACATTCTGGTTGATTTTGCGACTTCTCTCATTGCGCTGAGAATCATAGTTCGCTTGCAAGAGCGATATATTTGCGCTAATCCGAGACAGAGGCTGTTGGGAAGCGTGACGTCAGGAGTAGAGAGCTAGGCGATGTCCTGTTTCACTACTTCGAGGGTGAAGCCAAGGGGGATGGCTAGTTTATAATAGTGCTGTAGCCCTGTTCTTTGTAACTCAAAAACTGAAGTCTTCTTGCAGGCTAATATGAAACATATTTGTGTCTGTCTTACTAGAATTGATTTTTATTTTAGATAATATGTTTTGATTTGTTTCCTCCGGGTACTCCGGTTTCCTCCCACACTCCAAAGACTTGCAAGTTAGGTGCATTGGCGATTCTAAATTGTCCCTAATGTGTGCTTGGTGTGTGTGTGTTTGTGTGCCCTGCGGTGGGCTGGCACCCTGCCTGGGGTTTGTTTCCTGCCTTGCGCCCTGTGTTGGCTGGGATTGGCTCCAGCAGCCCCCCGTGACCCTGTAGTTAGGATATTGCGGTTTGGATAATGGATGAATGGATAATATGCTTTGATTTGTTTTTAAGAAAAGGTACCCAAGATTAATTTTCAAAATTATTTAATACTCTATTTTTATTAGAGTACTGAAGCCACAAGCAACAGGCATAAGACAATTTTTGAGTCCAAACCATGCCATTGGATAGCTTTATTGTGACAAATCTGACATGTTTCTATTTAACACTATTGCTCTATTGAAAATGGCAAAGATGTACAGTAGCTGTCTTTATCTTTCCTGAATTATTTTGTGCTAATAACATTCAGAGTTAGGTTCTTGCCAGATCGGCAACCTTCTTTATATCTGTGTACAGTCTTGGTGCCATTGTGTTATCAGCCCAAATGCTACAGCATCATGGTCTATAATCCAGTGTGCATTAAAACAGCTCAGGTGTCATAAATCACATTTTGTAACAATTCCTATCTGTAACAACTCTGTCAGAATCAAGTGTAGAGTTGCAGCAATATCAATTCTAAAATAAACAGGCTTCACACAGAAATAAAAAAATCCTATTTCCTTGCTAGTAACTGCCAGCTCTATACAGGATTTATTTAACTCACCCAGAATGAACGTTTCAGTAAACAGTCTTACATTTTAACCTTTTGGGTTCCTTTTTCTGATGTCTTTATGTAATTACAGAGTCAGCTTCAGACACATCTCCACATGGGTCCCAAACAAGCAGTTATCCTGTCTATATAGTGAGCATCAGTCTGGTGAGCTTGTGAAAAGCAAAGAAGAGTAGCAAAATGTTTAACAAAATGTTGAAGTGGAGCAAACAAAATCCAGGATGGACAAATAACAAAGGTTTCAACTGAAATAGTTGTAGAACCAATGCACTTTATGGACTGAAGCAGCTTTAGGTTAATTAAAAGTCCCAAACTCTTTTTCCATGTGCCCAAAAATGATTGATATCTCCATCCCCATATGCCTCTGTTTTTGGCAGCACTTTCTAAAACATTGTATCATTTCAACACAGATTTGTTTGCCTACTCATCATGGGACTTGACCCCCTGTTGTCAGGAATGGACTTGGAGACACCGTTAGCCTGTCCTTTTATATCTCATTTAACCCAATCCCACCTATCAGTGTCCTTTGCCATGTAGTGTTTGTTGCATAGAAGTCATATGATTAGGGAGCAGGGAGACAATAAAGTAGTAGGGGGACGCAGATGATAGTCTTGCCCTAGTCCTGTGCTCACAGCCCAACCTTCCAGTGCCAGCTTTCCAGCTGACAAGAGCAGACATGAGGACTGCTGTGAATCGAATAACTGACTGAGCAGTCAGCAAATTCGACACAAAGTGGCCAGCTCAAATGAGAAACAGCTAAGGGTGGAGCTGCAGCCCATTCCTGACATCTGTAATTCCATGTCATACATCAAGAGACGTTAAATAAGTATCAGCTATTTAGTTTTAAGTCATTCATTCTAACTGTAAAATGCCATTTTGTTAAAGTGCTTAATTTTATTTTGTTTTTTTAAAGAGGTCTTTTTTGACTTTCATTTGGTTTAAATGGGTTTGTATGGGGAGAGGGAGAGGGAATTGGAATGGCACTGTCTGCTTCTACTTGAAAATGAAGCTGGCTTTCGCCTTTGGGCATCTGCAGTGTTTCTTCTCTGCTTGCCTTTTTACTTTAGCAACATGTCAGAATGAAAGATTTGATTCGGCACTGAAAAATGTATTCTTGCCCTGGTAAAAGACATTTGGAGCCATTTAATGTCAGCTTGTCATGTGTGACCTTTTTAATACAATTCACAGCAGTGATATCATGATGTGAATGTGTACGTCCTGGACTTGGCACAAATCAAAAATTTTGTATGAATCATATATTTGGCAAATCCACTAAGAATAAAAGACACTTGTACATAACTGTATGCATGCTGTATTTGTGTCTAGCAGCTGCATTGTTTAAAGAATCCATCATCACTTCCAACTTGCCAAAGCAGAGCCACAGTTCTCTGAAGGAGTGCACTGAAAACTAAACTGAGTAATAATAAAAGATTGTATTATTAACATTGAAGAAAACTGGTGGCATTCATGGGTGGTGCCCATGCATGCCATTAGCGTATCTTGTAGATAAAGATAATTTTTCTTGTTTCTTTCACAGCATCTTTCCTTATGGCTATCAAACAAAAATGTTTTCAACCAAATAATACACAAAATTCAAGAAATGAAAAATACTTTGTCTATATAAATACAATTGCATTCTGTTTTTTACGTTTGTTAGTTTGCCAATCATGCAAAAATGGCTAAAGTTGTTTTCTCAAAATTTTGCATGATGTGTTGTCATTTCAGTTTAAAATATAGGCTATATAATGTATCTAGGAGAGAGGTTGTAATAAGGGGGTACCCCAAAAAGCATTGCTGATGGCGGGGCAACAATTTCCATCAGACATACTTAATGTATGTAAAGTTTGGATAATTTGGATAGTAATTTTATTGTCTTGACGAATTATAGCTTTTGTCTAAAAGTATGTCTTTTTGCCTCACTATGAGTTGGGTTTAGCCGTACTGAATTTTCAGAAGACAATGTTTCTTCTTTTATTTTGATCTTGACCCAGAAACAGAACAATGCAATGCAATTCTTTCAGTGATGCTGAGTCGCTATTCAGAATATGGCAGAAACAAAACAGTTGAAGACTGCATTAGTACATTTTACTATTTCTTGGTGGGTAGACACTTTATAATAAGGCAGTTATAACTTTAGGTTTGGATGCCAAATCAGTGTTGAAATTTGTAGCAATTTTAAGTCAGTGCTGAATGAATCAACTTTGAATCATCTTTATAACATTATCGGATACCGTCACTGGTGCTGTCTCCTGTAATGATATGGAGACCTGCAGTAATGTCTGTGAACCTCAATTCCCTCCTGCCACCCCCCACTGAAGGTTCCTTCTTTAGTTCAGTTTATTAATGTGGGATTAAATATCTAATTATGAAACTACACTATATCGGGAAATACAAAAAAGCAGTGTTAATGGTTCCAACACAACAAGGAGTTACAATGCTGAAATTATAAAATCCAATCATACACAAAAGAACAAATTCATAAAAGCAGTTATTAGACAGGTGGTGTAGATGATGGATGTGGCACTTGTATTTCAGCCAACAACTACAAAAGTGTCAATATTTAAAAAAAAAACAACAAATATTTGAATTCGTACTACAACCAGTTATGCAAATATACCCAGGCAACTTCCGTTACATTTTCTACTGTTAATTTGATATTTTACAAGCAGTTGTATTATATATGTTTTTTTAACAAAACCCAGTACTTTAGGTTTTATCTGCTGACTTACACAATTGTTACTTTTCTCTCAGGTCTGCGCCATGTGGCCATTCTGAAGGTGCTTGGTGTTGGACTGGAAGCTGGTGGTGTTTTGGAGTTATATCCAATTAATGGTAAGATTTAAACTTTTCTCTTTTCTGTGGGTCATGTTTTAAGTAAATGTTACAGGTACTTTTATAGCTTTAAGATTGTTCACCTTGAGGAATACCAATAACAACTATGTTCAACTCATTTTGTTAAAAATTTGTTGAAATTAACAAGGGAACATCACAAGCACTATCAATCTATTTTTTGATAGATAAGTTCAGGATTTGGAGAAGTTAATGTATATTCTGGCAACATTTGGCACAACTTGGGAAACTACCCTTTATTGAATACCAGTCTATCACTGGGCACAGTAGCATTTAACACTAGAATTACCAGAGCCTACGAAAAAACTCGTAAATCCTTCCCACCTTAAATCGCTTCTTAAAATCGTTCACAGCTCTCCACCAGCGTCTTTTGTCATCTAAATGTGCTGATAAAAATCAGGCTGCAAGCAGCCGGCTATTCCATCCCACCACCAACTATATGCACAAACTTCTCCCAGCTCATGCCTTGATTGATTTTCTGGGAGTGAAGTGGAGTTTTAGAGTGGAAATAATAGATCGTTATTTGGAACACACGCATTTCATGTCTGTTCCGTTTCTACAGTAATCTGTGTAAACACATTGTTAAAACAGAAACATTTTTTATATTCTACTAGTAGATGACAAAATGTAGGCATAAACTATATAATGTATGAAGCCTGAAGTATAATATACTATATACTACTATATATATAAAATATAACTGCAGAAACAAAAAGCCGCCTTAACATGCGACATTGACACCTGTTTATTATGACTGCCTCCGTGGCGCAATTGAATCAGCTGCTGACTGGGAATCAAAAGGTCATGAGTTCGATCCTGCATAACTCCGTTTTGAGAAGTAAACTGCTCTTAGTCTTACTATTTTAGAATAAAAACCTACATTTGATTTCAGTCTGTAACAGCCGGTGTAATTTATGATACTTGTAAAGGTTAGCTTTGTTTTTTTTAGTCAGTTTTATTATCTTGGCCGCTTTCACGAGCCCAAACATACCCCACCCCCGCATCTGACACTGCTGTTTTCACATAGACGCGCTGTAACAGAGGTAAAATCAGCTCCCTTTTACATCGGAGCAAGAATGCACATACCATTGCTTGCATACTAAAGTGTCAGCAGGCACTTTTCGTGGCATTACACACATTTTTGAGCATGCCCTCTGCACACTACTTATGACTTTAGGCTTTAGGAAGTAAATAAATAAATAAAGGTAAATCGTGTCATAAAATGATGTCTTCAAAACGTCAAATGTTATTTATTTGGCATGGACATGCTCAAAAAATACACGTGTAATGCCACGAAAAGTGCCTGCTGACACACAGTCCTCTATGAACCTAAATTGCATTCAAGCATTCAGCAGGTAAGAAAATGGATGGATGTGCATTCCAAATGGAAAAATGAAAAAGTAAAAACAACGCTACAGTTACTATTTATAGGAGAATATACTAATGGTTACTTTATACACTAGGACTCTCTTATAACAGAACTTAAACAAATGAAGGATGAATTACAAAATCAATTTTCTGAATATATTTTTTCACTAGTGGGTCATAGGCCTACTTTTCTAGAAGAATCAGGCACAAAGTACATAATAGTCTTTGGGGCTCATTGTAGGACACATTCACTCATTATTTTAGGGTCCAACTTAGTGTTGGATTTTGGAAGAAAACAAACAATGGCACAGGAAGTTTGAAAATTCATTACAAATTGTGATTAGGTTGGGAATCAAACCCAGGTCAATAGTTAATAGAACAACTTTAACCTCTACCACTGTGCTGCTGCCCAAAGCACAAAATGCTTAATAAAAATTCTAGAAAGGAATTATATATGCTGTGTGTGTATATATTATACTGTATATATATTTATATATTACATTCTTAATTCCTGTGGTGGGCTGGCGCTCTGCCCAGGGTTTGTTTCCTGCCTTGCGCCCTGTATTGGTTGGGATTGGCTCCAGCAGACCCCCGTGACCCTGTAGTTAGGATATAGCGGGTTGGCTAATGGATGGATGGATACATTGTTAATTCTAAATCGCAATCTGATTATTTTGGTGGTTACCTACCAGGTAACGCTTATGGTTGGTTGGCCAGTCTGCAAATAACTGCTATGTCCTCTCAGTTGCAACAAGCAGCTCATAGATATGTGATACGGTATCTGCCAATAATACAAAGAGTACACGACATGTGTTCATGTGTTTTGTCCTTTTTGGGCCTAATCAGGTGCACGCACTTTTGTGAGCACTTTTGCAAACAACCACAAGTGTTACATGGTAGGTAACCACCTAAATATTCAGATTGTGATTCATCAATAAGAATTAATACTGTACTCTGATCTTTACCCTGTCAAATAAGCAAACCAGCTGCTGTAGCGCAATATTAGAGGCTTTGCCTTACTTGCTGACGTCTGAGGTTCAATTCTTGTACACCTGATGAGCCCTAATAAGGAAGAAACATGTGTTGTGTACACTTTGTATTTTTTGGCAGATACTGTATCATATATTACCTGGGAATAGAGTTTATTCAGGACATTATCTGAATAAACTGCTAGAGGTCTTCCACCTTGGCTTGCAGAGAGCCTCGGGTTTGGAGCATAGAAGCTTAACCCTGCTGAGGCCCATAGCCACCACCAGGGTGCGTCTGGACATTTGCCATGCGCTGTTTGGCAGCCCTGCCTCCACACCTGCCGAAAGAAGTTTGTTGGACACCTGGAGTGCTTCCAGGTGCACTATAAAAGGAGTCAGCCACCACTACTTGAGGAGCCAGAGTTGGGAGGAGGTAGATGAAGCTTGCTGGGAGAGGAATGGAGGTGGAGAAAGAGAGAAATGAAAGAGAAGAAAAGGACTGTGCTTTGGAGCTTTCTACTGCGCTATGCTTTGGGGAGCAAGGAAAGTGTGTAAATAAAAGTGTGTTGTGTGCTACACTTGTGGTGGTAGGTGTGCCCCGGTACTACACTATACATACATACTATTTACATAATTTACATAATGTTAACACACTTTAAACACAATACTAAGTAAGAGTGTTCTCTATGCTTCAGATTGTTTCAATTCAAACAAAGTTTGTGCTGTTAACAACAGGAAAGGGAAGAGTTGCTTTAAAGGAAATTGAAAGCTACCTGATCGGAAATTTGAAAGATTGAGAAAAGGTTCTGAACTAACAAAGGAAAATGTCTAACAAATTCACAGTTACTGGCCATGAGTCATACAATTACAATATAAAGCAACAGGTCCTGTCCATTCGTCTGGAATATGGTTGGAAAACAATGCTGACATATTTAAAGACAGAGTCTATTACTTTAGGCCCAAGACTTGGCAGATGATGTCATCTTTATATAATTATGTTAGAAAATATATAAGAAAAAATAAAAAAATGAGCTGAAACATAAGAAAGTAGAGGAGAGATTTAGTTATATTTAACGCAAAAACCTGATACTAAACCAAAAGAGGACAAAAGAAAATGTTTATAACTGGTTTTTTATATTAAACTGGACTCAAAAGACAAATTTCATTATAATGATCACAGAAAAGCTTCTGTAAAACCATATGCAACTGTGATGAGCTTCAAAGAATTGTTTAACAGGAGAGTAATGTGCATTGAACAGTAAGCATTGTGGTTTGAACAGCATTTTCCCCCTGGGAGAAAAAAAAGAAAACTATGTCCATATTTACACAGGTGTCAGGAACGACCAGAAGTCAATTTGGAGCTCATGGGTAATTTTAAAGGTACAGTGTAGTGTAGCAGTACACAGTCAAACATTAATCTCAGAGGTGGAGGAGGCTCCTGGGTCTATCTCAGCAGGAGTAAGGCAGATAGACAGACACTGCTCAATCCACCTAATTTCTTACTCAGGGTCAGTTTAAACCATCAGATGAATTCCTTGACTTAATTACACAAATTGTTTCCGTACAGTGAGAAATACCATACGATATGTCTAAGACATTTACAAAGAAATTCTGTGTTTATACTGTACATTTGGAAAGAGGCTCTTCATTCCTTTCTTTTTTGACTTGGTCTTTTCAACACAATTAGGCTTTCTTGAATGTTGCTTCAGCAATGATAAATATGATGTTAAATAATAATATTAGAACATGTAATACAACTTTATTGGTGTGTGTGTGGCAACTGTTTCTGTGCTCTGCCAAAAACTGGGCATTTCTATATTTATAGACTGGCATACAAGAAGAAACAAAAGTCAATGAAATGTGTGGATTTTTATTATAATTACATTTTACTAACGGAGTGGAAGAAACGTGTCATACATGAACTCTACATGGATTTCTTATAACATTTATTGTTATATTATTTTATTTAGCAGATGTGTTAATGCGTGGCACATTGATTGCAGTGGCTATAACTGCTGCCTTTTCGATCCACCGTCCTTGGTTTGAATCTCACCTGTTCACAGTCTGTGTAAATGAAATGTTTATTTAGTGTTCGTACAGAAGTATGAAGAATCATTAAAGCAAAGGTTTTAATTAAAGATAATATATAAAATATAAAATATTAAACCCCTCCCTCCTAAAACACCAAACAAAAACACAAGTTAGATGTAGCCCACTAATTGTTCTCCATCTTGAACAGATCATGGCTGTAGCAACCTATATGCCCAAACTTGGGTTCATCTTCTTGGTGGAAGGATCATCCCTGAGGCCATGCATTTATTTTTATGTTTTTTATCCCTTATCACAGTATTTCTTACCTTGTAAGTGCAGTATATGAATTTAGAAATTTTAATACACAACTAAAAATAAGATGAGAGCCTTTCAGTGTTATACTTTTTTGCCATATTAAACCATTTTCAAGTTTCAAATGTGTAATAGGAACATCTGTTCTGCTTTCTGGCTAAATGTATATCTAATGTATTTTAGTGTGTTTCATCTCACAGTGGATGAGGTGGAATGATATGCTAGTATCTTTTTATAGCAAATTAAAATATAAAAAAAACATTCAGAATATAGTTTTTGATTGTGAATAAATCTTTCTTTCTTTTGCGCAAGTCACACAAATCTATCCTCCATGTGTGAATTTTTATTTGTATTGGGCAAAAATTAAGCAGGGTGAATTTAAAATAAAAAAATGAAAAAATTAAGTTCTTATAGTGGTTTCATTCACCTTCAGAAACATACATCAGCAATATGTCAAACTGGGTAACTTAATATTGTGGACTATGGCCGACAGCTTATCCCGGCCAATACCCCCAAGCCGCCAGGTGGAGTCCTCCCTGTAAGGTGGAGTTGCCCCGGGTTCCAGCAGAGCATCATGGACCTTGGAGGGACGCTGCAGGGGGGCACAGGGACTTCTATTTGCCTTATAACCTGGAAGTACTTCACAGTCGAGGGGACAGAAGCAATGTTGTGCTTCCAGGTTAAAGAAAAGGAGTTTTCACCTGACCCGCAAGTGTTAAGAGTCACATGGACTGAGGGACAGAAACACTTCCGGGTCGAGAAGTATAAAGGGACTATGGGTAACCCCAGCAGCCCGAGCCGGAGTTGGGAGGAAGTGCGACAGAGCTGCTGGGAGGAGTGGAGGATTGATTGTTTATTGTATTGTTTATTGGAGTAGTGTGGAATAGTGGTGCTTGTGCACAGTATTATAAAAAAAGTTAAAAAATATTGGATTTATACCAGGTGTCTGACGTGTCATCGGAGGGTTCAAGAGGTGCCTATATAGCGCCTTTACCACACTATATTAGGGCAAAAAAGAAAGATTTTATTTTATGGGCAATAGTCAAAAGTACAGAGTAACATGGAGTGTGGAAGAGAGATGAAAAACAGAGTGCAGGCAGGGTGGAATAGGTGGAGAAGAGTGTCAGGAGTGATTTGTGTCAGACGGGCAAGAGTGAAAGGGAAGGTCTACAGGATGGCACTGACCAGAAAGCAGGAGACAGAGCTGGAGGTGGCAGAGTTAAAGATTATAAGATTTGCATTGAGTGTGACGAGGATGGATAGGATTAGAAATGAGTACATTAGAGGGTCAGCTCAAGTTGGACAGTTGGGAGACAAAGTCAGAGTGGCGAGATTGTATTGGTTTGGACATGTGCAGAGGAGAGATGCTGGGTATATTGGGAGAAGGATGTTAAATATTGTGCTGCCCATCAAGAGAAAAAGAGGAAGGCCTAAGAGAAGGTTTATGGATGTGTTAGGAGAGGACATGCAGGTGATGGTTGTAATAGAACAAGATGCAGAGGACAGAAAGATATAGAAGAAGATGATAATCCTTTGTGGCAGCCCCTGACAGGAGCAGCCAAAAGAAGAAGAAGTATGTTTTAAAAGAAAAAGCAGGTTTCACTTTTTAGAGAAAGAAAAGATGCTAATAATTGAATTACAGACCATTATCCGCCCATCCATCCATCCATTATCCATCCCGCTGAATCCGAGCACAGGGTCACGTGGGTCTGCTGGAGCCAATCCCAGCCAACACAGGGTGTAAGGCAGGAACCAATCCCAGGCAGGGTGCCAACCCACCGCAGTATCCGCCCATCCATTTTCTAATATTACTTTATCCAATGCAGGTTTGTTAGCAGCTAAAAACTGTTATGACTGTAGCCACGCTGAGCACATAACTGCACACCCACTTGAACTGGAACAACTTTTAGAATTATTTGTTAAACCAAAAGTTTGTTAAAATGATCAAACTAAATTTCCTTGATGAACAAAATAAAAAGTACTATTTCAGTAATTAATTAAAGTATTTTAAAGATACAATTGTGATCATAACAAAATGTAGTACATTTTAAAACAATAATAGTGTATGTATAGATACAAAGGTGATTTGATACTCCTATTATCCCTTCATCCATTCATGTACTAAACCAATTTAATTCAGTTGTAGTCTGGCTGGAGCCCATTTTAGCTATTTTATGAAATACAGTAGAGAGATTGACAAAGAACAGCAAGTCTTTGTGTTCATGTGCCTCCTGGTGGGCATATGAAGCACATGCATGCATATTCTCAAACTAAAGGAGAAGTTCACATTTTTGACAGAATCATTTTAACAATTAACCACAGACTATGTCAATACCCTCAAAAATTTTTGGCATTCTTAAATAATTTTCCAACACCTCCATAAACTGATTCACCACCAAACCCCATCTTACAGGCCTTTTAAACACACACCTTAACGACTATGAGCAGTTGCAGTAGACCTTTGAATTTCAGTATCGACACAATGTTTTTTCGTAAATTATTTCAATTGATTAAAATACACACATATTTTCTGTTGTTTACATTTTGAAATGTTAGAAGTAATGACATATTAATACATAATTTTCATTGTGGGAGTGTTATCTGGAAGTAATGCAGATGGTTGAGGGCAGAGTCTATCTTGGCAGCATTAAGGAAAAACCCTGTACAGCATTACTCAAATATACAAACACATCCACACATGCTAATGTTTCATCAGTTTAGTATCACCAGTTGATTCACATTAACATCTTTGAGATTATGGAGGAAAATTTGAGGACTTGGAGACTGATTAATCATATGCCACATAGGCATCTTTGAAGCAGTACTGCAAATTATTATGTATTTACATGGTGCTCATGATATAGGTGAAGGAGGCTGACAAAAGGGCAGCTTGCAGGATCAAGTGCTTAGTAATAATATAGCAATGAAAGGTATTTAAAGAAATAAATATTAGTATGGGGAAGGACAAACAAACTGTAACTGCCTTCACTACACTACTAGCATGTAGACTTACTGTATCTTGTTCAACTGGAAGAATCCCATCCTACCACTCTTGAGTCAGTGGGTAACCGAAGTTCTATACTACTTGAAATTGGAAAAAATCTAATTCTCACTTAGAGAATCTGTTCAAAACTTTTTAAAAATATGGCAGGATCTAATTAATAACATTTTAGAATAAGCTTCCATTTCGGGGAAAAGGATGCCCTTCTATTCTTGCTCCTTTTATAGAGTAGCTTGTTGCGGTTGCTGGCTCCTCTTTCTTTCTCTTGGGTGGGGGTCACATTTTGCTTTGATTTGTTAAATCTGTCATGACTATATTAAATTTTATCTGTTTCGAATTAAATAAATAAATAAATAAATAAATTTCCTCTCAGCAATACTTAGCTTTATTGTCATTTTATGTAAAGTGTTCTAATTTATTTGGACTAAAAAGAGTATTGTAAGGCCAAGATTCCAGTTATTTTTGTTCTGAAAACCTATACAATATATTTTTCATCTTTTATTTTTCAGATTATTTTTACAGAAATGTTTTTGTGTGTTAACCCAGAAAAATATATTTAAAACTTTGCAAGCATATTTGATCATTTTGATACATTTAAAGATAAAACATAGCTTGATATGTACATTCACAAATATCTTCCAAACATTGGAAGGAGTACTAATTGATGATGTTTCCTTAATTAATTACAATTAGAATGGAAGCATTTCTTCCTCCTCCCCAAAGATGCGAAGTTACATTAGCTGAGGATTCCAAATTAGACATTGTGTGAGTGTGTTCATGAGTGTGATCTGCAATGGACTGTGCCCTGCGCAGGGGGGTTTCCTGTCCAGTATTGCAAGTGGTAAGCTCCAACTCCTGCTGTGACTCTGAATTGGATTAGCTGCTTTATGAATGTTACATTACTTTATGCAAAATTATTAATGTACATGATTCTTCTTTGTTTGCTTTGTTTTAGGAAGTGCTACAGTGGACCGAGAAGGCTTATCAATGTCCCTGGTCAAGGATATAAGGAACTATTTTCAAATTAGTCCAGAATACTTCTCGATGCTCCTGGTGGGTAAAGATGGAAACGTGAAATCCTGGTACCCATCTTTCATGTGGTCTATGGCTATTATCTATGATCTGATAGACTCCATGCAGCTTCGACGCCAGGAAATGGCTATTCAACAGTCCTTAGGCATGAGGTGTCCTGAAGACGAATATGGTGGATATGGTTATCATGGATATCACCAAGGATATCAAGAAGGGTATCAGGATGACTATCACAGGAGTGGATATCACCATGGATACCATTATTAGAAAGGACAATCATTGCACGTTTCATTAAATATATTTTGCAGGGTTTACATTTCTGTAAATGCTTCTTTGTGATAGTGCCAGTGCATCTTTTAATCCCACTCGTTTGTTTAAGCAAACCATGAAACTGAAATCTATAATGCAAGTAATTAACTTTCCCAAACAATGGGGAAGGAAAATAAGAAAATTCAAAAGCATTTGACTGTAGATAAAAAGACTGTATAGATACTATAACTATTTTCAGCTTCTTTTTGTATTTATTGGATATCACTTCACTGCCTAACAGATTGTAGTGTGTAGGCTGTTAAACTGGATATAGCAAATCAATTTTCATAAGCATACAGCATTTTAATGTACTCTATGAAAGTTCATAACCTTTCCTCTTATTTATGTAACATTTGTTATAAGATTAATAAAAAAAATGATGCTGAAGATTAAAATGCTGAGAGTGAAATGAACAATAGAAGTGAGACGGTTAAATGAAGAGAAAGTGAAGGCATGAAATGAGCACTAAAAGTTGAGAGTGTGGAATGAGGAAAATGTGACAGCCTGAGAGTGACATTAAAACACAGGATGTGAAGTGAAGAATCCACATTAAAAATCCAAAATGTGATACGAAAACTGAAAAATGATGGACCAGGAAGTAGACCCACTGCTCTTGAATGGCAGGCAGTTGCGATCGCTGTGTGACAGGCAGCCGCTGCTGGGGGTTTTGATAGCATGAATTTAAGAATAAAATCTGAGTTTGTGAACTTGACACTACCTGTAGAGCGTTCACCTGAAATCAGCATTAAACGTCGATGCAGAATGCAATGGAGTATGAAAAAACTCTCAGCATGAAGTAAAGTTTAAAAAATGACAGCTTGAAGCAACATACCCTTAGGCTGGCTGTTCTTGGTCTAGGTCTGTGGCTTAACCCTTATTGCAGAGTATCCTGTCAAAGTGTATTTTTCCTATTATGTGTAGCATAAGTGGTGAAAACTTCCATCAGCGTATTCATGACAATCTTTTATTTTGACAACTTCATGTGTGACAAACATCCATCCATCCATTATCCAACCCGCTATAGATAGATAGATAGATAGATAGATAGATAGATAGATAGATAGATAGATACTTTATTAATCCCAAGGGGAAATTCACATAATCCAGCAGCAGTATACTGATAAAAATATTAAATTAAAGAGTAATAAAAATGCATGTAAAAGCAGACAATAACTTTGAGTAATGTTAATGTTTACCCACTGGGTGGAACTGAAGAGTCGCATACTATGGGGAGGAATGATCTCCTCAGTCTGTCAGTGGAGCAAGACAGTGACAAACGTCTGTCACTGAAGCTACTCCTCTGACTGGAGATGATCCTGTTCAGTCGATGCAGTGGATTCTTCATGATTGACAGGAGTTTGCTCAGCGCCCGTCGCTCTGCCACAGATGTTAAACTGTCCAGTTTTATTCCTACAATAGAGCCTGCCTTCTTAACAAGTTTGTCCAGGCGTGAGGTGTTCTTCTTCTTTATGCTGCCTCCCCAGCACACCACCGCATAGAAGAGGGCACTTGCCACAACCATCTGGTAGAACATCTGCAGCTATTATTGCAGATGTTGAAGGACGCCAACCTTCTAAGTCAGTATAGTCGGCTCTGACCTTTCTTACACAGAGCATCAGTATTGGCAGTCCAGTCCAATTTGTCATCCAGCTGCACTCCCAGGTATTTATAGGTCTGTATCCTCTCTTCTGATGATCACGGGGTCCATGAGGGGCCTGGGTCTCCTAAAATCCACCACCAGTTCCTTGGTCTTGCTGGTGTTCAGGTGTAAGTGGTTTATCTATATCCTAACTACAGGGTCATGGGGGACTTCTGGAGCAAATCCCAGCCAACACTGGGTGCAAGGAAGGAAACAACCCCTGGGCAGGGCGCCAGCCCACCACAGGGCACGCACACACACACACCAAGCACACACTAGGGACAATTTAGAATTGTCAATGCACCTAACCTGCTTGTCTTTGGACTGTGGGAGGAAACCCGCGCAGAGACGGGGAGAACATGCAAACTTCACGCAGGGAGGACCCGGGAAGCGAACCCAGGTCTCCTAACTGCGAGGCAGCAGCGCTACGCACTTGACATTGTCCTTTCTACTCCACAGCTCCTGGCTGCTGAGATATAAACTTGGATATTTAAACCCAAATCTCAAATGAAACTGGACAAGAGAGTACTGCAAGAGAAGCTAAAAATTAAAAACCTGAAGTGGGCCGTGTTAGGCCCTTGGGTCCTCAATGGATAAATCTGACAGACCCCAGGTCCTTGATAGAGTGACCGAGGCTAGTGGAACAGTAGAAGCAGTGGACACAGAGATGCAGTTTAACAAAAATATATAAATAAATATCTAAATAAAGTTCCAAAAAGTTGAAAAAAAATCAAGTAGCTTTTAAAATGTCCTAAAATGCATAATAAATATCTCAAGCAAAAAAAAAAAAACACCCAAATGTCCATCCAGTCTGGACACTTCACTCCCAGCACATTCAGTCTGTATCAAGCTCTCTTTTAGTTCTTCTCTTGGTTGTGTTTTGCCATCCCTCTTACTAAAGTTCAGCGATTAACAAAAATTTCAGTCAAAACAAAATTCCAGCCCATCAGCCACATCAAACACCAGCTTATGGCTCAAATGTGCATATGGACTTCCTACAATTAACTCAGTTTTTTCTTTCTCCCATATCTACATTCCCAGCACGGTTTTATAAGTTTCTTCCTCAATCAGAGGACAAAGGACCAGGCCACCCTTTCCCCTGTCACTCGTCCCGTGCCCCTTTAAATAAGTGATTTAACTGAGAAGAGTCTAGCTGCAGCCCGCAATACCTATGACGTTAGACACGGAATGCCCTTCATATCACGGAACGCCTCTAACGCCAGTCACGGAACGCCCTTTGATGTCAGTTTCGATACGCCAATCGCGCTTGAAGGAATGTTGGACTTTGAATAAATCTTTATGAACGCTTTTTGAGGAAAGAAGAATAAGACAGAGATTGAAATCAAGATGGCAGTGAGTTTGTTGCAAGTTTTATTAATATTAGATAATATCATACTTTACTGGTAGGTTACAAATTATACTAGAGTGTATTTTTTTTTTTATTTTGATTTTATTGAAGTATCACAACATTCCATACAAATAGAGCAGTTTTACAAGAATAGGACTGAAAACAAATCAACCCCCATCCCTGAGAAAGACAGCATGGGCAGCAGAATAAAACTTAAACCTAGTAAAAACAGGTAAATAGATAAATTAATAAGTGAATATAGATGAATGGAGGGCAAAAAAAGAAAGAATAGGGAGAGAATCTACTTCCTCAGTGCTTTTAAAACTTATTCTAAAATGTTATTGATTAGATCCTGCCAGATTCTGAAAAATGTCCACACAAATTCTCTGAGTGTGAATTTGATTTTTTCCAGTTTCAAATAATACATAACATCAGTTACACACTGACTTAAAAGAGGAGAGTTAGGATTCTTCCAGCTGAGCAAGATAAGTCTGTGTGCCAGTAATGTAGTAAAGACAATTACAGTTTGTTTGTCCTCCTCCACACTTTACTGGTAGGTTACGAATAATACTAGAGTGTGTTAAAGATGTTAGTTGAATCAACTTTCAGTTGCCGTGCAATACTAAGCGCTCTTAGAAAGTATTAAACAACAAGCTAACAAGTGATATTTCATAATTTAAATTATGTATAACTTTTTACATGTAGCATTTCTATTGCAACATGTTCAGGTGAATGTTTTAGTAGTTTTTAAAGTATACTTACTAAATTGGGAGCAATTAAATTACCTGTTATTTCAATTTGAAATGATGAATTTGGCCTTCACATTGTGGTAATTGGACTATTTTTGTCTTTCAGGTACTCACTTAAGTACAATTCCTGTAGACGTTGTCACACAGTATGCTGGAGTATGTGAATTTCGCCTTGGGATTAACTCTTTCAGGGCTGATGTCGACTTTTGTCAAAAAGAGGAGTTGACAATAATAATCAACTGTAAACTGTGACAAAACCAACCGTTATGTTTTAGTTGGAGTCTTGTTACTAGAAGGAAAGTTAACTTTGTTGATTTTGTTCCAAGATTTCCTGCGCTTGTGTGAGTAGCAAGGCATAAACAATGACAAAAATGGCCCTGACACCTGGCGTGAGATCAATGCGGATGCGTAAAGCAGAATACTCCAGGGACCATGTGTTGCCTATTCTCTCTGAACTGGACTATGACTTGTCTGATTCCGATTTTGATACAAGCAATCGAAGACGAATGTGAGGCTTCGGCTGATTGGTCCCCAGCTATTCATGGTGCTGAATAGGTTCAAGGAGTTGACACACCTATGGCACTGTTTGCCTGGGAGCACTGGCATTTAACAATGATAAGAGGTAGAAACCAGATTGCAATGCACTGCGACAGTGACCGCTGCTGCTGCCCAAGCCACGCAAAGACATCCTGGCAGCAAGCCTGCCGCACATTCTTGGCAAACTGGCAGCCACAGCATGCAACAACAGATGTTTTATTTTGATTTCTGTGTGAAGGCATTGCTTTTCAGAAAACTATGTTTTTTGGAAAAAATATTCAGCCCTCAAAGAGTTAATAAAGTATCTATCTATCTATCTATCTATCTATCTATCTATCTATCTATCTATCTATCTATCTATCTATCTATCTATCTATCTCAGCTAAAGTGCTTGAGGAAGGGCAGTTCCGAATCATACTGGAATGTGGCAGAGTGCACTTTTTCTCCCTTGCCTGCAGACCATTCACAAGAGATTCCACCTGGCCCTCTTGCTGTCACTTCTGGGACCGAGCCTACAGAAGAAGACCTTCCTGAGCCCGACCCCTTTGATCTCACTTCTTGTCTTCCCCTTTAAAAGCCTCCACCTTTTCCCTGTTCCCTCAGTTCTGTTTTGGGCTCGGTTTTGTGTACAGCAGTGCAATCATTTCAAACAACAATTTTTTGCCAGGAAACTAAATATATGGGTAACTGCCCCAAACCTTGCTATGGCTCTTTGTGGCTTTTGTGAAAGTGAATTAGCCAGCAGGATGGAGAAGTCCTGGAAGAGAAGGGCACAGGACCTGCAATGTACCCAGGTGGGAGCGTACCGGGACCGAATTTTGTACGGCTCCGTTCCCGGCACACTTTACTAGGCAAACTAGTGAGGCCAGGGAGTGTGTGGGAGGGGCTCACAGAGTTGGACTGCTCTGGAGGGGGGAGGCAAAAGGGGCTTATTATGCTCTCTTGGAGGAGAGTGCCCGCCTCCCTGTAAAAACCAAAGCCCCAATTACGACCTAGGGGTGCCCCCGACTGGCAGGTGAGTAAAATAAAAAACTGGAGGTTGGACCCAGAGCAGCCGACCCACAGACAAGCCTGGTCCTTCTGGGCAATGGTGGGGCAGTGGTTACGGCCATCTGAGAACAAGCCCTATCAAATAATAGAACAGGTAGCCTGCTATCTGTTCCTGAAAACACTTCCCCATGGGTGATCCCCGTGGCTTCACCCAGCTGGTTTAGGGTAAGCAGTTTAAGAACATGGCAGAGCTCATTGGGCTTCTGGAGACACAAAGAACAGCCTCACAATATGAGGGAGCAGAACCGTTCCTAGAGTATGTCCCACAACCTAGCCATGCTGGCGTCCCCAGAGTCGCGGACGCGCAAACCGCTTGGAAGCAAAGAGGGATACGGGAGGAGGGGGAGGGGGGGTTGGTGTGCTCTGACTAACCCATTGGCGGTCCCACACACAGGCGTGGTGATCGTAAATGGGTATAAGACCACAGCTTTATTCAATTATGGCAGCAACATTACCATTGTTGCCTGCCGGTTTGTTCTGCCGCGACAGTGGTTGAAAATTAAGACCAGTATAACCTGTGTCTACGGAGAAATCCGCTGGCACAGGTCCACCATCTGTGTCATCAGTTGCAGAGGATTGGTAAAAGAATTAACCGTCGGTCCTCCCAAATCTACAACACCCGGTGATACTGGGGCAGGACTGGTCTGAAACTAAAAGTGGCGGGACACATACCACTCCTGGGTTTAACTTAGGCCTAGTTATAGATGGGGATGAGCCGTCTCAAGCTGCCTCCACACCGTGTAATCAGCTGGCAGAGAGAGAGGAAGCGGCCTCCCTGAGTGATGTGGCAACTCCCGGACACCACGCCCCTTGAGGTCGGCCCAGACCCTCTCAGCCTTTTGCACTTTCAATTTAGAGAAACGCCGGCTTCTTTTAAAAGGGAACAGTGAAACGACAACTCCTTTAAGTTTGCCAAACATGCAGTGGTCCTGGTCAACAGCCAGCGCACTCACCAGTCAATGCCACAGGGTCCTCATTTTGTGTTGGAAAATGACCTTCTGTATCATGCAGCTGAGCATGATGGGCAGGAGTGACGGCTACTGCTAATCCTGCGGACCTTCCAGCGGCAGGTCTGTGAGTTAGCACAAACCGACCTCCTAGGTTGCCATTTGGGCACTGAGAAAACCCTGGAGTGGATCAAGCTCCACTTTTATTGGCCTCAAATCAATGAGGAGGTTTGTCGCTTTTGCACTTCCTGCCTGGAGTGCCAATTGCGACAGATTCCCAGGAAGAATTGTGCTCCTCTCATTTCTATTCCCCTAACTGATGTTCCCTTCTACAGAATTTGGGTCAATTGAGTCGGACATCTACAGCCCTAAGCCCGAGGACACAAGTATATTTTAGTCTTCGTGGATTATGCTACCAAATATCCGAAGCTGTTCTGTTGCGCTTAGCCACTTCTAAAGCCATCGCATAGGAATTAGTAGGGGTCTTTGCGCGCGTTGGCATCCCTAAGGAAGTCCTGACGGACCAAGGGACGCCTTTTGGTCAACAAGGATGGACACAACTGGGATCAGCTCCTCCCCCTTGTCCTTTTTGCCTATCAGGAAGTCCCACAAGCCTCCAAGGGATTCTCACCTTTTGAATTAATGTATAGGCGACAACGCTGGGGCTTATTAGATATCTTAAAAGAAGAATGGGAAGAAGAGGCTCTTCCCTCTACAAATATATTGGAATATATCACGCTAGTTTTGGTAAAATTTGGCCTCTCCTTAAAAGTCACATGGAAGAGGCTCAAGCAGCACAGATTCAATATTACCACCGTGGCACGTCTCTCCGGGAGTTCCGCCCTTCATGGTCCTAGTACCTACCTCCTACTCTAAGTTGCTTGCCCATAAAGTTAAGGAGAGGAAAGGATTCATCGACTCTTTGCTCACATGGCTAGCCTTAACTTCAGTGTGGATTTAAGTCCCAGACAACGATGGGAGCTGGAATCTGTTATCATGTCTGTCCTGGAGGTAGTGAGTGAAAACCCCAGAAGGACCTCTCTTATTGAGCATGACACTGTGACAGAGCCCGGGGTTATAGTCCGAGAACTTCCGTATTGTCTTCCCGAGGCAAAAAGAGCTGAAGTAGAGCTTGAGATCAAGCACATGCTGGAACTAGGTGTAATCGAGGAAAGTCATAGTCCCTGGTCCAGTCCCATTGTATTGGTCACTAAGCCGGGAGTTGGAGGTTTTGCAATGATTTACTTCGGCTTAATCAAGTCTTCCAGTTTGATGTTTATCCAATGCCATGAGTGGACAACCTCCTTTAGAGGCTTGGACAGGCTCAATATTTGACCACACTGGACATAACAAAGGGGTACTGGCAGGTTCCTTTAACGGACTCTGCAAAGATTAAAAGCATGTTTAGCACCCCTAGCGGACACTGGCAGTATCGTGTCCTTCCATTTGGGTTATGCGGGGTTTCGGCAACCTTCCAGCGTCTGGTGGACAAAGTGCTCAGGCCTCATAACTCATACAGTGCTGCCTACCTGGATGACGTGGACATCTATTCCAGCACATGGACAGAACACCTACAGCAGGTAAAAGCAGTATTGTGGACACCTGATGAACCTGGGCTTCAGATTAATCCCAAGAAATGTTTATTTGGATTGAGCGAAGCCAAGTATTTAGGCTACCTGGTGGGTCAGGGTACTGTGAAGTCATAGTGCACCAAAGTAGATGCCTTTTTGAAATGGCCCCGTCCATGAACCAAGCGGCAGGTCCAAGTCTTTCTCGAGTTAGCGAGGTACTACCGTTGGTTTGTGCCCCGATTCTCTGAGAGTGGCGCCCTTGACTGATTTGACAAAGAAAAGGGCCCCAAACAAAGACAGGCGCTGCATTTTGTGACTTGAAGCAGGCCCTTATGTCCGCACCTATTTTGAAAGCACCTAACTTTTCTTTACCTTTCATCCTCCAGATGGACGCTTCAGACACAGGCCTGGGGGCCGTGCTGTGCCAAAGCGTCGATGGAGTGGAACATCCTATCATGTTCCTGAGCTGGAAACCAGACCATTCACGAGAGATTCCACCTGGCCCTCTTGATGTCACTTCTGGGACCGAGCCTATGGAAGAAAACCTTGCCGGCTCCGGCCCCTGTGACGTCACGTCTGGGCTCGAACCTGTGGCTGCAGACCTTCCTGAGCCAGACCCCTTTGATCTCACTTCCTGTCTTCCCTTTTAAAAGCCTCCCTATTTCCTCAGTTCTGTTTTGGACTCAGTTTTGTGCACAGCAGTGCTATCATTTCAAATGACAATTTGCAGCCAGGAAACCAGATATACAGGTGGCTGACCCAAACCTTGCTATGGCTCTTTGTGGCTTTTGTGACAACATACAGATTGAATTGAAATTGTTCTTACAGCAATGTATTAGTAAATAAAAATGTATGCTTTTTTCACTTCAGAGCACTTAGTCCTTTTTAATTATTTAACTAGACATGAAATTCCCTTGAAGATGAAGTGCTATGGTTGCACATCTGTAGTTTATTTTCTCTTTTTTACTCTACTTCATAAATACAGGGAGTACAGTAGAGGCAAAAAGCCAGAGAAATCAATCGAGTTAAGCATTCCTTTGACATTCTGTGGTCATATTGGTGGGTTTATTTCATAAGCAATTTGACTGTACTTTGAGTAAAAGGGGAGTTAATGTGTTGATATTCCTAATAAAATACTTCACACTCTGTATTGTTTTCTTTTCACAAAAAAGTCTTCATTGATCAAAAACATCCTGACTGCTTGTGACCAACTTGTTGGGACAGAACTCAGGCCAAGAATTCTGGATATGGACGAGGATGAAGTAACACACACAATTGGAAAATTAGACCAAAGGGTAGATGATGAAGATATTGAAGAAGTCATGTCCTACTTGTTATTTACTTTTGACTGCATGAAGGATATGCACTCATATCTTGATGAGATACAGGGTAAAAAAAAAGTTCCCATCAGTTGCTGCTGTTCTACCAGTTAGGTTGTTATGTTTTGTTATAATTTTGTCAACTTTCAAAATGGATGGATTGGCTTTCTGACCTGGTTCAGTAGTACCTTTTCTACTCAAAAGACCCATATAGTGGATGGAGGACACGGATGGATGTCCTGATTGGGACTGTGTGCTTTATTTCTTTAAAGTATATTCATATTTAACCTGAAACTTGTATGTGTGTGGTTGTGTCCAGGGTTTGGGTGCTAAAATGTCTCCCACAGGTTACACTCCCCTATGTGGTAGTTATAACAATCAGCTTTGTGTTTTGCTACATCACTTTAACTTTCAAGACCGAGACTGTTGGCTTGCAAGTTCAAGATGGGAGTCTAATTAAAAGTAGAAATTAGTTGGGACAAAAATCTGCAGCCCCTGGGACTGCATATGAGAACCACTGTATCAAACAATGCCATGTTACAAATCAGGATTATTAATATATACTATATGTGTATGGGTGTGTGTGTATGTATATATATATATATATACTTATTTATATATATATATATATATATATATATATATATATATATATATATATATATATATATATATATATATATATATAAAAATTATGTGGCAGGCTAGTCCATTTTGCCAAAATTTAATTGCAGCAACTCAAAATTATGCAGCACTTTGTATGGCCCCTGTGTTCTTATATACATGCCTGGCAACATCGGTGCATGCTTCTAATGAGATGACAGATGGTGTTGTGGGGATCTCCTCCCAGATCTGGACCAGGGCATCACTGAGCTCCTGGACAGTCTGAGGTGCAACCTGGTGGCATTGGATGGACCAAAACATAATGTCCCAGAGGTGTTCTATTGGATTTAGGTCAGGAAAGTGTGGTGGCCAGTCAATGGTATCAATTCCTTCATCCTCCAGGAACTGCCTGCATACTCTCACCACATGAGGCCAGGAATTGTCGTGCACCAGGAGCCACTGTACCAGCATAGGGTCTGACAATGGGTCCAAGGATTTCATCCTGATACCTAATGGCAGCCAAGGTGCCTGTGTCAAGCCTGTAGCGGTCTGTGTGACCCTCCATGGATATGCCTCCCCAGACAATCATTAACCCACCACCAAACTGCTCATGCTGAATGATGTTACAGGCAGCATAATGTTCTCCATGGCTTCTCCAGACCCTTTCACTTCTGTCACGTGCTCAGGGTGAACCTGCTCTCATCTGTAAAAGCACAGGGCACCAGTGGTGCATCTGCCAATTCTGGTATTCTATGGCGAATGCCAATCGAGCTGCATGCTGCTGGGCAGTGAGCTCAGGGCCCATTAGAGGACATGGGGCCCTTGGGTCACACTCATGAAGTCTTTCTGGTTGTTTGGTCAGAGACATTCACACCAGTGGCCTGCTGGAGGTCATTTTGTAGGGCTCTGGCAGTGCTCATCCTGTTCCTCCTTGCCCAAAGGAGCAGATACTGGTCCTGCTGATGGGTTATGGACCTTCTATGGCCCTCTCCAGCTCTCCTAGAATCTCCTCCATGCTCTTGAGACTGTGCAGGGAGACACAGCAAACCTTCTGGCAATGACACGTATTGATGTGCCATCCTGGAGAAGTTGGACTACCTGTGCAACCTCTGTAGGGTCCAGGTATCGCCTCATGCTGCCAGTAGTGACACTGACTGTAGCCAAATGCAAAACTAGTGAAGAAACAGTCAGAAAAGATGAGGAGGGAAAAATGTCAGTGGCCTCCACCTGTTAAACCATTCCTGTTTTGGGGGTCATCTCATTGTTGCCCCTCTAGTGCATCTGTTGTTAATTTCATAAACACCACAGCAGCTGAAACTGATTAACAACCCCCTCTGCTACTTAACTGACCAGATTAATATCCCATAAGTTTCATTGACTTTATGCTATACTCTGATTAAAAAGTGTTCCTTTAATTCTTTTGAGCAGTATATATACTGTGTGGTCAAGACAATCTCCTGAACTTTAAACTGAATGTCAGAATGGGAAAGAAAGGTGATTTAAGCAATTTTGAGTGTGGCATGGTTGTTGGTGCCACAATCTGCTCAGTTACTGGGATATATGAGAGAGAGGGAATATATGTGTGTTTCATGATTTACAATTACATTTTGTAATGTTTAAAATGTGCTTATGTGTTTATTCATTCTTTTCATGTCCATAACAGTCTGTGTGTTGTGTGTGATAACTCATTTTAGAACTAACTACACTCACTCAGACTTCTTACTAAATTTTAACTTAGTACATAACTTTTCTCCAATTCACCACCTCCATAATACATACTTGTACAGCAGTTAAGTCTGATACTCCATATCATCTTGGCACATCTGAATAACATAAAAACTGCTCTTACAGAGGTATGTCTATAGACAATAGCTTAGCATTCAAAACTGTAGTGCCAACAGAACTGGATTTTGGACTTCATACCGAACAGACCTCGGCTTTGCAGATTGCCAGTATCCTATCCTTATATGTTCACCTGCAACCCAGCCACACTGTGCGGTAGGGTGGTGGTGTGACTGTGTGTCCAGACACCACACCAGCGCCATCATTAAAAATGCTACTGAGATTATTACAAACTCAGCCATTTTGGACAGTTGTTTTTCTTGATCCTGCCGTCTGGCAAATAGTAAAGAACCAGTGGCCCTGAGTATGGCTTCAGAGAAAGTGTTTTAGTTGTGGAGTTACTGAAGAGCCAATCCTAATAAAAAACATTGGAAGAAAAAGACTATGTATAAATATTTGAAATATAACTGAATATATATATCTATACTGTATATTGTATTCTATGTATATTTTTGTGTTTCATTATACTATCACTGTTCTGGAGAGACATGTAAGTAACAATATAATTCTGCTGTATGCACAAGACAATAAATACTGTATGTTTAATGATGAGATCACCTCAGGATGTTTCCCTGCTGAATGCACACTGCACCTGACCCACTATTTATTATTATTATTAGTAGTAGTAATAGTATTTGATATTTATCAAAAATAAAAAAGACGATGACTCAAAGACAGTTTGTTTTTATGTTGATCTAAGTTGGGTCTTTACGATCTACTTAAATGTTGCACAGAAAAGGTTTAAGAACAATCACGATTGTCTTAAACTCAAAAGTTATTCAAAAATGTAAAATTTCTTGGCTGTCACATACCGTTCAATTGATATGGACAAGACATCCATTATTTCACACAAACAGCTTTTAGTAATGAAAACATTGATGGATCAAATCAATAAATAAATGACTGTTTCCTAAAATGTTTCCCTGACAATTTTAAAACCAATTTTATATGTAGCACTGTTTTTGCAAACCTTTTAAAAATTAATTAAGCTTAATATTGTTTCACATGTTTATAATTTGCTAGTGGAAATATGAAATACAGTACATTTATAGATTGAAAATCTCTATGAGTTTCATAAGGTACATTCTGTTTGAAACACTAAATGGTAATAAGATTTGTTATTTTACTATAATGTAACGGTTCAGGAGAAAATGTAATGAACAACCATCCAAAATAGTAAAAAAAAACAACTATTTTATATCGGCAAAATGCTTAGAATGGTTGGATAGCTTAAGTGTGAGATTGGAGGTCGTTTATGTTTGTCCAAATAGAAACTGTTGTAATTTGTACAACTGCAGCATACTGTGCAACAAGCGTGTCAATACTGTTAAGCAGAGGGCATGATGCGAGTGACACTGGGAAAGGGCATTACGATAATCGCGTCATTACATGGAGTGTGCTGTCAAAGGCGTTTCGTGACTGACGCTGGCCATTCCGTGATTTGGAGGGCGTCCCATGTCTAACATCAGAGGTATTGCACTCATAGACATAGAATCACTAGACGCCGCATGACCCGCAGCATCGTACGTCAACTTCGCCGCCATATTGCGAGTGGCACTGCTGTGGAGTGAAGTAATGAATAAAGATGCCTCACGCATGTGCTGCTTGGGATTGTACAAACCGCTGTATGCTCTAAACCAGATCCCGGGGGATTACATTTTATAGGTAAGGCTGAACAATTGTTTTCGTTATATTTGGCCATTAGTTTTATAATCTTAACTTTAGCTACACCAGGCTAAGCAAGCAAAGCTATGCATTTATGTGCTCAAGTGAGCCTCCAAACAACGTTTTGGTTAAACGTATTTAGTCACTAACTATGTAAATTGTTCTAAGCTGTTAACATTTCTCAAACTTTGAAGGTTTCCCAAAGAAATCCACCTCAGGAAGCAGTGGGAGGTAGCCCTTAAGACGGGATTTTGAGAAAGCTGTCCTGAGATGTGTGCCATGCTAGTTTGGTAACAGATGCTGTACCGGTATCATATGATCAAAGCTACCACTTGCTCGCATTAAAAAACAAAGGAGGTTTGATGATTCCTCCTGAGGGTACAGTCAAGGTGGTCAAAGTAGCTGAGCGTGTTATCCGACAGTCGACATTAGGGCAAGCCGTCAGTGTATCTTTGATCAATCAGTTTGTTCGGGCTGAGATTGGTTCAGATGATATGTTTTTTCTCAAGGAGCACATTGAGGAAACACAGTTTGACAACCATCATTTTATGCTCAAGTCTTTAGTTGTGTCTGTTTTCCACAAACTAAGACGCACCATATTGCCAGACTGAATACTCTCAAATTACAGAGTGGCAACACATGGAAAAAGCTATGTAAGACAGTTCTGTTTCAAGGATTTTAGATTCTATCCTGTATATATTTAAGTAACCACATTGTGTGTGTGTGAGAGAGAGAGATTGAAAGAGGAATGAGTGAAATGTTTTCAGAAATTATTAATTCAATTTGTATATAATAAAATTGTTTATTTTTGTCATTGAGTGTATTATTTCACTGTTAAAAGAAAGACAAACAGATAACTGGCAGTGACAGTGCAAAATTCACAATTGGTATGCGAAGTCTAGAAATGTTTTGGAGATGGAAGAAGGCAGTGCGAGAAATGTTACTTACAGTATATGGGAGGAATTATTTATTAATAATAATAATTACAATAATTATTTAATATTTGCCATTGTTAGTGTATAAATTGATATAAGTAATCGCATTTAAACGATTCGCCAAATCTGTTGTATGTAAACGATACTGTGACGTCCCGTCGAATAAACACACTCAGGAGCCGCTTCTCCGGGGAAGTCTTCCAAATGCCGACTGGCTTTTTATTCAATATGCCGCGATATAAACGGTGCCCTACAACCGCCCGTTGTCTGGGTCACGGGGACACCTCCAAAATAACAAAGACTAATCACCTTTGTCCTTAAAAACAGTTACTTCCCTTCTTTACACCTTATGCTGTTCTCCTCACTTTCTCCAGTCTCTGCAACTCACCCTTCCGGCCACACCACCCCTTTTTATCACGCCCCATTAATTAACCCGGATCCCTGTCACTCATCTCTCTCTAGGGAGGTGCCCTTACAAACAGGGGTCCCCCAAGACTCCACCCCAACACTGCTTCCCTTCCCTTCCCTATAGCCCATGCAATGGCAAGACACGTCACAATACTGTTTTAAACGTTATTGTTTTTCATCAGAAAACCCGGTTTCCACGTCTACCTGTATTAGTTTAAATGCCACTTTTGCCACTCGCAATATGACGTATCGTGACGTATCGTGTCGACTGGGAAACACAGTGAATGCGGCGTCTATCTAAATGTGTCTATAGTTCGCTTGCGGTACCGATTTATTGTGCGAATCCGAGAAACACGCAGTGAGACAGGGGCTTTCCTCACTCACTCGCCAGCTTCGGAGTGTATTCCTTTACTCCGCTTAGCTGGCGAACGAGAGAACACTTGAATTCAACTTTGTTGAATAAAATAAAGTGTTACTTAGGCCTTGATGAGTTTGAGTCCGGATATTCTCTGAAGTGTATGCCACATTGAAAAGACAGATTGCAATTCAGATTGTGGATCGTGATTTTGTGTTAAAAGGATCGTGATATGATGTTTTTGGAAAGAGCGTCCACCACTAATTTGATTAATCAACTTTTCAAATTTATGTAGGATTCATTAACCCTTTGGTGAGCTACTTGGAAAGGGGTGGCGTTGGAGACCCCTGCTCTAATCTTTATTTACTGTATAATACTGACAACTAACAGGATACAGTTAATAGCACTACATTGTTGTAAAGTGAAGGGAGTTGCATCTTCACAGACTGTTTCAACACCAGTGCAGTCCAAAACAACAAATGTGAGAGTTCAAAATAGAAACAGAGCTGTACAGTATTGTACAGGATCACAAGTTATGTGTTTGCTTCTGCTCTCTGAATACTTTTTAAGTGGGTAATTGGAAATGTTTGATTTTCCTTGACTATTGTCATGAAGCATATGTATGATATTTAGTTACTTTAAAGTGGCGGTTCACCCTTTTTAACTTATGGGCTAATTAAAATGCACACCACAACACTTGTACTGTACTTACAGTATATCAAATCACAAGTTGGGAGCATGCACTGATAGATACAGCATGTTGCTGCACCCACCACATGACAAGCCACCTCAGGATCTCAAGTTAATACCTGAGCACATTGTAAGCTTTTTTTTTTTTTTTTTACAATGGCTGGAATGCCAATCCTGCTACCAACTGCTGAGTTTTCCTTGCAAGTTGGAGGACCTGCTTACAGAGCTGGAAGCAGGTTAACGTCATACCCAGTATGGAGCAATTGCAGGTTAAGGGTTTTGCTCAAGGGCACAACAGAATGGCATTTACGGGATTCAAACCAGCAACCTTCCAATTGCTGGTGCAGATCTCTAGCCTCAGAGCCACCACTCCGCCAAATCAGTAGTGCGGGCATAAAATAAGGTTAGGATAAAGCCATTCACTTTTTCACTCTGTTTTTCTTTCACAATCTAAGGACGCGTTAAATTGATTTGTGATTCTAACTTGACCCTGTGTGGAAGTGAGCCCTGCAGTGTAATGGCACCCCACCTGTGAGTGTTTCCCATCTTGTGTCTGATGTTGCCAGGTTATAATCTGGTCCCTCCGCAGCCCTGAATTGGTTTAAGCAAATTTGAGAATATTATAAACAAACCTACTTCTGTTTAAAATTAATTCAACAACAAAACACATTACATATTTTTTAAATAACCTTTCCCTTTTGACAGCCTGCAAGTCATATGTTGATGTTCTGAAATGTAGAATGTAAAGATTTCAGTATGTGCTGTTGAATTATTAGTGACTAGCTGAACTACCCATCAAAGACAGGTTAAAATCTGAATAATCAATGTAGACCTCAGCATTGACGTTTGCAGTGCACCATGCAATACATATGTTTCTGTTATATGCCATTTGATATGGAATTTAGTATAAGCCAAGTTAATGTTTGTGATGTGCTATCTATTGGAATAGCAGAGAACTAGCAACCAGACAGGCACTTATTTTTTCTTTAAGATGGACTGGAGGCAAGCCTGTTCAATTGGATAGACATTACATCTGGTTGAGACACTGAAGTAATTTTCCAAACCTAATTTGAAGTTGTCAGGTTCATACCCTGTCCTAGCTGTATTGGGCACAAGGCATGAGCCTGTCACATAGCACATTCATACTTAAAGAGCCAATCAAGAGCTGCCAATCAACCTGAAATGCACAATTTTGGGATAAAATAGGAAGAATGGAGTAGCCAGGACAAAAACAAGGAAAAGGCATGAGATTCAAGCACTGTCTTCGGAAGCTGGGAATCAATCATCTGACTGTGCTTTTACACATACTGTAAAGGGCATTTTTAAGGTTTTTATTATATACTAGCCACTACTAGTAGTAGTGAAACAGGACAGTTGAGGAGGGCCCTGCCCAGCTCCCCACTCCTGTTGTCATGCTTTCCCCTCCCCTCAGCCTCTGTCTTGGATTAGTATGAATATATTGCTCCTGTAAGCGAACTATGATTCTAAGTACGATGAGAGAAGTCACAAAATCAACCTGAATGTTCAAGCAAATTATAGAAAAAAACAGATCTAAATCCGTTAAGTAGTTCTCTTGTTCGCTGGCTAATAGGATGTAAGATATGCCCCGAGGCTGGCGCGTGAGTGAGGAAGTGCCGCCCCCCTCCACTCGGCCTGCAGCATGTCTCTCAGATTCGCACAAATGAATTGGTACTGCAAGCGAACTATGATACATAGCACAATGAGAGAAGTCGCAAAATTAACTGGAAAACCGGAATGATAAAGCAAATTATCAAAAAAAAAAACCTGATCTAAATCTGTTAAATAGTTCTCTCATGAAAAGTAAACAGACATACAGACAGGCAGACATTGGATTTATATATATATATATATACAGTGGGTACGGAAAGTATTCAGACCCCCTTCAATTTTTCACTCTTTGTTATATTGCAGCCATTTGCTAAAATCATTTAAATTAATTTTTTCCCTCATTAATGTACACACAGCACCCAATATTGAGAGACAAAAAAAAGAATTTTTGAAATTGTTGCAGATTTATTGAAAAAGAAAAACTGAATATCACATGGTCCTAAGTATTCAGACCCTTTGCTCAGTATTTAGTAGAAGCACCCTTTTAAGCTAATACAGCCATGAGTCTTCTTGGGAAAGGTGCAACAAGTTTTTCACACCTGGATTTGGGGATCCTCTGCCATTCCTCCTTGCAGATCCTCTCCAGTTCTGTCAAGTTGGATGGTAAACGTTGGTGGACAGCCATTTTTAGGTATCTCCAGAGATTCTCAATTGGGTTTAAGTCAGGGCTCTGGCTGGGCCATTCAAGAACAGTCACAGAGTTGTTCAGCTGCAGGGACAGGACGACTGGTTGCAATCGAGGGAAAGATGAATGCGGACAAGTACAGGGATATCCTGGACAAAAACCTTCTCCAGAGTGCTAAGGACCTCAGACTGGGCCAAAGGTTTACCTTCCAACAAGACAATGACCCTAAGCACACAGCTAAAATAACGAAGGAGTGGCTTCACAACAACTCTGTGACTGTTCTTGAATGGCCCAGCCAGAGCCCTGACTTAAACCCAATTGAGCATCTCTGGAGAGACCTAAAAATGGCTGTCCACCAATGTTTACCATCCAACCTGACAGAACTGGAGAGGATCTGCAAGGAGGAATGGCCGAGGATCCCCAAATCCAGGTGTGAAAAACTTGTTGCAACTTTTCCAAGAAGACTCAATGCTGTATTAGCTCAAAAGGGTGCTTCTACTAAATACTGAGCAAAGGGTCTGAATACTTAGGACCATGTGATATTTCAGTTTTTCTTTTCTAATAAATCTGCAACAATTTCAAAAATTCTTTTTTTTGTCTGTCAATATGGGGTACTGTGTGTACATTAATGAGGGAAAAAATTAATTTAAATGATTTTAGCAAATGGCTGCAATATAACAAAGAGTGAAAAATTGAAGGGGGTCTGAATACTTTCCGTACCCACTGTGTGTGTATATGAACTGCTCAAAAAAATTAAAGGAACACTTTGAAAACACATCAGATCTCAATGGGAAAAAGAAATCCTCCTGGATATCTATACTGATATAGACTGGGTAATGTGTTAGGAACGAAAGGATGCCACATCGTTTGATGGAAATGAAAATGATCAACCTACAGAGCCCTGAATTCAAAGACGCCCCAAAAATCAGAGTGAAAAAATTATGTGGCAGGCTAGTCCATTTTGCCAAAATTTAATTGCAGCAACTCAAAATTGTATGCAGCACTTTGTATGGCCCCTGTGTTCTTGTATACATGCCTGACAACATCGGTGCATGCTTCTAATGAGATGACAGATGGTGTTGTGGGGGATCTCCTCCCAGATCTGGACCAGGGCATCACTGAGCTCCTGGACAGTCTGAGGTGCAACCTGGTGGCATTGGATGGACCAAAACATAATGTCCCAGAGGTGTTCTATTGGATTTAGGTCAGGAAAGTGTGGTGGCCAGTCAATGGTATCAATTCCTTCATCCTCCAGGAACTGCCTGCATACTCTCACCACATGAGGCCAGGAATTGTCGTGCACCAGGAGCCACTGTACCAGCATAGGGTCTGACAATGGGTCCAAGGATTTCATCCTGATACCTAATGGCAGCCAAGGTGCCTTTGTCAAGCCTGTAGCGGTCTGTGTGACCCTCCATGGATATGCCTCCCCAGACAATCATTAACCCACCACCAAACTGCTCATGCTGAATGATGTTACAGGCAGCATAATGTTCTCCATGGCTTCTCCAGACCCTTTCACTTCTGTCACGTGCTCAGGGTGAACCTGCTCTCATCTGTAAAAGCACAGGGCACCAGTGGTGCATCTGCCAATTCTGGTATTCTATGGCGAATGCCAATCGAGCTGCATGCTGCTGGGCAGTGAGCTCAGGGCCCATTAGAGGACATGGGGCCCTTGGGTCACCCTCATGAAGTCTTTCTGGTTGTTTGGTCAGAGACATTCACACCAGTGGCCTGCTGGAGGTCATTTTGTAGGGCTCTGGCAGTGCTCATCCTGTTCCTCCTTGCCCAAAGGAGCAGATACTGGTCCTGCTGATGGGTTATGGACCTTCTATGGCCCTCTCCAGCTCTCCTAGAGTAACTGCTTGTCTCCTAGAATCTCCTCCATGCCCTTGAGACTGTGCAGGGAGACACAGCAAACCTTCTGGCAATGACACGTATTGATGTGCCATCCTGGAGAAGTTGGACTACCTGTGCAACCTCTGTAGGGTCCAGGTATCGCCTCATGCTACCAGTAGTGACACTGACTGTAGCCAAATGCAAAACTAGTGAAGAAACAGTCAGAAAAGATGAGGAGGGAAAAATGTCAGTGGCCTCCACCTGTTAAACCATTCCTGTTTTGGGGGTCATCTCATTGTTGCCCCTCTAGTGCATCTGTTGTTAATTTCATTAACACCACAGCAGCTGAAACTGATTAACAACCCCCTCTGCTACTTAACTGACCAGATTAATATCCCATAAGTTTCATTGACTTTATGCTATACTCTGATTAAAAAGTGTTCCTTTAATTCTTTTGAGCAGTGTATATACTGTGTGGTCAAGACAATCTCCTGAACTCCGAACTGAATGTCAAAATGGGAAAAAAAGGTGATTTAAGCAATTTTGAGTGTGGCATGGTTGTTGGTGCCACAATCTGCTCAGTTACTGGGATTTTCACGCACAACCATTTCTAGGGTTTACAAAGAATGGTGTGAAAAGGGAAAAACATCCAGTATGCGGCAGTCCTGTGGGCGAAAATGCCTTGTTGATGCTAGAGGTCAGAGGAGAATGGGCCGACTGATTCAAGCTGATAGAAGAGCAACTTTGACTGAAATAACCACTCGTTACAACCGAGGTATGCAGCAAAGCATTTGTGAAGCCACAACACGCATAACCTTGAGGCAGATGGGCTACAACAGCAGAATACCCCACCGGGTACCACTTATCTCCACTACAAATAGGAAAAAGAGGCTACAATTTGCACAAGCTCACCAAAATTGAACAGCTGAAGACTGGAAAAATGTTGCCTGGTCTGATGAGTCTTGATATCTGTTGAAACATTCAAATGGTAGAGTCAGAATTTGGCGTAAACAGAATGAGAACATGGATCCATCATGCCTTGTTACCACTGTGCAGGCTGGTAGTGGTGGTGTAATGGTGTGGGGGATGTTTTCTTGGCACACTTTAGGCCCCTTAGTGCCAATTGGGCATCGTTTAAATGCCACGGGCTACCTGAGCATTGTTTCTGACCATGTCCATCCCTTCATGACCACCATGTACCCATCCTCTGATGGCTACTTCCAGCTGGATAATGCACCATGTCACAAAGCTCGAATCATTTCAAATTGGTTTCTTGAACATGACAATGAGTTCACTGTACTAAAATGGCCCCCACAGTCACCAGATCTCAACCCAATAGAGCATCTTTGGGATGTGGTGGAACGGGAGCTTCGTGCCCTGGATGTGCATCCCACAAATCTCCATCAACTGCAAGATGCTATCCTATCAATATTGCCCAACATTTCTAAAGAATGCTTTCAGCACCTTGTTGAATCAATGCCATGTAGAATTAAGGCAGTTCTGAAGGCGAAAGGGGGTCAAACACCGTATTAGTATGGTGTTCCTAATAATCCTTTAGGCGAGTGTATATACACAGTATATATATATATAGAGAGAGAGATAAGCGCACTATACAGTATCTATATATATATATATATAATTCACTAAGGCAAGACACCCATGGAAAGCACACCGGAAGGGGCATAGATTCACTAAGCCGCCGACAAGCAAGACACCTATGGCGCATGCAGGAAGGAGCCACGCCCACCAACTCCAAGACCATTGGATACGACGACAACTTACAACTGAGGTTAAAACACAATGAAGTAAGCAGTCTTTAAAAAACGAGTTTTCGGTTATGATGCACGACCGCATGCACCAAAACTGTTTCACACGCTACATACAGCAATTCGCGCTACTACCGTGGTCGGGTGTCTTGGTGGATTATATAAAGAAAAGCAGCCAAAACCGCACAGAGCAATGAAAAGTCTACGTGAGTCACAGGTGCATGTGGACTGTGCAAAGACAATGACTCAAGTGACGAGTTGGAGGTGGGCACATGAGCAGGCAGGGCGTGATGGCGGTCTTCCAGTTTTCAGTCACAGACGATTGTGTGTTGGTTCGTTCCGTGCATTGTTACCATGTGGCTTTTCTTGCTGATTTATTACATTACCGATTTTTCAAATGTTCATTTTCTCCCTGTGCTTAAAAATCATTAAAAAAGCGGCCTGATTATGCGGCGTATGGTACACCGCGGGTTGGTTAATTTCAGCTATTGTTTTAAACGTAGGCAGTGCTGCTAAACTTTAATTTCTTAAGTACTTAATATTTTAAGTACTTTTGCTTCTTTTGAGAATGCAGAAACCTTGACACTTGAATAAAGAAATTCTAATGAACCTTATGAACACTAGAATGATGCATAGTAACATTTAGTATAATGCTACAACTGAGACATTCTCAGTCTTCTGGAAACAGCCTGATTTTGGATTAATTTGGCAATGGATTTGCAAGAATAGATTACTTTTCTCTGATTAGCTTATTTACTACCCAAAAAAAAAAACAACTGTTTGCAGTGTACACACAATGGCTTTAATCACAGCAAAGAAGGAATATTCTAAAATGGCTATGAATAAAGCACATCAGAATTTTGTTTTTGTTTTTAATTAATATGCCAGAGTAAGTCACTTGTTTGTCAATGGGAATTTTGACTAACAGTGAGAAATGTGAGCATATGGCAAATTTCTACAAGAATGACTGGGCTACAGCACAAGTAATTACAAGCTAAAGGAAGTATTCATGTTATTTAAAAATTTAGGAGGACACACACTAAATTACAACAACAGCTGTTTGGTAGTAGAAGAATGGAAGACGCCAACTACACTGCAGGCACTTGTGAATCAACGTTTGCAAAACACCCTAAAACAGATGCAATTTTTGCTAGTTCAAAACATCCTACATAAGCAGCAGTTTGTCGACGTGCAAAAGAAACAGACAATTGTGTAGCTTATTTATTCTTTGTAATGTTTCCAGTTTTGCTTAAAAAATGAGCTTTCCTTTAGTGCAGCAGGAAAGATTAGGCTAGTGTTACTTTACGTGAATTGGGGTAATGGATATGCTATTTTTAGGAGTTTGTGTGAAATCTGCTTTTTTGATCGTTCCTCAATTGCATTTAAAAATCAGGTTAAAAAAAAAAACAGGTTACAGAATCTGCAGCACTTTGATAGCCAATTTAGTCTAGTGAACTCAAACAAAGAATAGAAATGCTCTCTTAACATCACACAACATTCTCAAATCCACTTAATCCAACATGAGGGACAGATGCCTATCCTTGCAGCTTTGGGTGAACCAACCCAGGCAGTGGCAACATTTCATCAAAAGACTCATTCACGTACAAACAAAATGTACTCCATTTAGAACTAACAAAATATGCAAGTTGTTAAGATGTGGAGGAAAAACTCATACAGACACAAGAAGAATGTATACATTTCACACAGACAGTAACATGTTTGAATCTGAATCCAGGATGCTGCCCTTAAACCAGTATGGCTCATCAAGTGCCATTAATTAATTATCGCAGTTGCTGCAGATTTGTCAACTGCAAATTAGCGGGTTGGAAAATGACTGACTGAAATCCATAATATGAATCTCCCATTCCCCCACATCTTAAAGGTGCAGTAGAGGATTGAGATCTGGTGACACTGGAGGCCATTTGAGTACAGTGAACTCATTGTCATACTCAAGACAGCAGTTTGAGATGATCTGAGCTCTGTGACATGGCACATTACCCTGCTGAAGTAGCCAACAGAAGATGGATAAACTGCAGTAATGAAGGGTTGGGCAGCAACAATACTCAAGTAGGCTGTAGCATTTAAAAAATACTCAGTTGGTACTAAGGGGCCCTAAGTGTGCCAAGAAAATATCCCCCACACCATTACACTACCACCACCAGCCTGAACCATTAATACAAGGCAGAATGGATTCAAGCTTTCATGTTGTTGACACAAAATTCTGACCCTACCATCTGAATGTCACACCAGACACTCCTCAGACCAGGCAAAATTTTATAGATAGAAATATGCTTTTATACCGTCCAGAAGAAAGTTGTTATTTAAATGTTTTTTTCTACAGACCTCCGTTTTCTTGACATATAACAGGTAAGCAAATAGTAAAAGAATACATACCCTTCTTTTACTGAGGAAAAACAATACAAATGCATACATCTATGAGGAACTAGTTGAGAAGCTTATCTCTTCCTACTTAGCAGTATGATTGATGGCAAAATCTTGACAATTTCATTTCCTACTTTTATTTTTTTCTTTAAGAACATGGGGAGCAATTTCACCAGGGCATTACTTAAATTGAGAGACATTATAGTGGAAAGTTGGGCAAGTCTATGTTAGCAGACATGTGTTGGTCATTCCACCGTGAAACACCTTCAGAGGATTGTAAGAGGAAAAAAACTACAAAGTGAGTACTTATAGTAAGTATTAATTATATTTAAAAAAATATGTGTAATTTTATATTTTTTTCATGTGTACATTAATTTAAAAAATATTTTTACTAAAAGTGTTTTTTTTTTCATTTTAAACCATCATCTCTCAAAACTGGATGTGAAATAAGCAATTCTTTTGCCACCTTTGGATTTAGCCCCTTCACATCCATAAAGAGTCCCTGAAATGTTTGACAGGAGAAACAAAATGTTTTTTGCAAACCTTTGCAATTAAATCAAACACGGTGCACCTAACCAGAATTTAGAGTGCCACAGCAAAGGTACTGAAAACTTATATGAATGACAGAGTTCACTTTTTGATTTTTAATACGTTTGCAAACCTTTCTGAAAACATGTTTTCACTTTGTCATTATGTATTATTATAGACTGATGGGGAAAATGTTTCCATTTAACATTAAGTCTACAATACAATGAAGTGTGCAAATAGTGAAGATTTCTGAATACATTGTTTATATGTAAGATTTTTGAGCTTTTTTGAGACCCTCCGAAACTGTGCTTCACAAACATGGTTATTGCATCTGTTGAGAGCTGCTTGTCTGACGCCAAGGCAACCACAGATTCATGGTGCCACTGAGGAAACTGCAAGTTCGCAGCCTCCCTGCATAACATGTTTGTTGCCCAATGGTTGATGCGGGGAATATTTTAACCTGGCTCTGTAACTGTTTGTTTGTTGTGTTTGTGTATTTTGAAGTGGTAGCTTCCATTTGAATAAATACCCCAACTATTCCTGTTTTGATTGGAATAAAATTGGTTTTCTTGAAATCTTTGGACTCGGCCTCTTCTCTCTGGTGCAAGACAGTGACTTAAACATCACTTAGTACCAGAAGTGGGGTCTTGCACTGATGGATTCTGAATAAACGCACGATGCTTCACTCCCACCGGAGATGGATGAGGCTTCTTCAGGTGCTGTTGTCCTAGAGGTATGATGGTAAAGATGGCTCCCTCGGACGACCCAGAGTGTTTCCTAGAAAGTCTTCATGATTATGACTTACTGAAGCATCAGATCCTCCTCCATACAGCTATGTGCCCCTTGGTCAATGGACATCAGTTTCGGCTGTGGCTGATTGCCCCAGATCACCTCATCATAGGTCCAGGTCTTAGTAGACCTGATTCATTGCTGGTTTTGTGAAGCCACCTTCGAGCATATTATGGAAAATCTCGCTATTGATGCAGTCTTGTAAGGGATAAACAAAAGACCTTTGTGATGAAATGCTCCAGAACAATGTCCACTCACTGCTAGACCTGACCCGCAATCTTCAGGTTGTCCAAGCCACCTGGAAACAGGGGGACTATCCTAATGCACTTTAAAACACTGCTGAAAACACATTACTTTAACATGACCTTCTCATAACTTCACTTTAACTTAATACTGATACTCTGTATGTTCAATTCATCACAATAACTATTCATAGTGGCTCTAAAATCCGTACTGACCCCTACTCTCTCTTCTGTTTCTTTTTCCGGTTTCTTTGTGGTGGCGGCCTGCGCCACCACCACCTACTCAAAGCATCATGATGCTCCAACATTGATGGACTGAAAGCCAGAAGTCTACGTGACCATCATCATCAAGTCCTTCCATGAAAACCCTAAATACAAAGAGGACTGTTTCATTTATGTTAGGTAGATTGCCCAGAGGGGACTGGGCGGTCTCGTGGTCTGGAACCCCTACAGATTTTATTTTTTTTCTCCAGCTTTTGGAGTTTTTTTTTGTTTTTTCTGTCCACCCTGGCCATCGGACCTTACTTATTCTATGTTAATTAATGTTGACTTATGTTTATTTTTTATTGTGTCTTCTATTTTTCTATTCATTTTGTAAAGCACTTTGAGCTACATTTTTTTGTATGAATATGTGCTATATAAATAAATGTTGATTGATTGATTGATTGAATTTGGCAGTGACTTCTACCCAAACCAATGCATCCCTGGCTGATGTCCAATCACTAAAGTTATGGGTCAGAGCCTCCACCTCATCCTTGCCTTTCCTCAGAACAACGTCTTCTGCCACTCCCTGCCTTAGTTTCTCCTGCTCAGACCCAGGCTTCTAGAGTCACTGATGCCACTGCTGGAGGCACATGGAGTGACGCTGCAGGTAGAAGGCACTATCATAGGAACTCCTCAGCTGAGATCTAATGCAGCTGCTTTTGCTGTGATCAACTGGGGTATCAGGCTTGTTAGTGCCACCTCCCACCTGCACTGTCCATGGACTTTGGTCTGGTCCAGGTATGCATGTCACAGTCAAGGGTGTTGAAGAAAGACAATTTTAAGGTCTTTATTAAAATGCCCAGACATGAAATCCTGGCCCTGTTGGACTCTGGTAGAGTCCTCTGCATTGTCTTTAGTGACTTGCTCCGGCCAATTCCCCACACAAAGATGGACCGGGTGAATATTTGTCCACGGAGATGTTAAAGAATATGAGATTATCTTACGCCCTCTGAAATTTAAGGGAGGGACTTTAAAGTTTGGACTGCCATATCAGATACATCAACCTGGCCTCTTTTAGTAATAAAGAGGAATGTCCTCTTCCCACATATCCTAGCCACCTGCAGAGTGCTTCTTTCTGTAGTAGTGGGGCTCACCGCTGACAAGTTCGGTCAAGAAATTAGCTTAGGGATTGAACCTGATTTGTCCATTGAGGTAGGGGATGACCCCTCACCTGAGAGTCTGGGACAATTGGAGAGCTCTTCATATCAGGCGATCACACCTTCATCCTCCACAAGCCAGAGAGTAGCTATGGGCCATGGAGAAACAATGGCTAGAGAAGAGCAGGGTGCTACTTTGGGCCCCGGGAAAGTGAGGACTGACACCCCAAAAGAGTTTGCACACCTACAATGGAAGACAGCAGCCTAGACTTTGCATTTAAACAAGCACAAGTTGCAAACAATGCTCACTATAAGGAATGGAAGGGCCCAAATTTCAAAACACCACACTTTTTGATTAAGAATGGTTTCATATATTGGGGTAAATTCTGATTGCATAGTTAAAGGGCTGATTGAACAGTTGGTGGTCCCAAGTGGGCATAGAGAGACAGTTTTAAAAATTGCTCACACCCATGTCATGGGGGGGTCACCTCGACACAGAGAAGACAAGACTTCATATTTTGAAATACTATTATTGGCTGAATATGGGCCAAGATGTAGAGCAGTTTTGTAGAGCCTGCCCTGACTGTCAAATTATTCCCGCTCATTGACCCTCTAGGGCTCTCCTCTCACCAATGCCTATTTTGGCTGCCCCTTTCAAGAGGTTGGGGTTAGATATTGTTGGCCCACTTCCCAAGAGTAAGAATAGTTATCAGTACATGCTCGTGTTGGTTGATTGTGCAAACAAGGTACCCCAAGGTGGCCGCTCTCCGGAGGCCAATGCCCAAGCTGTTGCTTTATCAGAAGTATTCACGCATATTGGCATTCCTCACATGATTTTAACTGACCAGGGTATGCCCTTCACTTCTCACATCATTAAACAATTGTGTGAGAACCTTGCAATTAAACAGCTTAGCACCACTGTTTATAACTTGCAGACGAATGGCCTGAGTGATTTAAAAGGACTTTAAAACAGATAATTCGGTGGGTTAGGGTTTGGGTTGACAGCCCAACCTCCTGGGACACTATGTTGCCCTTGCTCCCGTTTGCTGTTTGGGAGTTGTCTACCCAATGCCACATATTGATGACTTTTTGGAGATACTCCGGCAAGCCTCGTATGTTTCCATGCTGACTCTTACAAAGGGGTACTGGCAGGTGCCCCTAGAGGAGGCTGCATTCACCACTCTGGCTAGGTTGTTCAAATTCACCAGGCTTCATGGCTCATTGATTTCCACCTTGGAGGAGTGGTTTTTTGGTTGCAACATTTCCATGAAGACCACTTCTGATAAGAAGAACAGAAGATTGATGTACTGATGTACCAGGGTCCCATTGATTTCTGACAGTACTTGGCCAGCAGCAGTGCTGAGGCTTTTCCAGTTTCAAAGGGGAGTAATCTCGATGTATTTCTTATTTGATGCATTCTGTTTCTATGGCATACTACTGCATGTCTGGTCGTTATCCTTGCCTGTTTATACTTCTGCAAAAGAGCATGGACAGCATATTTTGCAACATATGACTAAAGTAAAATTTTGGTTGGGAGAGGCCCTGAGGATGCAGAATGACCACCTTGTATCTTGTCCCCATTCCCACTTTTTCCATGGTGTAAAATATACAGATTACTTTGCAGCATCTACTGCAACCTCATCTATTTTAGTATGGCTGTCTCTTATCCAGAAATATTTCCTCTATATAGCTGTTTTCTGTGTCAGTTAATCACTTTGTTTTAACCTACACATTATATCATTGATCATAGGCACGTGTTTTGTATATCAGCTTAATCAAACAATGGGCTATATGATTTCACATTTTTTTAACATAAAAATAGTCTATTACAATGTTTGTTTATTTCAAGGACATTCAAATATCTTTTTGTATTGCTTCACTTTTTGCAAAAAGAATGCCTGGAACTACTACTTGATACACTAATAGAGGAGAATTTTGCATAACACAATCTATATGTGCTTGTGTATTTAACTTAATGGCTCCTAATGGTATACAGTGTTGTAAACTGCACCATACCATATTTTTTAGGTCTGCTTAATCCTGTAAATTGTGTTCTATTTGTTTTAGTTTTTTTGGGGTACAGTTGATATATTTAGTAATCATGGCACCAGTGACTGGCTGCATGCTACATGTTGTTTAGGACATCGAAGTACAAATTTCACTGTTCTCTGTACATGTGATGAGAGGGATACTATAGAATTATACATTATGTTGTTTTTAACAAATATTTTTAAGCAGTATAATTAGAAACACCTATGAAGATTTAAAATTTCACAAAAGGAGATCTCTAGAATTTTAAAATTGTACAATTTAAGCTTTGGACTGGCCTAGTCAACTCCTAAAACCAGTAGAGATGCTGTAACAGGACTTGAAGAGAGTAGTTCATTTCCACAAACCTGCCAGATGTTCCAAATAAAAGCAGTTTTGCAGTAAAAGGTGAGCTAAAATTTCTCCAAGTTGATGTGAAAAACTGATACTGAATACAGAAAGTGTTTTGTTGTAGTCACTGCAACAATTTTTTTTTGCAGTGAAAGCAGTTAAATTTAAGTAGCAAATAACATGCATTTATATAGCATAATTTAATACAAAACAAAGAATTTGATTAAAAAATAAATAACAATGGAATGAAAATAAGCATAACTTAAATTATTATTAAATATACAAAGTTTTAAGTATCTAAGTTATAATTGTAAATTTCAGAGTATGGTACTATGGTGCGAGGATGTTGGGGAAAAATATACTTCTAGTGGTTGCAAGGCCAAAAGACTGTCCAGGCTTTCCTTTGGGAAATTTGTAGGACATATGCATCATAAGTACTTTTTCACATACTGACAGTTGGTATTGGTTAATGTTTTTTATTAGATAAGTTTATTTCAGAAATAGGTGTAAAAATGTTTTATTTGTTCACTTAAGTGCCCCTTATGCAATAATCTGATTTTGTGTATAAGACCTACAAATATTTAGTGTCAAACATTTGCCGTAACAGAGGAAATCAGGAAGGTGCAAATACTTTTCATGCTAATATAGCACTTAAAAAATGTGATGATCAAGATAACACTAGGACAAAAATAGCATATAAAAATGTAAACATGGAATAAATACAGTGGTGTGAAAAACTATTTGCCCCCTTCCTGATTTCTTATTCTTTTGCATGTTTGTCACACAAAATGTTTCTGATCTTCTGATCCCAAAGCTTTAGAAATGGCTTTATAACCTTTACCAGACTGATAGATCTCAATTACTTCTGTTCTCATTTGTTCCTGAATTTCTTTGGATCTTGGCATGATGTCTAGCTTTTGAGGTGCTTTTGGTCTACTTCTCTGTGTCAGGCAGCTCCTATTTAACTGATTACTTGATTGAAACAGGTGTGGCAGTAATCAGGCCTGGGGGTGGCTACGGAAATTGAACTCAGGTGTGATACACCACAGTTAGGTTATTTTTAACAAGGGGCAATTACTTTTCACACAGGGCCATGTAGGTTTAGATTTTTTCTCCTAAATAATAAAACCATCATTTAAAAACTGCATTTTGTGTTTACTTGTGTTATATTTGACTAATGGTTAAATGTGTTTGATGATCAGAAACATTTTGTGTGACAAACATGCAAAAGAATAAGAAATCAGGAAGGTGGCAAATAGTTTTTCACACCACTGTATATTGTGCTACATGGTCACAGTCTTGGGTAAATTTACTCATTTCACACTGCTGACTGATCATTCCATGACAACATCTTACATTATCATGGAATAGGTAAGTATACCCAACGATTGCCTACTGTTGGAAACAAAAAGGTGGTAAAGATGGAGTGGGCTAAGCAATAAAAACACCAGAACCACTGAATGAGGAGAAAGATTGTCAAATCACATAAATCCAATGTAACTTCCAAGATAAGACAAAAATTAATTGATATATGGGGACTATCCTAATGCTTGGTGGTACCGGAGAGGGTGTGTGTAGTGATATAACAGAGCATATTTAAAATTCAGAGCAAGAATAAATGTCTTGCAAGACAGACTTGGAAAATACAAAGGCGAACTTCTATTAATACCAGAAAGCACAAAATTAAGTTCAAGTCTATTGTCATATGTACAGAGCACAGTGAAATCACTGCATGTCTAATGTATGGCAAGTCAAATTAAACAGACACTTTTTTTTTTTTTTTTTAACACTAGAGATATATTTAAGATATGTTAAAAATACAAATATCTGAAAATGGGTCTATTTGAGTTTAAGTTATCTCAAATACATTTTGAGGGAGTCTTAAAATAGTCTGGTGGCATTTTGAGATATCTGAAATCCAACTCAAGATATCTCAAAATGACTTTTTCTAAAATGCCTATGTTTTCAATGTGACTAGCTTGAGATGGTCTACTTTGAGATATCCTAAAATGCATCTTATAGATCTCAAAATGGTCAGAATATTATTTTAAGATATCTAGAAAAATGATCAAGATATCTTAAAATCTATACAGATACCGTCAGATTGACTTGTGCTTCAGATAACTTTTTCAGATACCTCAAGTTCATTTTATGATATCTTAAGGGGATTCTCTGCTTCATTTCAAGACATCTCAAAAATATTTTAAAATGTCCTTAGAAAAGACATTAACTTATTTCTAGATATGTGAATATTACTTTCAGATATTTACAACGTAATTAAACATATTTCAAAAACAGCTTTGTGTGCATTTTCAGATTATCAGAAATGTGTTTTAAGATATCTTTAAAACAGACAGGAAGTCCCATTAAAATAATAGAGAATTTTACAAGAAGTGATTTGGAAACATTTCAAAAATAATTTCAGATACCTTAAAATATGAGTTTTAGATACTGTATATGAAAATGTATCTGAGCTATTTGAAATGTATTTGAGATGCATATATCAAAATGTGTTACAGGTATCTGATAAAGTAAAGGGACATTGCGGCACTTCCTGTGTGATTTTGGGCTATACAAAAATAAACTGTATTGTATTGTATATTCAAGAGAGCTGGATATGTGTTTCACATATCTTAAAAGGTGAACTGTATTTTAAGATATCTAAAATTCACTTTGAGATGTAATGGTAATTCAACTTGCCATACTAACCAACATGCATCATGTTGCCACATTCCAGCATCATGAGCTCTGTACCTGACACTGACAGAATTTGTTCATTAACAGAGGATTATGAATAAGCAATTCTAATCCAAGCCTGCATTATTAACTAAAATTCATTATTCAACAATCAAGTTTTTTCCTTCTGGTGTTATGTAAGCCGACACTATCCAGGGAGCCAGAACCAGGCTACTGATATGTGCCCATTTCAAGAAAGAATAATACAGGGTGGACAGTGTTTACATACTTGTGCATATTGATGAATATAGAACACATAAAGGACTTAACTACTGTATCCATTGTTCTTTTTTGTTTCATTTTTATACCCGTTTTTTTGTTTTGCCTCATTTAAACACTCCATATGACATCCAGTTTTCTAGCTTTTTGATACATCTATAAGTGCAATGTTATATACTAAAGTTTCCTAGTTGCATTTAACATTATTGTTAATGAATAATGAAATTAAATGCTTGCACAATATCAGCAGTCCAGTACACACCTATGATGCCATTTTGCTAAATACATTGCATCCGGAAAGTATTCACAGCGCATCACTTTTTCCACATTTTGTTATGTTACAGCCTTATTCCAAAATGGATTAAATTCATTTTTTTCCTCAAAATTCTACACACAACACCCCATAATGACAATGTGAAAAAAGTTTACTTGAGATTTTTGCAAATTTTATTAAAAATAAAAAAACTGAGAAATCACATGTACATAAGTATTCACAGCCTTTGCTCAATACTTTGTCGATGCACCTTTGGCAGCAATTACAGCCTTAAGTCTTTGTGAATATGATGCCACAAGCTTGGCACACCTATCCTTTGGCAGTTTCGCCCATTCCTCTTTGCAGCACCTCTCAAGCTCCATCAGGTTGGATGGGAAGCGTCGGTGCACAGCCATTTTAAGATCTCTCCAGAGGTGTTCAATCGGATTCAAATCTTGGCTCTGGCTGGGCCACTCAAGGACATTCACAGAGTTGTCCTGAAGCCACTCCTTTGATATCTTGGCTGTGTGCTTAGGGTCGTTCTCATGCTGAAAAATGAACCGTCGCCCCAGTCTGAGGTCAAGAGTGCTCTGGAACAGGTTTTCATCCAGGATGTCTCTGTACATTGCTGCAGTCATCTTTCCCTTTATTCTGACTAGTCTCTCAGTTCCTGCCACTGAAAAACATCCCCACAGCATGATGCTGCCACCACCATTCTTCACTGGAGGGATGGTATTGGCCTGGTGATGAGCGGTGCCATATTTCCTCCAAACGTGACGCCTGGCATTCACACACAAGAGTTTAATCTTTGTCTCATTAGACCAGAGAATTTTGTTTCTCGTGGTCTGAGAGTCCTTCAGGTGCCTTATGGCAAACTCCAGGCGGGCTGCCATGTGCCTTTTACTAAGGAGTGGCTTCAGTCTGGCCACTCTACCATACAGGCCTGATTGGTGGATTGTTCCAGAGATGGTTGTCCTTCTGGAAGGTTCTCATCTCTCCACAGAGGACCTCTGACAGAGTGACCATCGGGTTCTTGGTCACCTCCCTGACTAAGGCCCTTCTCCCCCGATCGCTCAGTTTAGATGGCCAGCCAGCTCTAGGAAGAATCCTGGTGGTTTTGAACTTCTTCCACTTACGGATGATGGCGGCCACTGTGCTCATTGAGACATTCAAAGCAGCAGAAATTTTCAGTAGCGTTCCCCAGATTTGTGCCTCGAGACAATCCTGTCTCGGAGGTCTACAGACAATTCCTTTGAGTTCATGCTTGGTTTGTGCTCTGACATGAACTGTCAACTTTGGGACCTTATATAGACAGGTGTGTGCCTTTCCAAATCATGTCCAATCAACTGAATTTACCACATGTGGACTCCAATTAAGCTGCAGAAACATCTCAAGGATGATCAGGGGAAACAGGATGCACCTGAGGTCAATTTTGAGCTTCATGGCAAAGGCTGTGCATACTTATGTGCATGTGCTTTCTCAATTTTTTTATTTTTAATAAATTTGCAAAAATCTCAAGTAAACTTTTTTCACGTTGTTTTTATGGGGTGTTGTGTGTAGAATTCTGAGGAAAAAAATGAATTTAATTCATTTTGGAATAAGGCTGTAACATAACAAAATGTGGAAAAAGTGATGCGCTGTGAATACTTTCCGGATGCACCGTATAATGCTAATGTAACTGTTTAAAGCAAGTATTTAAAAAACAGCATGCAGATGACAATTGTTTTTCAAATATAGTTTAACCAGCTTTCTGATGCAACAATGACCACAACTAGTGTGGACACAAAATACAAAACAGGATATAAATGAGCTGTGAAATTTCACAGAAGGCTCAAGAATCAAATATAATGGAACAAATATAATGGAAACTGAGTAGAAAGCCTGGTTTCAGGTGGTAATGAAAAATCAACAAAAATGTATATTATGAATTGCTTTAGTTACTATTCTGAAGGAAAAACGCTTTTATAAAAACCTGTAGACAAAATGACAAAAAAAAAGAATGCTGATACAACTATTTACTTAAGTCTCATCATGTTATTTAAAACACGGCTCTAGGAATTCCCTAAAAAGACTTCAAATATAACAGAAACAAACAAAAGAAAAACAGTCTGATATGACAAATAGCTTGATTAAATAAAATATATTTTCCAGAAAACTTAATGGACATTATGTTTATATTGTGCTGCAAATCTTGTACACTTTTCAAGAAGAAGAAACAATTTTGAACTTCCAATAGTTTATCCAGTCAGGAATCACATACTGCAGTTAAAACAAACATGATCTTGTAATACAGAATGTCAGTGGAAAATGTGTAAACTGTTTTACAAATATTACAGTATTTGCCAAATGTATTTGATTCCAAATTAAAGTTATAGCATAGCTGCTACAGTATGCATCTGAAGTCTATAAAATAAGTTATCTTCTTTCTTACTCTAAATTGTGCTTTATTTATGGAGTCTAAACAGATAGCTTAAAACAAGTTTACATATCCAGTAATTGGCCCAAAATAATCTATCGTAACTTGATAGTGGATTAACGAAAATGCAAGATAAGGCAACTTTGGTCAATAATCTCTGCACTATAATTTCCGATTTAAAAGATTACTTTTCTTTCAGAATCATAATGAATGATGGTGATGGGTGCTTCCAAAGCAGTGAGAAAACTGAAGGGTTTACCTTGTCAGTAACATCCTTCTATATGTGCCTAACACTTTACCATGGTAAATTCTATACAGAAAAATATGTAATACCTTGGAAGTAACCATATAATAATGTGCACCAAGTTTGACAGACTATGAAGCAAGTATTTTGTGCTTTTTTGGTTGTAGTGCTTGAACACATAGGTATAAATATTAACCAACGATTAAATTAAAAAATACCTTTGGAAATAATTTAAGCAATAGAGAGTGGAAAAAATTGCTTTTTTCCCCCCAATGTTATACACAACAGGCAAAATATACAAAAGCCTTTTATATACATTTCCTCTGAAAAGTTTCCAGTTTGATTTAACCAGCCATTGGTCTTTACCTGAGTGAGCCAAGGTGTCCTAAACATAATGCCAACATGGCAATCTTTGAATATCAAGTTACCCAAAAACATTATTTTTTTTGTTTTGCTTGGACTGTTAATTGTATTTCTGGTTCACAGAAATCAGTGTTCATATAACAATAGAAAAATTTATTATGCTAAATGGAGTCTTCATCAGTGTCAGTGTCTGTCTTGGTCAGCAGTTCCAGGTCCTCTCCATCCTACAAAAACAAGGATAAAAAAACAAAACCTTTCAAACAGTTTTGACAAACAAAAACAAAACTGGACAACAAACATTTTCATTCCTAAAAACTTTCGGGTATATCTTATGGATATTAGTCTGCTGATTGCAAAAATTGCCTTTATATTCTCATATCACATACAGTTTTACTGTAATCGCCTATTTTTGTGATTTCCTTTCATATTATAAATATGATGACTACAACTGGAACACCTACTGTATGGTGGTCTTATAAGTAATGGCACTTCTACTAGGAATGTATATCACGTATACCAAGTACTGTGGGACAGAGTCCAAAGAGTCTCATTACATTAAAATGAACTCACCGCTCCAAAAGCAGAAAAGGGAAGCACATAAAACACGTGTCAACCCAACAAAGTAATTTTTCCATCCTCTTCATATAACACTTAAGACTGATGAAAAAATTTGTGAAAGCAATGGAAAAGGGAAGGATTTCGATATTTGAGCCATGTGCATCAGTTATTTGTGGAAGCAATGTTTAACAAAGGCATTTTTGTTGGTCCCCAAGTCAGTTACAAGTGATTTGCGTATCTGCCAGTGGGGCGAGAGGAAATCGCGATAGTTATTGAAGAGTGTTGTTTAGAATTTTCTTGTCAACTGCACAGCACCAAACTGTGTCCAGCTGGTTAACAACATGCTTCAACCATGCGAAACCATAAAGTGAAACATGTCGCAAAAGATTCATGTTTTGCATTCTTACTTGGATGACTTCTCTGCTAATCCTGGTGCACTTATTTTTAGGTCATCTGAAATAATGCATTTTGTCAGCATCATTAAAACAAGCTAAATTCAATAAAAGTTAATTTGATTTGTTTCACCAAATCCCTTTGTGATAACAGTTAATCTGAAATTAAACTTGTATTCATCTTGAAGCTGTCTATAAAAGATTTTTCAGGAAGCAAAACTTTTTTGTCCAGTGGAACAAAAGGTAATCAGTTTTCAGAGCATCTTCTTGTTATTGCTCCAAATTCTGCCATTTTTACACATTAACACATGAGTCAATTTGATATTGTCAGTTAGCCTAACCTGCTTATCTTTGATGTGGGATTTAAACCCAGGATACAGGAACGGGTAAGGCAGGCAGTAAGCTAATCACTATACCACAAAATTATATTTATTATATATTTTTAGGAGGTGAATTTATAATATCTAAAATTATACTACTCAACAAGCATTATAGTGTCAGAAAGGCTAAATTCTACTTACAAAGAACTTCTAAAACAAGTCATTAGTTAGAAATTAGTGACTGCTGTACATTAGGAAAACTTAAATCACAAAAGTCTGATTAATGAAGATTAATGAGCTATGTTGTGCGGAATGACTTTTTATTCTTATGTTTATATAAATGGTTAGAAATCACATATAACACCATGAGTTTGCTAAAGAGTTTAAAAATGCCCATGAAATGTGTAATTAACATGTTTAAATAATAATTGTCTTTGAAGCAGCTACAACACCATTTGACCTTAACATATCATATGCCATGTCAAACCAAAGTATTGTGACACAACACTGTGGTAGTTATTTAATTAATTATGTTATGAATCCAGATTTATCTGCTCTCTCCCTGGATGTGAACCATGTGCTCCTAGCTGAATGAACTGGTGTAAACAATGTAAAACTGGCCTATTCAAAAGGTTTCCACCAGAAACACAGTGGAAAAAAAAAAAACCAAAAATGCACATGTTGCAAGTCTTTAGAAATTCCTACATTAACTCTTCTTTTTTTCTTTTTTGTGGCATTACCTTGGCTGCAAATGCTGGTCGTGGCAACAACTTCATATTAAACAATTCTGTAATCAATTGTGTGCCGTGTCTTAGCTGTATTCCATTTTCATCACGTCAGTGCAAACATGGGTTTTCGCAAATGAATCTAATTGTTACTCCAATGGGAGCTGCACTTCTTTTCATACAAATGGTTGCCACTACACTCACATGCTTTGATCCTGCAGATTCATGGCTGTTATGAGGACGACGATCAGCCATTGACACTAAAGCAAAAAATTAATTAGGAACATACAAAATGTTTGGAATTTTCTTTAAACTCAAGCAAACTAAGCACTGATTGCTTTGCAGGACTACATTATAACTTTTTTGTACAATGTATAGCTTGTTATTAACCTGTGGTTGATATTCTTCAATTTCTGAATTTCTGTGTTTATAATTATAAACTATTTCAAGTCCAACATTGTATACTACAGTACACCTATGCAGTTGGCGCAGTAGTAGCACCACTGCCTCACAGTACGAAGACCATGGGCTCACATCCCGGGTACTCTCTGGAGTTTGCAAAGTGCTTTGAGTAGTGAGTAAAGTGCTATTATAAATGTAAATGATTATTATTTATAAACATTTAAATATTTACTGTTTTGTCACCAAATAAACAAAACAAACTTGATCCAAACACAACATACCATCACCTGCTTGTTTACAAAAAAGACACTGCTAATCTCACAGTTAATGTTAACAGTTAACATTTTTTTTTATTTTGAAATCTTTAATAAACCTGGCTCATATTTTACACTCGGATCAGATTTAATTTATTTAGTTTATAATAGATTATACTAAATGTATTTTATTCTTGATAATATATTAATAGAAATGTTGTAAAAAGCAAAATATGAATTATGCATATCTATGTGTTAATGTAGTGTAATGTAGTCTAAACTTAGCCTACTATTGAATACTTATGGAAAATGACATTATTCAAGTACACTGCACTAAAAAACATGTTAAAAAGAATTACATCTACAGAAACTTCCGACTTTTGCTTGAAACTTTTTCAAATATCTAAATTATTTGGGGAAAGAAAATCAAATTCAACATTGCCCTCTGCTGGGCACTTGCTAGACTTTTCCAAAATCCTTTAAAAAAAAATCACATTTTGTTTTACCTAATTTACTACTCATTACTATTCCATATTACATATAAATAATTTGTACCTTTTCCATGTATATAAAATGAAAATGAAGCACATATCTAACACTACAAACCCTTAACATACTTATACTTACCCCCCTGGATCGTTCATATATTTCACCATTGATGACCTTTAGCTTCTCTTGTTGTAATACAGAGTCTGGGTCTTCTGCCTTGCTTACACTGTATATAAAAATTGCCAGCAACACAATTGGAGCCTGTAAAAAGAAGTCTATGGAGGGCTTAAAGTCAAAGACGAAAAGAGATGCTGCAGTAATGAGGACAGTTGTTATCTGTCCTGTAAGAACATGGAACATATTATCCCTGAACTTCAAGATGAAGGCCACAGAAAGTCCCATTGCAGCTGTTACAAAAATGAGGCATAATGAAAATGCATTATGCCCATAGAAGAAACCACATTGCTGTATTTGCAGTCTGGAGTTTAAATGAAGTGCCAAGGTCAGGGCATTAAAAAGTACTCCAAAAATATAAAGCTTGCTGTTCTGAATAAAGATGCTCTCCAAAAGCTGATCACCTTCCTTCAAAATCTTCTCATTGTAGATGTTGGCTAAAGAAGAGATAAAGCACTGCAACAATATAAGAAAATGCCCCAGTCCTAAATTTCCCACTTTTACAGCAGCCTCATTCCAAGAGACACTTGAAAACAATTTAAAATTAAAGCCTTTGTCATTCAAGGCAGCATTTTCTTGAGGTGTAAAAGCAAGACAACTGTTGGAGGGTAGAATAATGGAAATATTCTGAGCAGGATGGACAAAATTGTGTTGGCCTCCTCCAGTTCTAGTTAAAGCCACAATGGAGAGAAAAAGGATGAATAGCGCTGCCCACTGCACCCGAGATAAGCGCCTCCTGCAATGACAGTAACTTAGGTTACAAGGCTGTTTAATATCATACCATGTATACAAGGTCCTACATTATCTCTATCAGGAGTGTCTTAACAATATTCATAAAATATGTACTGTTTTCCCTTACATAAGATCAAAATATTGTGTCTATAATGGCTATATTTCTCTGGTAATGCTATCTATACCCTATAGATTCACAAAGAATTGAATATCTTCATTAAGACTCCCTAACCCTACATCTATAACCATCACCTTGTTTTTTTTTTGCATTTACCTTGAGTCCTCTGCTTCCAAACTAGCACTGCACTTCTTCTCTTTCAATTGCATTTCACTTCTTAGTCCCCAGTGCAGGATCATCATTATATAAAAATTCTTGCCAATCCTTCAATCACTTCTCTGGTTAGTCTATACATCACTACCATGAAAAGTAATAGACTAAGAGCACAGATCCCAAGTGTAGCCCAACGTTCACCTCAGATCTTCTACTATACCATTCATGATTCCTTATACACTGGCATTTAAGCATAAACAACCTATTCCTTAACAGCTAACTTTCTAAATGTTCACCTCATTACCAACAACTTCCTCAACCTCTCATGACACACTGTTAAACAATTTCTCTAGACCTACAAATACATAATACAACTTACTTCTCTTGGCCTGATGCTTTACTTGCATTCACCTGACAGTAAAGACAACATCCGATATTTTCTTCCCACGCATAAAACCAATTTACATTTTGTTAATTTCACCTTTTCACCAGTTCTTTTGTCTAGCTCTTTCTCAACCACCTTCATTATTTACTCATGTAGCACAGGTCTGCCTACTATTCAGTTCCATGACCTTCTGCTACCTTCATTGTTGAGCCTGATGCTTTAGTTGTGTTTATTTTTTTGTAGTGCTTATGTGATCACTGCTTTCAAAAGCTTAAAGGTTGATTCTTCTATTTTCTCACAATGAACATCATTACCACATTTGTTCTCCTTATTCAGCAACTTCTTCAGGTATTTCTGCCAGATATCCTTAATATATTTTTATAAATAACAGTGTTTACAACAGAACTTTTTGAATAATTCACAACTTCCATTTGCCACCTGCTTTGACATACTGAACAAATCCCTCTTTTATTTCTCATTTTGCGGCTCACTAACAAACTCCAAACTCTTATTTCTTGTGCTCACGCAATTCATTTTCTGCCATATCACTTTGATTTCTGATAGATTCTGCATTTGAACTACTGTGGATGTCAGATTAATTGACATCCTGAGGAAGACCGAGATGCCTGTGTCACGCTGGATAATATAGCCAGAGACAACAGTTAGGTAGGATGTGACTAAAGTGAGTAGAATTTGGGATAGTGTTCTTTTATCTTAATAAGTAAAGGGGAAAATGTTTTGGATCCGAGTGTTCCTTTCTCAGTGTTCAAAAATAAGAGTTCTATTGTAGTTTGGTAGTCCATACATTACGTTTATGCATTTTTCACCTACAGTGAAACTTACATACTCAGAAGCAGCTCTATAAAGCATACTGTATTAATTCATTAAATTTTTTAAGACATCCTGAATAACGTTTCTCACATTGCATATAAAATAATATTAATACTAATTATATTTAATTTAAAACCATACAAATGGTACCAGTTGCTGCCTTTATGAAACCAAAAATGAAAATACATTGCAAACTTTTTTGCTGCAAACTTGTATCATAAATACATTTGGGAATGCCCTTTCAGGATTCACTTGTATGTGAGAATGCATATATCAAGTGAATGACATCTCAGTGATTGTTGCTTATATGTACAAATACATGGAATTTAAAGTTCACAAGACACGTTTCCACACTATTAAAAACAGAACAATGCAACTGCCTTCCTCAAACACATGTATACTCACAACTTTACAAATATCCACTGACAAATGTCTTTATAAAAATATTTTGAAAATGCATTTAAGCCTTCTATAATTAAAAGTATGTATGCATCTACCATGGGGAAAGATATAAATATTTTACAAGCCTTGTCTGTGACTTCACTTGCAGCACAAGTGTGAGTGGGACTGTTCCATTGTAAATATGTAAATACTTAAAAGAACATGATGTCAGAAATTTGTTTGAAAGGACATTTCCAATCTTCTCTGTAAACATCTTACAATTACAGCCACACATGCCCCACATAAACATTTGGGTCTGTCCAAAAATTACAACTCAACAAACATACATCTTCATCCCTATGTGGCCTATTACAATATATTATCATTACGCAATGAGATAAAGCTGTTCACACTCAGTCCATAATGCATTGCATTGAAGACTCCCTTTTAGATATGGTTTGGTTATAGTGGATTTGCAAGAATCTTCATGCATTCATATTATGCCCCACTCCTCTTCACACATCACTTTTTATGTGAAAACAAGCAAGAATAGATCCATCACAAAAGCGATGTCCCTCTTAACACTTCTTTCAGCCTAATGTTTTTAGCAGTTAAAGAAACATTTTATTTAAGCTAACAGTATTATTACTGATTACAAGTAAACTGAAGAATTTGGCCAAAAAACACTTATATTAACAATATATCAACCAATAACCCATAAAGATATTTTTGAGCTTCCAATGTAAATAAATTAGACTTTCCAATGATGCACTTTTGTTTGTATTTATTCAAGAAAAATAAGTCATTGTACTTACTTTAGAACAACTCGGAAGAGGACTGCTGTTGTAATGATGACAAAATTCGAAAACAACACAGCCATAGCCTGTTAAAAATTAACATATGCATTAATTGCTATAAAATATGATACATGTCAAATTTCTAACTCATAGTTATGTCAAGTCAAGTTGGGGAGCATGCACTAGTACAGTGCGTTGCCACACCCACTACACAACGAAACAACTTGGGATCACGGTTTGCAACCCCCTAGGCAGACATGCGGTCCAATCCCACCCTCGGGAAATGACCCTCTATCTGCTGCAGCCAGGCGTTACGTGGGCAACCCCTTGGCTTGTCCAGCCACTTGGTTCCCCAACAATGAGGATCTAACAAGCTGGATCACCCTCTGGGAAATGTGCCACATGGCCGTAAGTGCCGTAACTGATGCTCCTTCACAATGCAGGTAATGTGACTCATTCGGGACTCCATGAGCAACCGCTCATTTGACACAAAGTCAAACCAACGGTACCCAAGGATTTTCCAGAGAGACACAGTACCAAAGGAATTCAGTCTTCGTCTCAATTCACTGGATAGCAACCATATAGCAAGACAGGAAGCACCAGGACTCTTTAAGAGCTTGTTCCTTTTGCATAGATATCGGGAGCGTCACACACCCCTTTCCAGCAACCTCACGAACCCCCATGCTCTCTCAATCTGTGTACTGACTTCATAGGTAGAGTCACCAGAGACATGAATGTCACTTTCAAGGTAAGTGAAATGAACAAATCAACAAAACTATAAATAAATTATTCAAAAACAAAAATCACAGGATATATTCTGAACAACATCACATTGATTAGTTCAGATAGCTTTGTGCTTTTGCCATGAGCGGCTTCCCAACCATGATGAAAGGAAGAAAGATTTCCAAAGAACAGAGCTCTGCAACCAACAGGCTAGCCACAAAGCAGCTCCAGATCCACAATATTAAAGTTAATCCCAACCACTAGAATTGACTTCACAGATGGTATGTGTGCCTAGGTTTATATATAATTGAAGAAAATGAAGTTAGCAGACAATGGTATTTTCTGTTTGAAATTCAGCAAAAGTACATATGCTTGCATTTATAAGATTATAAAAATATAACAGCAGAAGTGCCAGAAAAGGTCTCACTTTCTAGTTTTAAGGAAAATTGGAGTAACCAAATAAATCTGCCAACCATACCACTGCTGCTTCTGCTCCTTCAAACAAAAAAATCTTTTTACAATAACTATTAAAGCTCCTCTTTATACAATAATTAACTTCATACACAAACCATAGGTAAATCAAGTTATTCATTGTTATCCATCCGTTTTATTTCATATTCTAAATAATTATGGGAGCTAAACAGGAGTATAGTGATAAGCACTGTTTTCTCACAACTCCAGAAGAATGGTTTCAAATGCTAGTTTTCTTTCTACGGATATTTCATGCTCACATGACACCTCACTCCACTCTCACATTAAAAAGATCTGTGTTTAAGTTAGCTGGCAACTTGAAACTGGCCAGGTGCGAGGCAAGAATGGATTATTGGAGAGAATATGTCTTATGATGAAGTATCAGTACAGGATGCGGCCAGGATTGCCATTAGATTTTGCAAAGGTTACACAGAGGATGGATAAAGTAATTACGACACTCAAAAGGCAAATGACATACATTCTGCTTTAAATGAGACATCACTTAATTCTTTCCTCATAAAGCACATAAAAAAATGACAGAATTACTACTGGAATATCAAGGATGTTTGCAACAGAGCTCCCATATTTAGACATTTCTGGTTATTTTTAAATTTGGATTACAAACAGTATATTTAAATTGCACAATGCAATTATAGCTTCAGAAGCCATTCATTTCAATCATCCATGCATCCATTAATTTACCACTACAGGGATATTTATTTTAAACATAACTTTCCTTAAAAAAAAAAAAAAAAAGATCCTTTTTTGCAATGGTCAGATGCCATATTGGCCAACAATTCTAAATTCATTATTTCCTGTCTGCACCATAAAAGATCAAAGAATAAAGTTGCTGAATTATATGACAATAAATAATCATGTGATGAACCTGCATATTTTAATTTACTGTACACCATTATCATAGGTTAAAAAATAATTAAAGGTAACTGGAGTGAATTCCAATGAGAAAGATATTTATTTAAATGCAAGTAAACTTGCATTTTGTAAAGTGTTGCACTAACCATAGCTTCACAGCACAGCAAAGTGCACCTTCAGACAGCAAGTACTTGTTATTGTGCATATTACAGTTTCCTCTTAACAGGAGTAACAGTAGTGTGCGATGTCCAAGACTACATTAGTCTAGAACAGAGGTACCCACATTGTTTCGGCTTGCAAGCTACTTTTAAAATGACCAAGTCAAAATTACCTACCTACATTAAAAATGCTATATATATATAAAAAAAAGGAGGAAACCCAGCATCTGGTGATGTCCATGAGTTCAAGACTTCAGGCTGTCATTGCCAGCAAAGGGTTTTCAATCAAGTATTAGAAATGAACATTTTATTTCTAGTTATTTAATTTGTCCAATTACTTTTGAGCCCCTGAAATGAAGGGATTGTGTTAAAAAAATGCTTTAGTTGCTTCACATTTTTGTGCAATCATTTTGTTCACCCCACTAAATTAAAGCTGAAAGTCTGCACTTCAACTGCATCTGAGTTGTTTCATTTAAAATTCATTGTGGTAATGTACAGAACCAAAATTAGAAAAAAGTTGTCTCTGTCCAGATATTTATGGACCTAACTGTACCTTCTAGGGACTCCCTCGTACTGCTGGGAGACTTCAATATTCACATGGGCAATGACAGCGAGACCTGGAAGGGCGTGATTGGGAGGAATGACCTCCCCTATCTGAACCTGAGCGGTGTTTTGTTATTGGACTTCTGTGCTTGTCACGGATTGCCCATAACGAACACCATGTTCAAGCATAGGAGTGTTCATATGTGCACTTGACACAAGGACACCCTAGGCCTCAGTTCGATAATCGACTTTGTGGTCGTGTCATCGGACTTGCGGCCACATGTCTTGGACACTCAGGTGAAAAGAGGGGCGGAGCTGTCAATTGATCACCACCATGTGTTGAGTTGGCTTCGATAGTGGGGAAGGATGCTGGTCAGGCCCGGTAGGCCCAAATGTGTTGTGAGGGTCTGCTGGGAATGTCTAGCAGAGTCTCCTGTCAGAAGCAGCTTCAGTTCCCACCTCTGACAGAACTTCGACCATGTCCTGAGGGAGGTGGGGGACATTGAGTCCGAATGGACCATGTTCCGTGTCTCTATTGTTGAGGCGGCTGACCAGAGCTGTGGTCATAAAGTGGTCGGTGCCTGACGTGGCAGCAATTCCAGAACCTGTTGGTGGACACTGGCAGTGAGGGATGCCGTCAAGCTGAAGAAGGAGTCCTACCAGACCTTGTCCTGTGGGACTCTGGAGGCAGCTAATAGGTACCGACAGGCCAAGCGGAATGCGGCTTCGGTGGTTGCTGAGTGTGAAGCGGCTGGGATGGGAATCAGCACCTCCAAATCCGAGACCATGGTCCTCAGCTGGAAAAGGGTGAAGTGCCCTCTCAGAGCTGGAGGCGAGATCCTGCCTCAAGTGTAGGAGTTCAAGTATCTCGGGGAAGAATGGCGCGTGAGATTGACAGGCGGATTGGTGTGGCGTCCGCAGTGATGCGGGCTCTGCATCTGTTTGTCGTGATGAAAAAGGAGCTAAACCGTAAGGCAAAGCTCTCAATTTACCAGTTGATCTACGTTCCTACTCTCACCGATGGTCATGAGCTATGGGTAGTGACCGAAAGAACGAGATCGTGAATACAAGCGGCTGAAATTAGTTTCCTCCGCAGGGTGTCTGGGCTTTCCCTTAAAGATAGGGTGAGAAGCTCAGTCATCTGGGAGGGGCTCAGAGTAGAGCCGCTGCTTCTCCGCATCGAGAGGAGTCAGATGAGATGGCTCTGGCATCTGATCAGGATGCCTCGTGGATGCCTCCCTGGTGAGGTGTTCCGGACACATCCAACCGGGAGGAGGCCCTGGGGAAGACCCAGGACACGCTGGAGGGACTATGTCTCCAGGCTGGCCTGGGAACTCCTTGGGATTCTTCCAGAAGAGCTAGAAGAAGTGGCTGGGGAGAGGGAAGTCTGGGCATCTCTGCTCAAGCTGCTGCCCCCGCGACCCGACCTCGGATAAGTGGAAGAGGATGGATATACATATACATTTACGCCATTACATTTACTTGAGTAACTTTTAAAAAAAATTATACTTCTAAGAGTAGTTTTACTGCACCATAGTTTTTACTTTTACTTCAGTACATTTGTGAAGAAGAAACGCTACTCTTACTCCGCTACATTGGGCAACACTCGAATCGTTACTTTTTTCCATTAGATAAAGTCTGACAGACAATTTTCAATCTGCTCTGTGTGGCATATGCTGTCAAGTTGCGCACACGCCTTCCATTGTGTCTCCAGCTCTGACGCGAGGTTTTGGATGTTCCCCAAATCAAGGCGCTGCAGCTTTGAGGACAGATGTTGCAGTTTTCGTTTGAAAGCTTTTACTGAGCTAATCATATTGACCATGGTTTTCTCTTTTCCTTACAGCTGTAAATTAAGCTCATTCAACATGTTGGTCAGATCAGAAAAAAATGGCAAGTCAGGTGGCCATTGATCGTTATTAAGTAGTTTGCATTTTACTTGTTTAATGACAAGGAGAAACTCCTTTTTCTCCGGCCAGGGGTCTTGAAATCTCACAGGAATCTCTCCCTAGCCATCTGCCTCAACAAAGGCATCTTTTATCATCTCTCCATCTTGGAAGGACTTCTTATGCTTAATGATCGAGTAACTCATCCGGAACAATGCTTCGGTGTGTCTGCCATTGCTTTTGAATTCAGCAAAGTGAAAAATGACGGCTGTCAGATTAACTGCAATTTTAGTTCCTTCTCCTTTCTCTTTCTCAGATCGCTTTTCGGAAGGAAGTCAGTTTTGTAGTTTTTATGAACAGTTCGAAAGTGCCTTTCCACATTTTCCTTCTTTGGAATAGGAATGATAGATTGACAGATCAGACAAACGTACTTCGATTGTGATATTGTGAGAAAAAAAAAATCCTCTTCCAATTCCACATCCAGCCCATAAGCAACAATTTTTTTTTAATCCCTTCTTTAGTCAATATAAATTGGAAGGATAACTAGATAACTTAGATAGCCGGAGTTTTGCAGTAGCTTGCGTGTTTGATCGTGTGTGCGGGATGACCAATGTGTTAAAAGAAAAGACATCTCACACTGGCCGCCCTGTATGTCAATCAAGTGGCAAATGCCATAGGGAGGATATATGATAGACTAACATTTAAAAATTTTTTTTTTAATGCAATGCGATCTACCTGCACTACCTTTCCGATCTACCGGTCGATCGCGATCAACGTATTTGGCACCCCTGGTCTAGAAGGAGAAGCATTTGGTGCAAAGCTTATGCTAGCGAGTGGGACATTAAAACAAGGAGAAATTATTCATTGCCTTCATATCTGAACCACTCATACATTTTCCTAGCCTGCTTCTTCAGAGCAGGGTCACAAAGCTGCTGGAGCCTATAATACCATATTTGTGAAAAATCAAGAATTCACAACATAACAAAATTTGTAAAAATAGTGGAAACGTTACTCTTTGACTAACTGATAAAATATAGATCTCACATGTTAGAACAAACAATGCAAAACAATTTTTTCATATGCATTACCTACCTTAAAGAAAGAAGTCCAAACAACATATAAATACTACAAGTATATAAATAAAAATAATGAAATCAATGGATATATACAACCAGCAGCTGAATGGAGCTACTCAAATGGCCATATTTCAGTATTATTTTGGAAAGTAATAAAGGGAAAAAATGGCATTTATACAGTTGGACAATACCACAATGGTGCAATATTTAAACTGACAGAAAGGCATAAAATCCATTGTCATTATAACTTCTCACACTATACACATGGGTATGATGAAAATCACTAATAATTAGCTAGATTATGGTGTATATACTATAGTTTGGATATAAAACAAAGCAACATCGACATTGTTAGATTCAGCATATATTTTGCCAAGTATGCTATGAAGAGCTTAGACAACCAAGATGCAACTGGGTCTTATAAAAATGGCTACCAAAGGTTACTTTATGTTAGGAACACACCCCCACTGTAACATAGCTAAAAAGGGGATAATGATAATCATGCTAGCATATGTAGAAATTGGCAGAAGGGAAGTATTAACATTATGGGATGAGAAAAAAACATTTCTGCAAACATGATAATCTTCTTCTTTTTTGTATTTGCATGCACATTATCTTATGATTCTGTGTGTCACCTGTAAATTTTTTCTCTCTTTCTCTTTAATGCATACTACCTCTTAACTGTCCTTCATTTACACTTTCTGACCACTGCAGTACACAACAGGATGTTTAAATGTGTAAATCAGTGAAAAACACCCAGCAAAAAAATAGTAATAGTAAAATAATAATAAAGTGTTAAAAAGAAAAAGACAATTGTGAAGGTCACACATTCGAGTTTTATAGTCCACAGGCTGATAATTACTAAAAGAAAATAATGGAAAAAGAATCTGACACACTCGAAGATGCCACTCAATATCTCAAAGCACTGCCAAACTTCCACAAATCAACAACAAAAAAAAAATTACATATCAGTATATAAGAAAAAAGCTTGATAAAAAAATGTTTGTGACGGTTAAACTATGCAAATACAGTAAAACTGCTGCACTGTAAGATGTCTTTGCACTCACAAATGTCAACAACACTTAAAATACAATACACAGTAAATGGTGTCACATATGTGCGCATGGGAAGCAGCTAAAGGGCTTGAATGTGGGTAATTCCATGCCAGATGAGAGGAGGGCAGTGTGCATTAACCCTTTCTCTTTTTCTCCTGCAGATTAGTCATGGAAAATCCCACCTGGCCCAGACGACATTACCTCCGGTTCTGGCATCAATGACCTCATTTCCTCTTACTAACTATAAAGCCGCCATTTTGTCACCAGTTCCATTCTGAACTTGGTTAAAATTTGTTTTCTTTGCCTGAACAGGAGCAAACCACAATATACGGGGTGGCTATCTCAAACCTTTTTTGTTTTTCTCATCCCTTTTGTTCTGACTATGGCTAGACAGAAAATCCACATGCAACAGTGCCTCCAATGTTATCGCCCATCAGACTGAGTTTCTGAAGCCCACCAAAATAGGTTTGTTTCAAATTTATTTTATTTAAGATTTCTACAGGCTGTGTTTTAGCAAACCTTCAATGATTAAGGGATTTTTTTGTAGCCTTCCCCAGATCTGTGGCTCAACACAATTCTGTCTCTAAGCTCTGTAGACAATTCCTTCAATCTCATGAATTGATGAATTGGATATTTCTCTGATACAGACTGTCAACTGTGGAATCTTATGTGGACCGGTGTTTGCCTTTCCTAATTATTTCCAATTAACCACAGGTGGATTCTAAACAATTTGTTGAGACCCCTCAATGATGATCGATATAATAGGATGCATAACAGTCAAATATCAAGTGTCACAGCAAAGGGTCTGAATACTTGTGTCTGTATGATATTTCAATATTTTAATTTTAATAAATTTGCAAAAAATTCTAAAATCCGGTTTTTGCTTTGTCATTCTGGAGTCTTCGGTTTTGATTGATGTTGGGGGTTCATTTAAATGATTTTAGCACAAGGCTGAATATAAAGTGGCAAGATGAGAAAAAAGAGAAGGTATATGAATACTTTCTGAATCCACTTTACATTATTTTAATATGCTACATTTGGCCAAAAGTTTAATGTATAAATATTTTAACCATTTCTGTTTCTAAACTTTCAGCTATTTTTATATTAGAAAAAAGAAAAGGGACACTTACCGGCTGGAGGTAGGTGATTACATAAAAGATGATTAAATTATCCAAGAAGTACAGGAATGCAGGAACAGACCATTTCATAAAATGTATCACATCTTTCCAGGAAGAGAAGCATAAATCTCTATAGGAGCGTTCTTCTGAAATAAAGATATATCAAAAATTAACAGACTTTTTAATCAAAAGAAATATCTATATCTATCTATCTATATCTATATCTATATATATATATATATATATATACATACATACTGTATATATACAGTATATAAAATTCTTTTTGCGTTTGAAATGGAAATTGCATATGACCACAGAACATATGATAATGCACTTGCGTTTGAAATGGAAATTACATATGCCCACAAGAGTCAGGTTACACAGAGAAAGTGCGACAGAAGCAGAGAGAGAAGGCTCGCTGATCAACGTATACAACAATCACAATTGAGGGCCTCACAAACACCCAAACAACGTGCTGAACAGAATCAAATTCGACGTATGCAGTATTCATAGGCTACCACGTCACACAGGCATCAGGGTCTGTATATCGAGGGATTCAATTATAACATTGAAAAAGATTATTGCCTACATCTAAAAGTTACAATAGGAGAAATGGACATCATGTGTGAGTACTGCCAAGCAAAGAAGTTTAAATTTGAATAATGTGTGATGTGTTGTTCAGACGGGAGGGTGAAATTAACACCTTTAAACCATCCACCTGAACTGCTGTTGTCTCTTACTTCTGGCGCAAATCCACATTCAACTCATTTTCTACAGAACAATAAGAAATACAATTCGTGTTTTCAGATGACATTGTTTGGCACCACGGCTGCTACCGAGAAGTCTGGCTTTATGCCGACATTTAAAATATGGGGGCAAATCTATCACAGAATTGAATCATTAATGCCATTGCCTGATGAGAGCCACAAATTCCTCCAGATACTGCATTTTATTTTTTTCCCTTGTGCTCAGTGAGCGAAGCCACTGGGTAATCTGTTAGTAAATTCTCCAAAAAAAAAAAAAACCCACACACACACGCCCCAGCAACTATGAAATCTTGATGTCAGGTTATTTAGTACATAAGTATCAAAACCAACAAGCAGGTACAATATTCATTTTCTCATCCAGTTTTTGGACCAGAATGAATATTGTCACTTTTTGAGGGTAGGAAAATATATATAATTTTTATTATTGTTTTAAAGCAGTACTATCTTAACCTAATACACACACATTTGAGTTGGCAAAAAACATACATAGACACACACACATACATACATACAGGTACCCCAGCAGATGTTGAATAAATATTTTGAAGTTGTGGTCTCAAAGCAACAAATTATTTGAGATAATGCAACATTATAACTGATCAAAACCTTCATTATATCTTTGTGTAAAAAAATAAACAAAAGCTCTACTGATCATCTAATTTACAGTATTTAGGCATAATTTGTTAATATGTAGTGAGCTACAGAAAAGTAAATTAACTGATTGTATTTGAAGATGACATACAAAAAAAAGTTCTGTTAAATGCAAGACATTAACTATTGATATGAGATGTATTTAACATCTGCAAAAACCCTGAACATACTGTAGCTCTTTATCTAGAGATACAGTAATTTAAAAAAATATGGTTCTCCACCACATCCAGATTCAGCACTACATGCTAGCTGCAATGCCTTGCCTAGTCTTGAGGGTGTGTTAACAGTTACCACATGTATTCACAAACTGGTTCCATGGTTAGTCTATTCCAGGTGGGAGTACCCAGAGTATTTAAGCAATTGTATAAATAATATAATTATTTACTTAATTAAAATATACCAGTCACATTCTTTCTAATAAGTAACAGCTCAGGTAGTGCCAATTAATTTATTTAAAATTACCTTGTACTATCACTCTCACTGACATCAACAAGCAAAATAACAGTTTGAGGCCTTCTGCACATATGTTCACAGTTGCAGGTATGTAGTCATACCTATCTTCTACAGTAGGAGGAGGGAAAAATGAGAATTTTATTTGTAACAGGTCAAGAGTTTAAATAAAAAATTTGATGTTAATTATCAATATATTTTAAACATCGGTTTATATTTAACAAAATAATTCACTGGGCCAGAAATTTTTCACTATTTAATTTCCAGTAAACACTTTCAAACATTACCCAAGATATTACAGATTACACAATCAAAACATATAACCACAGGTAAATATTAACCATTCATTGGTGTTAAATAAGAACAAAAAAGCGTAGGTTACACAGATAATAAAATATATGCGAAAAAAATTACAAATGTGAAAATGCAATTCATATTATTGGAATAATGCTTCTTTCTATACAGCCCCAAAAGCATGGAAAAAAATCAGGTCCAGAATAGATATTTAATTATCTGTTTAATGTATCTGCTTTGTCTTGTTTAGTTCTTTAATCATAATGTCATATTTACTTCACGTTAGTTTTAGCAACTTTATTTCATCCCACCAAAGAACCAAAAACATATATATAATGAAATGTTCCTTTTAAAATCAACCTATGACATTTTTTAGTTGCCGATTTCAGGTGCAGGTTACCAAAGTTATACATTATGCTCACTCCTAAAGTGGCCGAATGAAAGGGGTTTAGCAAAACCCATTAAAAGAAAAAAAATGCTCATAAGCAACATCTCTCCCTTGTAAATTTGCTCATTAGCATCAAACAGACATTGATTTCAAAATTACCCAAAACCATTTCAGCACATAAAATTTCATACCTGTTTATTTACATTCTAGTAATGTACCTTTTCAAAGAGGAATTATTAAAATCGGTTTATTTGTTTTAGATTTATGTTTTCAAAAACACTAAATTGAACCAAATTTATATACATTTACAGGTTACATAACAGTCCTTCAAATGGAATATTTAAGTCGGAGGCAATTAGATATGTTCTAGTAATGTGAACCAAGTTAAGTCTTTTGTTTTATAAGATGTTTGGGTGAGTATTTGGACACAACATAAACAATACCTGACACTTTTCTATTAAAGGCTATATCTTTTCACACTAAAACAAGCAAAACTTAAAATAAACTTTGCTTATTCATGTGCTTGTTTAAAGCAGATAATAACTGATAGCATGCTGGAAAGAATTCACTGGTTTCCAGTACCACAACATACCTGAATTTTCAGAAAATTTGACCAAAAGGATTCGGCTGCTGCCCAGTGTCACAAATCCACAACCCAGCACTAGTGTACACATGGTAGACCGTGAACAATGCCAAGTGCGTCGACAACAGTAAATGGCCATGGCTGAATGTTTTGCCAGGAAACTTGTCACCTGTAACAAAAGCATATTAAATTCATAAAATAATCAAAATATTTTCTAAAGGAAGAAATATACCTTTAAGACAGCAGCTAAATTCTTATAAAATGAAGACAGGCTACTCCATTTAAGTTTACCCAAACCATTTAGCATTGATCTTCTTCTTCTTCTGATCGTCACTTCATTCTTTTTCTAATGCTCATTACCAACAGGTGATATGGGTAGAGTTAACACAGTCACACTTAAAAAGGGAAGTGTAGACTTTGCAGATTTTATTTAATTTTAAAAATAAAAACAATATTGGTGTTTTTATTTTAATGTCTCTTAAATACCGAATCAAATATTCGATATCTTGTCCAAACATAAATACAAGTGGTTGTCAAAACCTTCTACTGTGCCAGGTTTGGAAAAGGCCAAAGAATAGCCATATCGTACTAGAATATGTAAAAGAAAAGTTTCTGTTATTTTTGTTTTATATGGTCCCATTTCTTGTTTAACAACCAAGTCAACACAGATGCTAAAAATAATTAAATCAAGTATGTTATCAATGAATTTCTAATGCTAGAGGTTATTAAACCATTTATTATGCAGTGTTGCCTAGTCAATGTGCACCAGGACCAGTCCTCTTCATTTGCCAAACCCACGGTATCGATTAAGAAGTTTCATCATAGCAAGACATTTCTCAAAGATGACCCGAAGTATGATCTTTAACTTTAACGGTTACAAAAAAAAAACCTTGCCACCTTGGGGTTAACTGTAATGAAGAACCAAAGAAGTCTATAGGACACTATAGGAATTAGTCTGGGGTTAGATAAATCCATTCTTCATGAACAACTAATATGTGCTAGGTCCATGCAAGCGGAGTGCCCAGAAGGTTGACTCCTGAAATGAAGCATCATTTCATCCATTGTTCCAAGGAAAGTCTTGAGCTAATAATTTCAGACTTGGAAAAATTCAAAAAGCATTTCAGAAATGGGGATGAATCTCATGTGCATCATTAAGACTCAGAATACAAACAATTAAAACAGAATAAACTTGGCATGTCTCCAATTCCAAAGAAATTCAAGGTCCAAATCACTTCCAGTAAGACTGTGAGTGTTGCAGTCGATAAGAGAAAACAAAAATTGACAAGGAATGCTTACGACCCATTCATCTTTTGCTTCACAACAATGCCTGTGTTCAAGTTGCATAGGTTTTAAAGGCTGCTGTGTGAAACTTTACACTAAAGGGATACCACGCCCACTTAATTCTCCAGAACATGTACAACTACTATTTGTTCTCCAATCTGAGGGCTACAACTTTATCCCAATGATAAAGATATAAAGTTAGTTACATAAGAATGGTTGCATAGGCAATACAAATCATTTTGAGTGTCCTAGGACATATTAGAGAATGGAATAACCACTGTATTAGTGTTGATGGAAATAATGCTAAAAAAAATAAAGCTTATTTGATCTAACTACTATTTCTCTTTTTTTTTTTAAAAAATAAAAATAAAAGAGCAAGCCCCTATTCCATCTCACTGTTCCATAAATCAATTTAATATATGGTCCCCAGATAGGGGACGTATCAGATATTAAACTGAAAAGAACAGATACTACACTTGATCTTAGCCAAAAGGCCGAGAAGCGATACTATTTCTCTTAACTGGCCAGTCTCAAACCTACTAGAGCACCAATATAAAAAGTTAACAAATAATACACAAGGTTTTTTTTCAATGGACAGTATTAAATATTGAAAACAAAATGTGGTGGGGAAGGAAGACTTATCACTTACATTTTTTCTCATTGCTATATAAAAGTGACTAACCAAGAGTGTAAAAGAAATGCTGTTCAATTTCACGAACCTACCTTAAAGCACAAAGACTGTAGATGTCAGCTTGTTCAACTGTTAATGCCACCAGAGCAGCTAGATTGTATCTTCAAATGACATTAAGACCTGCAATTGAGAGACTCTTTAAAGACCAGGAAAATTACATAGTATAATCTCCATCAGACATGTTCAGGATCTACTTTAAAAGTCAATCAAAGCAGTCTCAAGTATATGAAAAAAAAAACCAACTCTGAACAGCATTCTGGACCAGTGGTGCATGCACCCATATGGCATACATAAACCCTTTTCTGCATTATTTTAGCAATTGTGTTATTATCATTTACTATTACTACCCACTGTGTTTGTCAGGAATATATATTCTAATGCTAGAAGGGAAAATTAGCTGGTAATTAAATTTCATATTGAGAAGGTTCAGTAAAACAGTCACTTTTCTCCTTTCATTAATAGTTGAAGGGGCAGTTTGTAAGATCTGTCTATTAAAGATATACAAACATGTGTAGTGGGTACCTAGGAAGGTGCTAGTAAAATCCAGTGGTTTATTCAAGCTTCAAATGAAGGAAATTTATTTTTTCCACATTTTGTCTCCTGGCTGTGGTTACCAATTATTATCAGTTTGTTATTTACATTTACTAAGTTATTCTTTATATAGTGACCAACTAATATTGAAACTGCCAGATAAGGAAAATGGATGAACAGACAGTACGTACCATCAGTGCCTTGAGTATCCAAAGTCACTATTTTAGTATTCAGCTCAAGGTTTCAGGGATAGTGGCACATTGCACAACATCAAATGATCTTTACTTTATATACAGTGGTGTCTTTATATCCGATAATGTTTAACAGTTAAAGAGGCAAGGTAAAATTGTTTTAATTCTTTTATGTTGATGGTCAATGTCACACATTCCCATTTTTGAGATGCCTAAGATACAGATTACTGTAATTTTCTCTCCCTTAAATTGTTTGCCTTTTTGTCATTTAGGGACATGCTTTTACATATGAAGTGTGATCACCCTAATGTGTTGGGGAAATATTGTAAAAAATCTTATACAAACATGTTGTTGCGGGTCATTTTCACCCAGACAGTTTAATGTACAGGGAAGGGTGCAGAGACCCAAAACAAAAACATTTGCCTGGGTTGTTGACATGTGCGGAGGAGAGATGCTGGGTATATTGGGAGAAGGATGCTAAGGATAGAGCCGCCAGAGAAGAGGAAAAGAGGAAGGCCTAAGAGAAGGTTTATGGACGTGGTGAGGGAAGACATGAAGGTGGTGGGTGTAACAAAACAAGATATAGAGGACAGAAAGATATGGAAAAAGATGATCCATTGTGGCAACCCCAAACGGGAGCAGATGAAAGAAGAAGAAGTTGACAGTGGCATATTATCATCTGACGCATGTGAAAAGAATTTTGAATTGTTATGATAAGTAGGAGAATGGCTGATTAGTCTGTATGGTACATAGCAGTCAGGGATGGTGACATAATCCACTCCCTTGGTTTAGAGATGTGTGTTTTTTCCACTGCACCAAGTCACCACCTTTTGCTAACTTACAATACATAATTTAACCAAAGAATGTTCTTAGAATAATCACAATACATAAAGATGCAAGTCTGAGTTAAAGAGTGGGCATGAAGCCACAAATAATCCTAAACTACCACTGCAGTAGAGGAGGGGTTGACAACTTGGAAAGTTACAGCTACAAGCAGCTGCCAGTGCATGATTGCCTATTGTCTTTGGTTTATGTTTCAATATTTTGGATATGTCTGCTTACAATGCACAAATCATGCGGACTGAGACCAACCAGCAGAGACATATAGGCAAACTGCACTGATGCTGGGTCTTCCTGGATCAGCTAGGCAAAGCATTTATCAGTACAATGATCCGCCGGAGAAACATGCCATTTTGATCCCCTGAAGCTGCAGCTGTTGTGATGAAAGTACAAGCTTGTATTTCCAAACTCACAAGGAATCAAAAACAAATGGATTCAGTGGATTCACGCAACGGCAATACACAAAGACGTCAGGTCTGCCCCTCTCAAAAAGACAGCATCATTTGTGTACAGTGCAATAAGTTTATCTGCAAAATTCACACCATGAACATTGTGTCATTATGTGGGGAGTAATGTAAATGTCATTGCATTACATCAACTAAACAGCGTTATCAAAATTAGTAATAATTGAGTGTTTTCCACATTATATTTAATCTTTCTGAATGTTCTAAAAATCTGTAATAAAGGGTTTGTTGTTTTAATGCGATTCCTTTATAAAAACTGTGCGAGTCAATTTTTTCAGCATAACAGGAGAGTTAAGTATACTTATATATACACACACACACACATATAAGGCACGGTCGAATTGCATTACTAAATAATTATTATTCCTGTTTCATAAATACACAAAACAACACCATTTGTTTTAGTACATACTGCTACAAAAGAATATAAATCAATGATACAACACCAGTGACACCATTGCATTCAGATTCGGGCGTACATATGAAGGCATGAAAAACATAAACTTGCCATATGTTCAAAAACACAAAAAACAAATTAAAAAGTGGTGACACCTTCTGAAGCTGAAGTCTTAAATTACACCTTACCTTTTGTGCCAACGCATTCCAGGGAAAGTCATTTAATCTAAATCTCTTTGTATTGCATACTTAAACTACTTTTAGATCTCAAAAGGAGACAAAGTTTATCTGTTGAAAAAGATGCTCGAATGCATTCCCCACAACTGTAGTGCCGAAGCACAGCGTACTTCCGGCATTAATGACAGGCCCACTTTTGATTGGTCAGACGAGTGAGGATTCACAGAAAAATATGCCCTCGTGACTTACGTGTGATTGGTCAAACAAAAACGTCGTCATGAAATATGTGCTCGCGACAATTGCGCGAAGGGCTGTAATTGTGTGGCGAAAAATAGAAAATTTAAAGATTTTTTTTTCTCTCAATAACAAAATCAGAAAACCTGTGTTTAAAATATTGCACAGATGTTTTAATAAGACACGTTTTAAGTCCCATGATCGAAATGATGCCTGTGTGTTCTGTAAAGGAAATATTGAATATATATTTTTCATTGTAGATTTGTCGGCTCCTTTTGGTTAGATCTCTTCTTAGACTTCAAGAAAAGAATTGGTTGAAAGATATCAATTTAAAGATGCTATATACTTTTATGTTTTGATAAAACTTCCTTTAGCTCAGATAAATACAATATAATGAACACACTTATTAAACTGTCCAAATGTGTGTATACAAAGACGATACTCTCTAAAAGGTTGACCTCATTTACTATTTGTGTACGCACTGATTTATTGAAGAATACAACTACATAAGCTTGCAGTCTCAATAGAGATATCTTCTTGGACCGCTCAACAACAACAGGGTGCATTAGTCTTAACGTGATTCTGACGGAATGCCGCAAAAGTACGCAGCCTGTAAGAACTTGAGAAATCTGCAGGGGGTTAAGATGTGCAAATTGTCGTGCTGTCTTTATTTTCATGGCGTATGGCAACTGTACATCAAAAATATGTACTTATTATAAGGGTACAAATATCGCAGCCATGCCGCTGGTACAGTTGCAATACCCCCTAAGAGAACAGAAACTATGCCACGCTGATGTATATAATTCGTGCTTCCAATTAAAGAAAACAACATTTTGAATTTGTAAGCATGTCTTTTATGATACTGTGAAATGTTAATGCTTAGGTACATTTTTTTACATATTTTTGGACATAGCATATGTACAAGCTGTGCACTAGTTATTTGACACTGTTCCAAGGAATTTGATAGGCTTAGTTAACTGTCCTTAATAAATAACCAGCAGTTGTTCTAGTGCTATGAAGAAATTGAGTATGTCATAAAGTATTTTGTAAACTTATATCCATCAGTAAACATACTTGGAGGTTATTTCAGTGAAGTTTAGATATGTCTCAAGACCCAATGTTACCATATAGATTTCCAGCCCTTAGTGTAAATCATAATTTAACTGACATTTGCTGAGATGATAATCCACAATGCAAACAGTTTAGTTGGAGGAAAAAATGTCTTCATTCACTGCAGAACTGACATATGGTTAATGTTAAAGGACCTCCTGTCTTACTAGGGAGTCCACATTTTACAAGTTATTTTAAAACCACAAAAATAATTACAATTAAATTAAACTTAGACAGCAAAGGACAAGTAACAGAAAATGTTTATATTCAAAGCTAAATCACAGTCTTAGAAAGTGATGTACTGAAGGTTATAATTAATAAGAGTTTTGAAAAATATGGGAAATTAGATAATGATAATGGAGAATTGCAAAACACATTTCCACAAATATAATATCCTTTGATCAATTGTGACTTTGATAAGATTTACTGAATGTTGCTAAAGTTAAGCTAGGATACCTGGAGAAAAAGCTTTTTGTCACTATGCACCAAACCTGTGGAATAGCTTGAGAAGTTAGCACTGTTGATATTTTTATATGGCAGTTAAAATATACTTGTTTGATCCTTTCTTTTAATTGATTTTTTATAGTATAAACATGGATGGATGGATGGATGGATGGATTTTTATAGTTTAAATAATGTTTTCTATTGTTTTTAATTTGCATTTAATATGTTTCTTTAACTTGTTTTCTGTTATTCAATTTAGTAATTTGTTATTATTTTTCCTTCTGCTTTATTGTTAAAATTCTAAATTTAATTAAAAGTGTTCAATATTTATTTTGTTTTTTAACTGTTGGATTATTTTTATTCTTTTTTCCTAATAAGCACCTGTGAGAGGTAAAAATAAATAAATAAATACATTTAATTAAATTAAATAAAATAAATCTTTCCTGGCCTGGGAGTGTTAAGTGATTCTCAATATGTGCATAGTATATAGTGTGTTCTGGTTGCCACGTTAATAGCATGTTGCTACCATAAGCATCATCGGAACAGGCAGAATCAAAATGAAGAGAAGCAAAGTGGAAAGTGTGATACACGACAATTTGTTTAACTAGATGATTTGAATAATTAGTCATATTATACCTTGGGGAATTGATGTAAAAGTGAGTAAAATAGTATTGTAACTCTGACAAATAGCTAGAAGTATATGCAATATGCTTCTTGTTACACTTTCAAGAAGGAATACTAAATATATTTACGCTTGCAACCTAGGTCATTAATAAGTTAACAGACCCAGCAATTATTTAAATTTGCTTATTCACACTTCACAATAGTGATACAATGTATTTGTAATCTGCACTTGGATGGTGTTACTAGAGAAAGGTGTTATACAACAGTTGAAAGTAAGAGTCCTGAATTTCCTGAACCATTATTTATAATTTTGAATAAATAGGCCTGGTTCTGTGATTTTATTTCTGCATTGTATTTGTTAATCTGAACCTTCAGTAATTTTCCAAAAAACAAATAACCACATCCCTTATTGCTACATTCTCATCCTGTAACTGTGTCTCTCACACAAGTTAACTGCAAGAACTTCCTCATTCAGAAGTATGAATCAGAATTGACCCTTTTCTCATATTATTTACTACCTGTTCTAACATATGCAATCTTCTCCTTTGACATAGCATGCCATTTGTTTGGCCATTACCCTGAGATTGAGAAACAAATTCTTGAAAAGGATAGACTGAATAAAAACAACAAATCTTATTGCATTCATCCTCCCATCAGTTTTTCTTACTCATTTACTATTTCAGTGCAACTTAAATACAGAGGTAATGTTTTCAGTTTTGTAGTTAGGAACAAACATTTTAATATACACTCACCATTCATTAGACAGGCAGCTATTGTGGTGGCTAAATCTATTGACTTTCAGCTCACTGTGTGACTCTGAGCAAGTAACTTAACTGCCTGTGCTCCGACTGTCTGCAGTTGTAATATATCCTCACCTAACATAAATGTATAAGTCAGCTTTGATAAAATTTTGAGCAAAATAAAACCTATTGTTATTGTTGTTGCTATTATTTTTAACAAATGTTGGCTTTAGTTGTTTTCCCAGCTTACTGCATTCCCATAATTCGATGAAGTGGGTTTGGGAAAAATAGATAACCAAAGTGTATTACACAGAGACTAACAGAAATAATATTTATCCATACATCCTTTAATTTTCTTACTCACTTAAGCCAAATTTTTATGGTTATAGAAGGTCGGAGTCCTACCTAGTAACACTAGGGGTAAGGTAGGAGCCAGTCTTCAACATGGTGCAAGTCCACTGAAATTTGAATAAATCATCCCTTTAATAAAATGTTGGTAATAAAAATAAACAAAATTAGAGACCATGAGGGAAATCTTGTTGAATAAAAGACTGCAACAGAGTGGAAAGCTGGATAGAATATTACCTTAAAAAGGCCAAGAAAGATGCAGTAGTCGAATGGGACTTTCTGGAAATAGGAATAGTAAAAAAGGCAGACTCAGTGGCTGCATAATTAAAAAACTTCACTACATTGTTAATCGAATTCCCCCATTGAGTCACTATCTAACACTAAACAAGCCGCCTGATCTACATGTTCTGAAACTGTAAAAAAAAAAAGGGTTTCTGCATTTTGTTTGAAACAAAAGATAAAAAATTAATAAAAACAATCAGAAGTTCTAATTAAATTGTGCTATGTATATAAAACATGGTAAAATCTTGTTGACTGTAAATGGTTCCAACCATAAAAATAGGTGGAGTTTAACAATGACATTTAAAAATCTCTTAATTGAAATAACAATTTAGAGGAAGTTATGCAAGAAACAAACATATAATAGTAGCAAAACGCTCCGTGGATTTAAAAATGCAGAAATAAAAGATTTGCTTACATCCTGTTTAGGCAGACAGTGTTAATGTGGTGCAAGAATCTGTATTCCCATTTATAAGGCTAGAAGGCCATTTCATACCAAAGACCCACAGTGGGACTGTAAGAATGTCAACTATGTGCTCTATGTAAATGGTGATATAATGTATTTGTAATCTGCGCTGGAATGGTGTTAGGTGTTATACAACATGTTTATTTGTAAATCCCATTAATCACTACTTATGCAGCACCCTTAAACAGTTTTTCACGCACACAAAGGTTAATTTTACGGGAATAACTACAGAATATACAATATAAATTAATTATATTTTTCATTTTGAAATGTAGATTATTAAAAGTCAAGTCTACAGCAAATATACTTGCTACAAAAGTGCCAATAAATTACAGTGTTCTGCCGTGTTCTTCTGTATTTCCCTGAGCATATCTCCTTCATAGCATAAATTCATGTATATGGATTCAGAACTAGAGATAGGTTAGAAAATGCACAGATGGAAATACTTGATTTTCCAAACGCACTTCTTTTAATACCGAGAGGGCATGGGAAAGCATTTGATAGTGTTGACTAGAGGGCAGAAATCATCTCTAGACAGGATGACAGCCTATATCTCAGGAAACCAGAGATGGAAAGTAACGAAATACATTTACTTTCATTTTTTTAATCTAAATACCTTTACTGCCTAAAAATTATATTTAGTACCAATTGTACTTCGTTACATTTTCAAGTCAGGTTCATTACAAATAACAATTATCTGGCTACATGCAAAAACTACAGACAAAAATTTTGTGGGTCGTAGGTCCTGATTTGCAAACTCGAAGAACTTTAGTCGATATTATAATCATGCAGTTAACTCGTTTCTTCCAGCAGAGTAACATATTTCAGTATGTCACGGTGTAATAGAGCAGTTTATTGGGCACCGTTGCCCCATCATGCCTCTCGTCAGCTGTGACTATAGTTTTTTTCTTCATGTGGAGATTTGTAGTGGCAGCAGCGACAATCTTCTTTAGAAAAGAAAGAAAGAAAGAAAGAAAGAAAGAAAGAAAGAAAGAAAGACGGTACAGGTTTGGTCATATTTAGAAGTGCTGTTCGGTCCCAAGTGCATAAAACCTAACAGCTTCATTGTGCGGTGTAAACTGCACCCCAAAAACTGTGAAGTTACCTCTCTATGCAAATTTCTTCCTCACATTTACAAAAACCTGATTTTGAAACATAGGGGGCGCCTAAAATGCAGTATAAATGATTACAAAAGCATAGTTAGTTGCACTGAATATTGCTGCGAATATTGTAAATTTCTGATAACCACTTATTGTTACGAATGAAGCAGTGACCACTGACCAAAAGAATAAGCAAAATGACAGGCGGCATCATTTTAAAAAAGATGTTCCCCTTCTGTGCGTAATTGTAGGTGCACTTAGCACATATGCAAATGATTAAACATGCGTAGTGTGCATTAGTTAGTTTGTAATATTTAGCAGTAATTTCTGTATAATAATAAGGGGGCTTGAATCGTCAAAACGAGTCCGTAGTGCCTACCTTTCACGGTGCATACTACACCTAAAATTGGTCAAACGAAAGGCTTAGCAAAAAACTCCTTTGATGTGTTATTCTGACGACACACTCATTCTGTATTTGTCTAAGCACATTTCAGCTGAACAGCTGAAATATGAATAGTACTTTTCATCGCCCAATAACTTCTGCAACACCTCCCTACACGTTTGTTCAACAGTACTTAAGACTGTGCATCACAACCGCAACAGTTTTACTGTAGCTGGTTTATTGATGTATTGACGCCCTACTTTGATAATTAGAGATAACATATTAAGCATGGTTTGAGTTTTTAAAAATGAATTCTTTATGCTGGTTATATACAGATTGCACTTCATTCAAAAGCATTTTGTCTGCTAATGCACTTCATTTGCAAAACTGTTTTTCTTTACTGGAGGCCTTGTTTCAAATTATACTTTATAATGATAAGTACATTTTGCATTGTGAGCTACAGTATTTAGAGATGATTTTGATTGTGTGCATTATCGAGGGATTTTACCTTAATATAGCTGCTTTATAGCACCCCACGTGTACAGTCTTACCTGCACATGGACAGCTGCTTTAAGCAAAGAGACTTGCTAGCTTAGCATAAGTAGACCAAACGGTTCAGCTACACCTGTGCCAATCACCAAAGCAGGTGCCCCTTCACCACGTTGCTTTGTATTGAAGATGTGTCTTCTCATCTGCTAATATAGGAATATGACAATCACCCACACCAGGTGCTCTTAACAATATACCTTGACCCAATCAAACAGTATATAATTAATATTATTATAAAGCAACAGTAATAAAAGCAACAGTAAAACTGATGGTAGCAAAAGTAGGAAATATATTTAAAAGGAGACTTTAAAGGTTAAGACCCACTACACTCAGGTCCCGCTTCACATGGTTTGTCATGTGGTGGGTGTGACAATGTGCTATAAGCACATGCTCCCAGCCTTGCTCTTTGTTCTTCTCTGCTCTTATTGCTTTTTCTTCTCCTTCTCTGCTCTTCTTGCTTTTCCTTCTCCTGCTCTGCTCTCCATACCTTCCTTCCTTCTCTGCCCAGCATGAACAAAAACTTAAAGGCCTAACTTCACTTCGATTTTGAAAGTAACAGTGATTACAAGAATAATCAAGCAGTGTTTGCCTTTCTCAGGCTGCTTGTACATTCCAATCCTAATTACTCCAGGTCTAATAAATTAACAATCTGTTTAAGATTCAAAAAGAATGATCTAAAAGATACAAGGTTCATGTCAGTAAAGATCTTCTTCTTTTGGCTGCTCCTGTTAGGGTTCACCATAACAGATAATCTTTCCCCATATTCCTGTCCTCTGCTTTTGTGAAAGATACAAAATTTAAAATCAATATATAGCAGTTGATTAAAATAAATATAAATTTTGTTTAACATAGAATAAATGAGTCCAAGGAGTCTCCAATCAAAAAAGTCAAAAGGTACAAGTTTTCCAATCTTATTTTATAAACTGATTCAGTTTTGAACATTAGAATTGCTTACTTTTATACCAATTAAACATGTCATTGTTTGGATATTTTAGTATTTCAAATATACTGTTTACTTCATTGATGTTCATTTTATTGTAATAGGCTGAGATGAGTGTGGTCAATAACTTTTTAATAACAAACTAAATAATGTAGCAGCCTTATTGATTTCAAATTGCAATTAGTATAGTACACATATAATAATAAAAATATGTTGACTTGTTTTCATAAGAGAGTATGCGGCACTTTGCAGTTGTTAAATGACTCAGTTTGCTAGAAGTAGACGAAGACTGTTTGAAATCAATGCTGTGTCACTGCTGTGCGGATTATTTAGATTCTGGGCAAATGATGAAAATTTCGATATGTTGAAATCTAGTAGAAAGTCACAAAGAAACAGATAACACTGGATCCTTTAATCGTATTTGGTCTTTGTTTGGAATTTCATTTCTTAATCAGTCAATTTTTGACATTTAATAGAAAAATTGGCAGTTGAAGTTCAACTCACACTTTACCTGACCTCCTTGGTCCCTCCCATAGGTGGTGAGCCCATGAGAAAGGGGGACCCATGTTGCCTCTTCAGGCTGTGCCCGGCCAAGCCCCATGGGTTCAGGCCCGGCCACCAGGCGCTCGCCATCGAGCCACACCTCCAGGCCTGGCTCCAGAGGGGGGCCCCGGTGACCCGCGTCCGGGCGAGGGAAAACGCCGTCCAAATTTTTTATTCGTCATAGAAGGTCTATTGAACCGCTCTTTGTCTCATCCCTCACCTAGGATCAGTTTGTCTTGGGTGGCCCTACCAGGGGCATAAAGCCCCAGACAACAGAGCTCCTAGGATCATTGGGACACGCAAACCCCTCCACCATGATAAGGTGGCGGTTCAAGGAGGTGCGCTGCAGACCTCGACTCAGGACGTTGTGGGTCGGTGGGGTGAGTACTTCGAAGACCTCCTCAATCCCACTAACATGCCTTCCAATGAGGAGGCAGAGCCTGGGTAGTCGGAGGTGGGCTCCCCCATCTCTGGGGCTGAGGTCACAGAGGTGGTCAAAAAACTCCTTGGTGGCAGGGCCCTGGGGGTGGATGAGATATGCCCGGAGTTCCTCAAGGCTCTGGATGTTGTAGGACTGTCTTGGTTGACATGTCTCTGCAACATCGCATGGACATCGGGGACAATGCCTCTGGATTGGCAGACCGGGGTGGTGGTCCCCCTCTTCAAAAAGGGGGACCGGAGGATGTGTTCCAACTACAGAGGGATCACACTCCTCAGCCTCCTTGGAATAATCTGATCGGGGGTTCTGGAGAGGAGGGTCCGTCAGATAGTTGAAACTCGGATTCAAGAGGAACAGTGTGGTTTTCGTCCTGGTTGCAGTAGAGTGGACCAGCTCTACACCCTTAGCAGAATCCTGGAGGGTGCATGGGAGTTTGCCCAACCAGTCTACATGTGTTTTGTGGACTTGGAAAAGGTGTTCGACCATGTCCGTCGGGGAATCCTGTGGGGGGTGCTCTGGGAGTATGGGGTACCGGGCCCCCTGATATTAGCTGTTCGGTCCCTGTACAACCGGTGTCAGAGCTTGGTCCGCATTGCCGGCAGTAAGTTGAGCCTGTTTCCAGTGAGAGTTGGACTCCGCCAGGGCTGCCCTTTGTCAACGATTCTGTTCATAACTTTTATGGACAGAATTTTTAGGCGCAGCCTGGGTATTGAGGGGCCCCAGTTTGGTGGACTTAGGATTGGGTCACTGCTTTTTGCAGATGATGTTGTCCTGTTTGCTTCATCAGGCCGTGATCTTCAGCTCTCTCTGAATCGGTTCGCAGCTGAGTGTGAATGTGAAGCGGCTGGGATAGGAATCAGAACCTCCAAATCCGAGACCATGGTCATCAGCCGAAAAAGGGTGGAGTGCCCTCTCAGGGTTGGGGGAGAGATCCTGCCTCAAGTGGAGGAGTTCAAGTATCTTGGGGTCTTGTTCACGAGTGAGGGAAGAATGGAGAGTGAGATCGACAGGCGGATCGTTGTGGCGTCCGCAGTGATGCAGGCTCTGTATTGGTCTGTCATGGTGAAAAAGGAGCTGAGCCGTAAGGCAAGGCTCTCAATTTACCAGTCGTTTAAAGTTCCTACCTTCACCTATAGTCATGAGCTATGGGTAGTGACCGAAAGAACAAGATCGCAAATACAAGCGGCTGAAATGAGTTTCCTCTGCAGGGTGTCTGGGCTTTCCCTTAAAGATAGGGTGAGAAGCTCAGTCATCTGGGAGGGGCTCAGAGTAGAGCTGCTGCTCCTCCGCATCGAGAGGAGGCAGATGAGGTGGCTCGGGCATCTGATCAGGACACATCCTGGACGCCTCCCTGGTAAGGTGTTCCGGGCACGTCCAACTGGGTGGAGGCCCCGGGGAAGACCCAGGACACGCTCGAGGGACTATGTCTCCCGGCTGGCCTGGGAACGCCTCGGGATTCTCCCAGAAGAGCTAGAAGAGGTGGCCGGGGAGAGGGAAATCTGGGCATCTTTGCTCAAGCTGCTACCCCCGAGACCCGACCCGACCTGACCTTTCTTATGGGTTTGTCTAAAGTACATTAAAACATTTTTAAATACTAAATTATAATAAAGGCATTGAAATATGTTTTAATTATTATTGTGAACTACTAGAAATAAAAATAAGTGGTCAGCTTCCAAATCTTTAAATTGTATTCCAGTGAAGGGTAGAATGATGTGCTTTGTAATTGATAATGAGCTCATTTTTATAGAAGCTTACAATAAAAAACTAACTAAATCAAGAAGGTTGCTGTTTGTTTTGTTTAGACTATATATATATATATATATATTTCATATATACTGCTCAAAAGAATTAAAGGAACACTTTTTAATCAGAGTATAGCATAAAGTCAATGAAACTTATGGGATATTAATCTGGTCAGTTAAGTAGCAGAGGGGGTTGTTAATCAGTTTCAGCTGCTGTGGTGTTAATGAAATTAACAACAGATGCACTAGAGGGGCAACAATGAGATGACCCCCAAAACAGGAATGGTTTAACAGGTGGAGGCCACTGACATTTTTCCCTCCTCATCTTTTCTGACTGTTTCTTCACTAGTTTTGCATTTGGCTACAGTCAGTGTCACTACTGGTAGCATGAGGCGATACCTGACCCTACAGAGGTTGCACAGGTAGTCCAACTTCTCCAGGATGGCACATCAATACGTGTCATTGCCAGAAGGTTTGCTGTGTCTCCCTGCACAGTCTCAAGGGCATGGAGGAGATTCTAGGAGACAAGCAGTTACTCTAGGAGAGCTGGAGAGGGCCATAGAAGGTCCATAACCCATCAGCAGGACCAGTATCTGCTCCTTTGGGCAAGGAGGAACAGGATGAGCACTGCCAGAGCCCTACAAAATGACCTCCAGCAGGCCACTGGTGTGAATGTCTCTGACCAAACAACCAGAAAGACTTCATGAGGGTGACCCAAGGGCCCCATGTCCTCTAATGGGCCCTGAGCTCACTGCCCAGCAGCATGCAGCTCGATTGGCATTCGCCATAGAATACCATAATTGGCAGATGCACCACTGGTGCCCTGTGCTTTTACAGATGAGAGCAGGTTCACCCTGAGCACGTGACAGAAGTGAAAGGGTCTGGAGAAGCCATGGAGAACATTATGCTGCCTGTAACATCATTCAGCATGAGCAGTTTGGTGGTGGGTTAATGATTGTCTGGGGAGGCATATCCATGGAGGGTCACACAGACCACTACAGGCTTGACAAAGGCACCTTGGCTGCCATTAGGTATCAGGATGAAATCCTTTGACCCATTGTCAGACCCTATGCTGGTACAGTGGCTCCTGGTACACGACAATTCCTGGCCTCATGTGGTGAGAGTATGCAGGCAGTTCCTGGAGGATGAAGGATTTGATACCATTGACTGGCCACCACACTTTCCTGACCTAAATCCAATAGAACACCTCTGGGACATTATGTTTTGGTCCATCCAATGCCACCAGGTTGCACCTCAGACTGTTCAGGAGCTCAGTGATGCCCTGGTCCAGATCTGGGAGGAGATCCCCCACAACACCCTCTGTCATCTCATTAGAAGCATGCACCGATGTTGTCAGGCATGTATACAAGAACACAGGGGCCATACAAAGTGCTGCGTACAATTTTGAGTTGCTGCAATTAAATTTTGGCAAAATGTACTAGCCTGCCACATAATTTTTTCACTCTGATTTTTGGGGTGTGTTTTAATTCAGGGCTCTGTAGGTTGATCATTTTCATTTCCATCAAACGATGTGGCATCCTTTCGTTCCTAACACATTACCCAGTCTATATCAGTATAGATATCCAGGAGGATTTCTTTTTCCCATTGAGATCTGATGTGTTTTCAAAGTGTTCCTTTAATTTTTTTGAGCAGTTTATGTATATACACAGTCTAAATTTGTTTGAAATGTACTTGCTCTATCACAGTACACCATTTACTATACAATATCTATATACTGAACAGTATCTAACTGCTATGTACTCTATATTCTGTTCACAGTTTCCAATGCACAGCTTAGATATTTGAGGATACTTATTAATTTATAGTAATTTTTTTTTTCTAAAGTAATTTAATTGTACTACTACTTGAGTAAATTTTATAAGCCTACCTTTTTTACTTTTACTTGAGTATAGTTTCCATATCAGATACTTTTACTTGAGGAAATTTTTATCTATGTAATAATACCTCTAGATTTGTTGTTTACTTTCTCCAACTCTGCAGGGGACACTTACTCAAGCACATACCCACACTTATTGATACCTAGATAATTTGGCATTGCCACTCAACCCAATATAGTCTTTAGCATGTAGGATGAAATCATACTATTCAGGTTAGAATCTCACACAGACTTATAGGGACTGAGCAAAATTCCCAGGGTCAGCACACTAGCCAAGATTTGGATTCAGGACTATATGGCTGTGAATGCAGTGATTTTATATACAGGGTAATGCCTCTACTTCTGCAGCAAATCTAGATGTCCCTATCTATTCTTAATCACTAACTTCATAGGTGCACAGTAGAGTCTAGTCTATATTCCCTGACTCTACAATATTCTGGAATGGCACCTTCTCAGGCCTGGATTACAAAGCATCCCAAGAGTTCTGAAGATGGCACACAGCTTCTTTCTGTTAAGTACATGCAACATATAACACATGATGACTTAGCACAAACAGTATTATTATATATCTTAGTTATGCTGCACATTCACATTTTTCCCCCACCGTTGTTTCAAACAGCAGATAACAACTAGCATTCATGCTACTGTGTTTCAAGAATAGTTCTCATTCTCGTGTGACTACTCAGCTTCCATCTCCTTGAAAACTGCACAAGCATTTCTGATGTGTGTTTTTGATATTTGTAGTCCGATGTTGCATTCAATGTACAGTGTTGTATTCATTGTCAATTGTTTGTGTAATAATTGTGTTACTAGTCAGTGAGAGGCAAGCAGGTAAACCAAGTTAATTCCATTAGTGTACTCCTAACCAAAAGGTACATCATACATATTAGATATAGGCAACCCCTCACAGAATGTCAGTCTGTTTATAACTGGTGACATGTTAAAATTAAGACTGAACCCAACAGACAGGCTTAGCAAATGGTTGAGATTAACCGATAAATGAAACTGTCTTCTAAACTGCCTTATGGACAGCAGATCACAAGTGAAAAGAATGTCAGATTACATGTCAGCTTTGAAGAAATTAAGAAATCTATATTGAAAACAAAAATTTTCTTTGATTTACTGATAGAGAGATTCACTAAAAACACTACATACTTGAACAGAATGTTGTTGACAAATCATATATAGTTTGAAAAAACCATTTGACAATGAATCGATATGCAATTATCATATCATATCAATGATCATGCAATTACTAGATGTATCTGTGCTGAACAGCAGGTAAAGTTCATTGGTGGCTTGACAAAAGAGTCTGCAAAGTGGCAAAAAAACTATGCCTGCTGATGTATTTTTATTTTTAATTTATTTCATTTATTTTTATTTTTGAATTTAATTTTTTTCTTAGTTTTACTATAATAGCTGAAAATACTTCATATTGTGAAAATAATTGCTGCCAGAATAATGTTTTTAAAATGTTCCTTCCATTTTCCAGACTATTTGCTGTTTTTGTGGTTTGTGCTTTGACAAGTTTTTCTGTGGTTCCCTCAAAACAACTTTGGGCATATGATGGTTCAAGTCTGGGGCCCCTGTCTCCCAAAACCCATCCCTGGTTATTGTTCCTATAGTGTTGTGGAACCTCCAAGTGTTCCTTAGCAAACCTGAATAATACACAACATCCAGGTGGTCTTTAGCAAGCCTGTGATAGAAGACAATGTTTTTATGTAGAGAGCAATGTTTTTCTACATGGTAAATTCCCATGAACTCTGTTCTTTTTGTGCTTTTTCTCATGGATGAAGATTTCAATAAGTATTAAAATGCCGGAAGATTACTAGCCAATACCCTTTTTTGTCACCTGTTTGAGCATTATACAGTGTGCTCTTGCAATGATCTTTGCAGGATACCAAATTCGGAAGGTAGCAATCCTACTTAATATAATACATTTGTAAAGTGTTTTTCTAACTGTGCACTGATGCTGGTATAGAGTTCTTTAAAAATTATTTTTATGGCTCCTTTAAACTTCATTGCCGTCAACATCTTTTCTCCAGAAGTTCTTATAGATTTGAAGTTCAGGCCTCAAATCTCAGCCTCATCACTGTTGTCTTTGCAACCTTTCTGTTTATTAACATGAGTTTTACCTTGGGTTCTCTGATTTTGCTCTCACATCCCAAATTCATCAGAATTAGTAGTTGACTTTAAATTGTGTATCAGAGGCTATATTTACACTAGAGCTTAGCTTAATTCTCATTTTTCTACTAAAATGTGACAAAGATTGGATGTGACCTGTGTTTGAACATTTACTGTACTTTAACTTGGCTGATTTTAGGACCTTCGTCCTAATTCTGCATTGAAAATCAGTTTTGCATTACATTATAGTGCTGAGGCAGCATGCAATTGAAAAGAAAAAGATGTGGCGGACTAAGAATTGTGCACCTTAAACACAGAATTTCTGAGAAAGTTTTGCAGACAGAAACTGTCTAGGGCAACCAAATGGCCCTGTAGAAATTCTAAAACTGTCAAACCACTATTTTTCATATAAACTATTTTTGTTTATTGTTCCCACCAGGCCTGATTTTTCTCACATGTCCAATGGTTACTACAAACTGATACAAAAGTTGTAACTGCAATTCAGCTAGGCAATCTTTATGATTCATCATTTTTATTTGTTTTTTATGCCACCATGAGCTGACAAATTCACAGACATCCTACACTGCAAACTTTGTGAAAGGACAGCAGCAGCTGTCATGCTGATCAGATTCAGGGTGCTCTTCTATCAGTCTCGCCTTTGTCTGATTAATTTGTTTTTATTAAACTTGCACAAAAAGAGAACATTCAGATATATTTTTTTCACACTTATATTAGATTCTTAAACTTAATTTGAATAGTGAAACAAAAAATCAAATGTGAGCCACACACTGGAATTAAGTCACTTGCAGCTGCAGCATGAGACAGGTGTTCTATCAATCTGGACTACATGTGTTGCCTTGTGCCTGGCACTGCTGTGGCTCTCACCATCAGTAATATAGGAAATAGATTGGGAAAGTGAAGCTTAAATAATATGAAAGCAAAACAACAAAGGTGAAAAAGTATTTTAATTTGCTGTTAAGGTTTATTCTATATGAAAAATATTGTGCAAGAAAAATAAAAAATGCAAAAAAAAAACAACAACAAATAATTACAGCAGAAATGGATTTATGTCCATCCTGTCAATTTCATACTCCTATTTTTTATATTCCACCTCTCTAGATAGATAGATAGATAGATAGATAGATAGATAGATAGATAGATAGATAGATAGATAGATAGATAGATACTTTATTAATCCCAAGGGGAAATTCATATAATCCAGCAGCAGCATACTGATACAAAAAACAGTATTAGAGTAATAAAAATGCAGGTAAAAACAGACAATAACTTTGAATAATGTTAGTGTTTACCCCGCACGGGTGGAATTAAAGAGTCGCATAGTGTGGGGGAGGAACGATCTCCTCAGTCTGTCAGTGGAGCAGGATAGTGACAGCAGTCTGTCACTGAAGCTGCTCCTTTGCCTGGAGATGACACTGTTCAGTGGATGCAGTGGATTCTCCATGATTGACAGGAGCTTGCTCTATATCAAGTATATTTGAAGCTCTATATTGGATGTATAACCCGGTGTTTTTCTCACAATGGACCACTACATCATTATATAATTTATTCATGCACCGTCTTCTGTTGAAGCTTTGTCTTTATATGGCTGTTTATACTCACAATCACAAAAATATACTGTAGATAAGATGTGATTAAAAGCTGTGGACCTCGAACTCTAGGGTTGTGCGGTATCTTGCTACTGACACCATGTACTGTAATCCAATTGGAAAAAAATACAATCCACTAAAATAAGTATATTGTGAACTAGTCATGCCCTAATAAACGACTTTAAAGACGGTTACCGTTCTTGTGCTAACAATTGACCATATGCTCTTTCTTTGGATATACTTGTTTTGCTTAAACTTTTGCAGTGGTGTACTCTCAGTATTCCGGAAAACTACGGTAAAGTCTAAAATAAAATTTTCATTAGATGCCAAGTTATTACAGTTAAGAACGCGGGCAGCGTGTTCTTTTTTAGTAGCATTTAGCAATATTATACTTTGTTATTGTTTTCTTTGTGTTGTTTTTTCTCCTTGTAATTTTCTTTGTGATTACTTTGATATTAAACAACAAAGATTAGTTGATTTGCAGTAACCTATGCAGTGAATATGCGTACAGTGCACGCACACGCCTCACTAAGCAAGTTTAACTTTAAGGGCTGTTAAACAAATACAGTATGACTCTGAATTTTACAGACACCTGTTTGTTAGTATTATGTTTTTTTTTACACCCTGCCGCTCTAAATTTGGAGAGTGCTGTTTTGAGTAACGGAAAAGATGATGTTACTTTCTTAGCAATTCGAAAGTACGAACACTCCTGCAGAACACACGTACACAGATAAGCAAATGTTAAAGTAGGAATTATCCATTTCTTTTCGGCCTAGAACGGCAAGACGCAAGAATGGAAAGTGATTTTCCGCTCGACAACAGATTGACAAGTGACTCTAGCAACTGAATGAATGGTTGGCATAAACTGATTAGCATATGCCCCACCCAAATCCACGTTTATTTGCCCTGCGCGAAGCACTTCGACAACGACGAACGGATGAGGCGGGGTGCGCAAGCGCTTGTCTAAACTAGAAATCAGGTGGCTTATGTCATGTGACCCACTGGTAGTGTCGTAAGAGGGTAGTCTCTGCGGGTGAGAGGTGAAGAAGAAACGTTGTACCTTCTGTTCGTTAGGGTTGGGTGTAACAGGAAAATTAATCATCACTGCCGGGTTGGTTTGAAGAGTCTTCGGTTCAGGAAAGCACGATGCAGAATGTCATTAACTCCGTGAAAGGGACTGCTCTAGGGGTGGCCGAGTTTCTCACTCCAGTGCTCAGGGTAAGTGGAAACACGCTGAAAAGAACGATGTTGAAATAAGGCTAGTTGGTGGATCGCTGTCCAGAAATGTCACAAATGTACTTTTACCCGTTTTGCACCATGGTTCCTACACCACAAGTTTTGTCCAGACATTTAGTCATAGGACGTATTATCAAATTGGCAAATTCTTGGACATGTCTTCAGTAATATTTTTTATAAATACATATACTGCATATTTGTGTATATAGTATGTGCATGTACAGACTAGTGTGTGGAGTAAAATTGTGATCTTTGTTGTTATATCAGAATGAAATTAACATTGTCATGATTCTTTAGCTAATGTCTGTGGGTCATTGTATATTCAGAAACTTTTACAATACTCTGCTGTGGTTGCTGAAAATACAGAGTCGAGTATAGCAGCGTTCCGTTGTTAGATTGTCTAACACGTTGAATCGGAGGCATGTTTCACCGGTATACAGTTTTGACACATATGTTGGGTTAGCTGGTGCTTCAAAATCGACTTTCCCTAGAGTTTGTCCAAAAGTATGCAATGGAATGGCTTGGCACCAGGTCCAGCATTGAATACCTCATAGGCTGCGGTTGATTTAAAGGTGAATAGATGGGCAATCATGATGTTGTCATTTATAACATTGAACTTAATCTTCAAACCGTTTACATTTTAAATATATGCACGATAATATTCTATTTATTATACCATGTGCTAGAACAAAAAATACTATACAATAAACAGAATACGTTTGCCTGTATTATGTTTGAATTCTGCAATTAGACTATTACACTATTACAGCTACCTTTTCAGCTATTAACATGTTTCAACGTGGTAAATCAATGTAGTTTTTTTGTTTGTTTATTGTGTTTAAGGAGTAAGCATTTATATTTCCCTTTTAGGTTGGCCAATTAATATTTTGATAGCATTGACTATTAAGCCTTGATCAGGTCTAATAAGCAATCTATCACTGTGTTTTTGCTATGTTTCAGTTAATTAAAACATCATGGTGTGGTTATTTGTCTTTATTACAGGAGCACAGATGCAGATGTGTATGAGAATAGCCAGGCTTGCAAGTTTTGAGATCAATCATTAGATCAGCACTATTTTTAAGTGTGTGAGCTGAGCAGTTTGTTATAGGCTACATTTAGCTGCTTTCACTGCTGCTCTCCTCCCCTCCCCAGTCTACCTGACATCATTTAAAAAAATATATATTTATATGTATTGTTTTCTGTGAAAAAAGCATGACATTTAAACATGCACGTAGAAGTAGAAGAGCACAGTGAAATTCTTACTTGCATCCCTGACCAACATGCCACACCACCCTCCAGTAATAATAAAAAAGAAACTGAAGAAAGTAGAGTATAGCAAACAGCTTAATATTCTTCACCTGCTAATGTTTTAATCAATAAACTTGAAGGTGCTTTTTTAACCTTTTTAAATAACATTTCTTTATGCAGTTACATTAATCAGTGCAGTCGTGTACACTATGTGGATGCATAATTTCTTGGATATTTTGAGATGTCCATTATGAATCTGCCACTTGTGGAGAAGAAATTACACTGCAATATCCTGTTTTCTAAATTTACTACTAATAATTGCTGCTTTATGCACCTTATGAGTTGCCATTATATTTTTCCTCTTCCATCCATCCATTATCCAACCCGCTATATCCTAACTACAGGATCACAGGGGTCTGCTGGAGCCAATCCCAGCCAACACAGGGTGCAAGGCAGCAAACAAACCCCTGCAGGGCACACACACCAAGCACACACCAGGGACAATTTAGAATTGCCAATCCACCTAACCTGCATGTCTTTGGATTGTGGGAGGAAACCGGAGTACCCGGAGGAAGCCCATGCAGATACGAGGAGAACATGCAAACTCCACGCAGGGTGGACTCGGGAAGCGAACCCAGGTTTTCTAATTGCGAGGCAGCAGCACTATCCACTGTGCCACCATAAAACCATTTTTCCTCTTGCTTATGGAAATTAATTGATCTCATTTTCATCTGAAATGACCAACTCTTAATTGTGATGTGTCATCTTTTGGAATGACAGAGCCACAGCAACAGGACTGACATGCATACACTTTAATTTTAAAGTTTAGTTGTCTGATTAATGTGCAATAAGGAAACAATGCATTAATCATTTTCAGAGAAATCTTTTTTGTTGATGGTGTACACAATATTTAGAAGTAGCAGAAAAACATATAAATTGTATTGTAATTTGGTGTTTTGGGCAGTGAAGCCAGATTATTAAGGAGATGGTCACACCTTTCTGACTTGAGGAGCATTATACTTGTCATTGAATAGCTTCTACTATAAAGGTGTATGGACAGTGATTGTTTATATATAGTGGTTTTAATTTGTTCTTGAATATGTAGTATACATGCTTTAAATGTATTTTGCTCTAAATGCTGTAAAGTATTTTTCCAGTATTCTTAATTACAATTTTTGCCTCAGTTTCATATTCAAATAATTAAAAAATTTTCATATCTCCTCTTTTTACCCATTTTATCATATAGTGTTTATGGCGTTATTCACTTAGAAAGGCATCTTATTTAAAAATATCATTGATTAATTTTCCTTAATTTTTTACTTCACTGTTAGAAAAATGGTGAAGTTATTTTAACAAAACCATTTTCATAAACATAATGTAACCTTCCTGTTTTGTCTCTCGGGATTAGTTACAAAGTGGTTAGTGTTGTTGCTTTTATCATCATAATGGGCTAAAATAACAGACCTAGTTTTTGTCTGTGTTGAGTTTCAGTGTTTTCCCTGTGTCTGTGTGTCATGGCCTCTGGATATTTTGTCTTTTTCGATCTTAAAAATATACAGGTTAGTATAATTGGTTCAAGTGCCGGTGAGTGTGGGTATGCCCTGTCTATGGTTGTTTCATGCCTCGTGCCCAGTGCTTCCAGAATAGTTTGAAATAGGGCTGTGAAATGGATTAAACAAGTTTGAGTCCTTACTCTCAATGGTAACCAAAAAGCTTCCTTTACCCCCAGTGGCAACCAAGAGGCTTTTTTGCACTCTTCTTCTTAAAAGCTGCTTTGCGGGTAGCAAGGGTGTAAACCCACCTCTTTCAGACAGTGTTAAATTAATTATTAATCAACAGCATCCATCAGCTTGTTGACACACCAGTCAGCCACAAAATTAAAACCACCTGCTTAAAATTGTGTAGGTCCCCATTGTGCTGCCAAAACAGCTTTAACCCATTGAGGCATGGGCGCCACAAGACCTGTGAAGGTGTCCTCTATCTGGCACCAAAATGTTAGCTGCAGATCCTTTAAGTCCTACTAGTTGCATGGCAGGACCTCCATAGATCTGACTTATTTTTCCAGCACATCCCACACTTGCCCAATTGGATTGAGATATGTGGCATTTGGAGGCGAAATGAACACCTTTAACATTTTGTCATGTTCCTCAGATCATTCCTGAACAATTTTTGCAGTGTCCTACCGGACACATTATCCTGCTGAAAGAGACCTTTGCCATGAAGGGGTGTACGTGATCTACAACAAACTTTCAGTAGGTGGTATGTGTCAAATTAACATAATGGGTGGCAGGATCCAAGATTTCCCAGCCCAACATTGCCCCTAGCATTACACACTGCCTCCACTTGCTTGCCTTCTCCCCATATTTCATCCTGCTGCCATCTCTAACCTAAGTAAAATACGCAGAAACATCCAGCTGGTCACATGGCCCAAAAAAAAAAAAAAAGTCATTCATCTTTTTCCTTTGCTCCATGGTCCAGCTCTGGCACTCACATGCCCCTTGTAGGTGCTTTTGGTGGCGGGCAATCATGGGCCTGTTTTGTGGCTATGCAGACCTATTTTCAGCAAGCTGTGATCCACTTTGCTTTCTGACACCTTTCTCTCATGGCCAGCAGTAAGTTTTGTCAGCAGTTTTTGCTACAGTACCTCTTCTGTGGGATCAGACCAGACAGGCTAGCCTATCACCAGTGCACCAGTTGTCCTTCCTTGGACCATTTTTGGTAGGTACTATCCACTGCATGCTGGGAACATGCCACAAGATCTGTTGTTTTGGAGAGTCTTTGACCATTGTCTATCCATCAAAATTTGTCCCTTGGTCAAATATGGTCGTTCAGATCCTTAACCTTGCCTAGTTTTTCCTGCTTCTAACACAACAGGTGCCATTATAACTAAATGATCAATGTTATTCACTTCACCTGTCAGCTGCTTTAATGTTGTGGCTGGTTAGTGTATATTATATGTGCCAGGTAAAGGAAATGTTCTATGCCTGGTGACCTCCCAAAAATATAGAAACCATTTGAAAACATCTGCATTAAATTGTTAAGTATTGCAGTTTTCTTTTCCCAAACCCCAACCTTGCATCTACCATAAAGTTATTGTATTTAGTGAGGCAAAGCACTTCCTATAGCAACATTTAAAGGGGAACTCTATCACAACAAGCTGTATAATTCAAAATAGTACAATTTTAAGCAGCATTATAAAATAATTTGTTAGATTATAAATTTCAAAAAGCAAGCATTCAATAATGTATAAATAAGCATGAAGTGAACATAGGAGTAAACTGACACAGCTCCACTGCACTCTGTACATGTGACAATAGTGACACAAAAAACCTCCAGCATTATCTGAATCATTACAGAGGAGTCAGATTGGAGAATATGGGTATGGCTGATTAAAAGGAGAGAGGAAGTTTTTAAGTATAATTTGATTGTAACTTCTTAAGCTTCATAAAAAGCCATAGGAGGAGTGATTCTAAGCCAGGAAATTATGTAACAAGTCTTTTAAATACGAGCAGCCTTAAAATCGTCTCCATTGGTGAGAGGTGGGCAACAATGGCAGATGATATGAGCTTTTGGACTGTGTTTTGTTAATCAAATAATAGAGTTGAAAAAACAGTATTGTAATGTCTGATTTGGTCATTACGTTTGATCCATGGAAGATATCTAGCAGTATCATTTTGAAAATATAACCTGATGATTAAGAGAGGGAATCTATTTCTTTTCACTTCAGGACTGTAGTAGTGGCCAAAGTAAATGATGGTGAAATTTTTACAGGTAGCAAGATCTAAAGTGAAGAGATAATGAGTTGATTTGAGCTGCATAGTCCCAAAGAACCAGTTTAGTTTTTCTTGTTTAACTTTATTAAGTTGGCAGATATTTGAAATATAACCTGAATGTACTATTGTATAGAGCTGGGTATCGTCTGCATGCATGTACAGCATGAGGTGGTGCTTGCAAATAAATTCTCTCCATAGCAAAATTTAGTAAATGTGGACCAAGCACTGATGCTGGAGCAATGCCACAAAAAGAAGGTCACGGAGGTCTCAAATCGTCTCTAAGCAAAATGGAGTTTGTGTCTAAATAATCATCAAGAGCTTGTCTCGAAGTAGTACAGTAGTTTACTTTTCAGTCTAGTTTAGCACTTCAGACACTTTAGATTATTTTCAAAAACAATAGTTAGATCAAAAAGTATTAACACATAAAGAAGAAGATCATAGTGAAAAAGGACCAAGGTCCTGATTGTAGATGGCAGTTCATTTGGCGCCAGGTTAGTTGACTGTTATGAGTTTTTGACCAAAAAAAGTGACTGGAAATTGAAGGGAATTTCATTAAAATAAAGTTAAGAATAGGCTTATTTAGAACAGGGGCAGTCTGTGCAATCCATGAGAATAAGGAACAGAATGGATCATTTGCAATGTGCATTCAGCACAGGATAGTCTCAATATGATTTCATTCTGTTACGTATTTACGGTTAAATAAGACTTTCTGCTATTACAATGTGCATCATGGAGCTGGCGAAGAAGAACAAAGTTGCATAGTGTAACCAACGTAGTATGGTGAGTAATATTATAAAGTGATTACCCACATACATATATAAACTTTTACGAGTATGAAAAAACACAAACACATTTTTCCATAACTACAAGAGCAGTAAACCATAAAATGCATATATACAGTATCTGCCCTGATTTGGACTGAAGTATCTAACGATAATGAATCAAGATATTTACTATTAATTGATTCAACATTTTACCCTAAAGAGAAGAAAAGAATTACCTTTTACTGTATCTGTTATTTTTAAATATATACAATGCCTTTAGTAAAGGGCTAATCCAAAAATGATGGGATTCTTCTATGCTGCATTATTTTAAAGTACAGTGGACCCTTGACTTACGAACTCAATTCGTTCGCGAGGGCTGGTTTTAAGTTGGTTGTAAGTCAAGACTATTTTTCCCATAAGAAATAATGGAAATACCCATAATGCACTCCGAAACTCCCACAGCAACACTTACTTAACCTTTTCATAATAAAAAAGGATTGTATAATGCGCATAATTTACCAAAACACCAATAATTTTTCTAATGTACTAACCAAAATGTTATAAAAAGTACCTAGCCTACCAGAAACAACAATTTCATACTGTACTCACCATTTAATTTGACATCTTTGGGCTGCAGGAAGGGAGGAGGAGGAGAATGAAATGGAAGGTGGTTATTGTTTAGAAGGAGCCTCCTTATGCAAATCTTTTCTTTGTAAAATTGTCGAGATGGTGGATTTCGACATGCTGTACATATTAGCGAGATCGGTCACGAACGCCACTCTCATATTTCTGCACAATTTCCTTCTTCGTTTCGACTGTGATCGCTGTTTCTCAAGTTAATAATGACAGTAGTTGAGCACTCAGTTCAAAGCTGGCCGTGTTGTGAACTGCTGTAATAATACACTCCAAAGCAAGCCGGTGTTACATATGCGTTCAGCATTTCTTGCCTCGAATTTCCTTTCATCCTACACTTCTACAAATCTTTGTAGACACGGAACACGCAATGAATGCATGTGTTCCAAATAATGATATATTATTTACCTTATAGAACTCCAGGCACCTCGCATCACAATAAAGAGACTTGAGCTGGGAGAAGTTTGCAACTGACTTTAGCCCCATTGGGTTTCTCGGGCTGCTTGTGCTGATCAAAACATTTACAAAACAAAAGACGCTAATGGAGAGGTGCAAAGTAATTTAAAGTGACCTGGGATCAATGTTCCCTCTAAGCTGAGCGCGTGAGCGATCGCTCACACGAATTCAGAGCGTCGCTCATACTTCCTGGACGATCGCTCATTCCGACGTTGTTGCTTGTACTTAACGCGAAAATTGGTGCTCATAAATTTTTGGCTTAAACAAAATGTCGCTCATAAACAATGTTTTTTGCTCACTATATGCTACTCCTTAGAGGGAACATTGCCTGGGATTACAAGTTTTTTCACTTTTTTACAAGTTTTTCATATGGACTATACTGTTCATTGTAACATCGATAATGTCATTACGTGTGCCAGGTGATATTGGCTACTTGTATAGATGGTGGTGGCTTATGAGTGCAGAGGAAAGGCACTACATTGCCTTGCATGATCTTATGGGCTCAGTTGCAGAGTGCAGCATAGGACTGTACAGGTATGTGTCAGGAAGGAAATCACTGTTCTTGCTAATGAAGTTCTGCAGCATTGTTGTTTCATGTGAATGAAGTTGTCAACCATATGTGGTTGTTTGTGGGTGGCAGCCAGGCAGGGTTTGAGGCATGCTTCTTTTTTTGTTTTTTTGTATACATATATTCTAACGCAGCATCAATGCAAAATTTTAGAAATGAGACCTGTGCTCGTGTCAAATTTTTGTTAATGTTCTAATGTTTAAAAATTAAAATTCAAAATCATCCTACATTATGCTTTATGCCCCAAAAACTGTCAGGTATTCAAGTTCTATCCAGTGAGATGAGACATAGTGTAGTTCATGTTAATTATGATCTTTAAAACTGTCTGGGAAGTATGATTTTTAAATTATCTCTCTATTATATTAAAAAATCCTGAGATGAGACAAGACTTTTGCCATGAGATTTTTTTCAAGTCACGTCCTCCTCTCAACCATTTCCAAACAAGACCACGGTCCTCTCACTTCTCATTTGTGTAAATGCTTTTGTCAGACACACTTCCTGCTCTTATAAATTTTAACTTTTTTCCTCATTTTAAGTCATTTATGAAAAGTCCACAGTTTCATCCTTTAAAAAGCTTTTCTGGATATTATTTTTGTACACACAATCTCTTTGATACATTCAATGAAGTCCTTTTCTGTACAATAATTTTATATGTTCTATATGACACATCAACGACTAAGTGAAAAAGAAAGGTTTGCGTGTCGAAAATAAAAAATATTACTTGGTGAAATAACGGAACAGCGAAAAGAGATCAAATATATGGACACAAGCGATATGACAGAAGTATGTAGATATTGTTCGGCTTTAAAGTTTAAGTCGGAGACTTCTAGATCGTCTAATTCTTGTTACCATCAGGGAAAAGTAGTGTTTCTTCTCAATGAAGAGGTGTACCCACAAGAATTAAGATTTGTTGTTTGGTGAAAGTGAAATCCACAAACACTACAGGCAAAATATCCGAAACAACAATAATCTGTTCACGTTTGCCTCATTCAATGCTCAAAACGTAGATTTACACAATTCTGGACCATACGCTATGAGAGTCTGTGGTCCCGCAACAATTAAAGCTACAGCAAGTTGAATTTTGAAGAAACCACAATTCGGTTGGGTGTATATTTATGATCATGGAGAAGCGATGCAACATAGAATCGAAAGAGTTAAACGATCAGAAGTATTAGAAATTATACGGCCAATAATAGATACAAATCCATACGTCCAAAAGTATCACACTTTACATGAAATCTGCAAAACATGGACAAAATTTTCTTGGATTGCTGTATGAATCCGAAAGATCAGGGTCGCATTTATAATAAACCAACATGTGACGAATTGTCAGCAATAATAATTTTGAAAGATGGTGATATCAAAGACAGAGTTGATATTCGTGTTTATCAAAAAGCAAAGCACGATTACTCATTTCTGTCTAATAAATCACCTCATTCCAATCCTTTACTCTTTCCTTTGCTGTTCCCTGATGGCGAAGCAGGATGGTCGTATAATATGAAATACATGAATTCTGATAAAAGAATAACACCCACACAATATTTCGGGGAGTTGATGAGGTGATTGGGGCGAGTCGCACCCGATCGTTCTCTATTGCTTCATCGGCTTACTGTGGCATGTAAATAAGGCACTGCACCCACAGATATGTATATTTATGGGCTGGCAGGATAGAGGGAAGCAAAAAAGAAAAGAGAGAACAGAAGGAGGTTAAAGAAGGGAAAAGGCAGTCATGGGAGACGATGCAGACACCAGGAACGTGAAGGCAGCACGAGCTGGGGCTCCGTGAGGGAGCGCTGGCTAAGGCGATCTAGGGGCTGGTTCATCCCACTGACTAAGCGTGTAGAGTGGGGTGAGCGAAATGTAAGTCCTCCCAATGGATCTGAGGAGCGACTGAGTGAGCGTGAAGGAAGACGGGAGGTTTGCCGACCTCCGATGGTCTGGCTGCGCAGTGTGGCGGCAGCCAAGACAGGAGTTGGCAGGAAGCAGTTTATGCTGCAAACGCTGTGCCAGCAGCGACCGTAAAGGATGAGCCATGAAGACAGAAGGTGGTGTGCTGCGATTGGGCGAGGAGAGAGACTGCATTTTAACCTCTATTATAACGGATTTATTTATTATGGACTTTATCCCCACATTTCACTGGTTTTATGGATTTGCTATTTATTTGGGGCAGCACGTGGCGCAGTGTAGTGCTGCTGCCTCGCAATTAGGAGACCCAGGTTTGCTTCCCAGGTCCTCCCCGCGTGGAGTTTGCATGTTCTCCCCGTGTCTGCATGGGTTTCCTCCCACAGTCCAAAGACATGTAGGTTAGGTGGATTGGTGATTCTAAATTGGCCCTAGTGTGTGCTTGGTGTGTTTGTGTGTGTCCTGCGGTGGGTTGGCACCCTTCCTGGGATTGGTTCCTGCCTTGTGCCCTGTGTTGGCTGGGATTGGCTCCAGCAGACCACCGTGACCCTGTGTTCGGATTCAGCGGGTTAGAAAATGAATGGATGGATGCTATTTATTTGGGTATTGTATTTTTCTGAACACTGCACAGTGGACACTTTTGGTTTTACTTTTGACTGTTTTTAACAAAAGCACTTGAGCACTTTCCACCATCCCCTGGCTTCAATGAGATTTCTCAGCTCATCTCGGTCATAACTATTGACGGTGTTGGTTCAACAGACTCCCATGTGGGAAGAGGAGTTTGTAGCGGACCGGCATCATCACACTATTACACAGTAACCAGGTACATTACACAGTATTGAAAAAAAAAATAAAACAAGTACAACTTGACTTGCAGTATTATCCAGTAGTATAGAAACAGTATTCACACATTTGAACATAATGGTCCACATCCGAACTTTTAAAACCAAAGTATCTTCAGACAACAGACACGGCACCTTTTTTCATCAAAAGTTCTTCTGTGTCATCATGTTCAACTTTATCGTCTGCTACAGTTTCCGTTTAGGAATGTTCTCTGTCCATTTTCACTGCTTAATACCTCCACTAACGCATGTACTCATTCGCATGCCTGTTTAGCGGTGCAGCAATGAAAAAGGTCCCCCCTTTAAACAGTGTCCTGCTACACCATGTTCCAAACGTTGTTTAGGCTATTTAAATCGGTGTTCCAGTATAAGAAAAATCCATATCATAAAAAAAATAAAAAACGGTTTTTGGTATGAACCGGTATACCGTCCAGCACTACTTACAATGACTTGCAATCCACAGTGACCAGAAATTTGTTGATTCTTGAGAACAATGCTACCGGCTACATCAGCTCTGGATATTCCAACTTTCATAAGTAGATTGTTTTATTAAAGTCTTAGCTTTATTGAGAGAACTCAGTGTTCGGTCAAATCAGAGCATACATTTACACCATCCAATTTCAAAAACGGGGTTTCCCTTACCTGCATTTATTGGTTACTTTACAAAATAAATTATTAAAAGTTGATGATGTTGATTGGTTTGTCTGTACTGAAATTCCAAACAGAGAAACCTATCCTGAATTATGGTACAACTAGCAAAATACCTGCACTTCGCAGCGGAGAAGTAGTGTGTTAAAGAAGTTATGAAAAAGAAAAGGAAACATTTTAAAAATAACGTAACATGATTGTCAGCGTAATTGTTTTGTCACTGTTATGAGTGCTGTCTTTGCTGTCAACAAGGATTTGATTATCATTATTTCTTTCAATCAGGTTTGTATTTGGAGGATGTGTTGTGTTCAAGTTATATTCCGTGTTTGTCAACCGCTGTAAAGATAACAGGTTTCATTCATCGAAGTGTTCACTACCCAAATCGGCACTCGTGAATCTAAGATATTTTAACAGGCATTCCCGGTATTATGTTGTGGATTTTCCTGTGAATATTTAGCGGTAGCGTGTCTATGAACTTAATTTAAACTTAAGCTTTACACCTTGCTTTCCTATAGATATGTCTACAAAGGCTTGTTCAGATTCAGAGGGTTGTTCCTTTCTTACTGCATCAATAAACAGCTCGTCCTCCTCTTTATCTGAGACATCACACACTGCATGCACGGGTTTACCTTTCCCAGTCTTGCAAAGGCAGTTCACGTGAGCCGCTCGGAGTACATGCATCGAAGCTTCTCAGCTGTGCTTGGAAGATTGGTCATGCAGTGGGAGTCCAAAAAAGGGGTCAATACAATACACAGAACACAAGTAATTCTCAATACAATATAATAGTACAATAGAAATATTACAAGTACAGAGCAGAATTCAACAGTAGATGGTATTATATAATATGATTTGGATTTGTTCAGAGTCCTGGAGTCTATTCAGTCAAGCCATCTCATGGCTGGATTTTTGACTGCCAATAGCCTACTAGTAAAGAACTAGAGTGAATTCCTTAAATTGTAATGGCCGACCATCACAATCGATATATATATACAGTATACAAATGTACAACTGTCCTGAATGCAGATGACTGGTCAACTGATAAGAGATCCATCCGTTTGTATTCCCTGGAATAAATGGAGCAACCTCACCGTGAATCCTCAGCTTGTGGTGGATGATGTAATCAGACCCTGGGGTCTCTGGTGATAAGGGAATTGGAAGTCAGTACACCGGAATGAAAACAAACTGGTTGCAATGGCGCGATGTGGTAAACAGCAGGTAAGTTGATATGTCGTGGTGAAATATGACATATGACAATCATGACATAGGCTGTCTAGGGAAGAGCAGTATAATACCTTTCTACAGGGTAACTGATTCTTATTGAAACTCCGTTTTAATTTAAAATGTTGACAGGAAATATGGCCAAAATTCTTAAATGGAATGATGATAAAGATCTTCAATTCATCATTTTAGTGATCTTACATAGCATCAACAGATTAATTTAATAAAAAGCAGAAGTTTTAATCTCAATGGGTAACTAGAGATTATCAAAATTATACATTTAGGAAATGTTTTATTTGAGCATAACTGGAATTACTTGGAAAATCTGAGATCCTTCTTCCAGTGTTTAATTGATGTTTTTTGCATTGTAGCCTTTTATTGTTTTTCATTAATTGCCTTTACCTTAAACACAGAGGTTAAAACATAAGAATGTAAGATCATAGAAATATTATTCCTTCTTTGTTGTCCTTCTAGGAATCCAAGTTTAAAGAAACAGGTGTCATAACCCCAGAAGAGGTAAGAATTTTTGAGTATATGAGCTTTAAATAGCAGCAACTATTGGAGGGGAGAAGAATAATGTGTACTGTCAAAGATTGTATAAGAAGTGGAAACAGTTCTAAATGGGTCTGTTTTTATTTCTAAGTGTTAGTAATAACACTTCTCAGATACTAAGTTTTGTTTATCCCTTATGTTAAGTGAGCATTCAATAACAATTTAGCAAAAAGGCATATACATTGCATCCCGAAAGTATTCACAGCGCATCACTTTTTCCACATTTTTGTTACAGCCTTATTCCAAAATGGATTAAATTCATTTTTTTCCTCAGAATTCTACACACAACACCCCATAATGACAACGTGAACAAATTTTACTTGAGGTTTTGGCAAATTTATTAAAAATAAAAAAACTGAGAAATCACATGTACATACACATGTGGACAAAATTGTTGGTACCCTTCAGTCAATGAAAGAAAAACTCAAAATGGTCACAGAAATAACTTTAATCTGACAAAAGAAATAATAAATAAAAATTCTATGAAATTTAACCAATGAAAGTCAGACATTGATTTTCAACCATGCTTCAACAGAATTATTTAAAAAATAAACTCACCAAACAGGCCTGGACAAAAATGATGGTACCCTAGAAAAGACTGAAAATAATGTGACCAAAGGGACATGTTAATCCAAGGTGTGTCCACTAATTAGCATCACAGGTGTCTACAATCTTGTAATCAGTCAGTGGACCTATATATAGGGCTCCAGGTAGTCACTGTGTTGTTTGGTGACATGGTGTGTACCACACTCAACATGGACCAGAGGAAGCGAAGGAAAGAGTTGTCTCAGGAGATTAGAAAGAAAATTATAGACAAGCATGTCAAAGGTAAAGGCTATAAGACCATCTCGAAGCAGCTTGATGTTCCTGTGACTACAGTTGCACATATTATTCAGAAATTTAAGATCCATGGGACTGTAGCCAACCTCCTGGACGTGGCGAGGAGGAAAATTGATGACAAATCAAAGAGACGGATAATACGAATGGTAACAAAAGAGCCCAGAAAAACTTCTAAAGAGATCCAAGGTGAACTTCAAGCTCAAGGAACATCAGTGTCAGATCGCACCATCCGTTGTTGTTTGAGCCAAAGTGGACTTCATGGGAGACGACCAAGGAGGACACCATTGTTGAAAACAAATCATAAAAAGCCAGACTGGAATTTGCCAAACTACATGTGGACAAGCCACAAAGATTCTGGGAGAATGTCCTATGGACAGATGAGACAAAATTGAACTTTTGCCAAGGCACATCAGCTCTATGTTCACAGACGGAAAAATGAAGCATATCAAGAAAAGAACACTGTCCCTTCTGTGAAACATGGAGGAGGCTCTGTTATGTTCTGGGGCTGCTTTGCTGCATCTGGCACAGGGTGTCTTGAATCTGTGCAGGGTACAATGAAATCTCAAGACTATCAAGGGATTCTAGAGAGAAATGTGCTGGCCAGTGTCAGAAAGCTTGGTCTCAGTCGCAGGTCATGGGTCTTGCAACAGGACAATGACCCAAAACACACAGCTAAAAACACCCAAGAATGGCTAAGAGGAAAACATTGGACTATTCTAAAGTGGCCTTCTATGAGCCCTGACCTCAATCCTATTGAGCATCTTTGGAAAGAGCTGAAACATGCCGTCTGGAAAAGGCACCCTTCAAACCTGAGACAACTGGAGCAGTTTGCTCATGAGGAGTGGGCCAAAATACCTGCTGAGAAGTGCAGAAGTCTCATTGACAGTTACAGGAATCGTTTGATTGCAGTGATTGCCTCAAAAGGTTGTGCAACAAAATATTAAGTTAGGGGTACCATCATTTTTGTCCAGGCCTGTTTCATGAGTTTATTTTTTAAATAATTCTGTTGAAGCATGGTTGAAAATCAATGTCTGACTTTCATTGGTTAAATTTCATAGAATTTTTATTTATTATTACTTTTGTCAGATTAAAGTTATTTCTGTGACCATTTTGAGTTTTTCTTTCATTGACTGAAGGGTACCAACAATTTTGTCCTCAGCCTTTGCTCAATACTTTGTTGATGCACATTTGGCAGCAATTACAGCCTCAAGTCTTTTTGAATATGATGCCACAAGCTTGGCACACCTATCCTTGGCCAGTTTCGCCCATTCCTCTTTGCAGCACCTCTCGTGCTCCATCAGGTTGGATGGGAAGCGTCGGTGCACAGCCATTTTAAGATCTCTCCAGAGATGTTCAATCAGCTTCAAGTCTGGGCTCTTGCTGGGCCACTCAAGGACATTCACAGAGTTGTCCTGAAGCCACTTCTTTGATATCTTGGCTGTGTGCTTAGGGTTGTTGTCCTGCTGAAAGATGAACCGTTGCCCCAGTCTGAGGTCAAGAGGGCTCTGGAGCAGGTTTTCATCCAGGATGTCTCTGTACATTGCTGCAGTCATCTTTCCCTTTGTCCTGACTAGTCTCCCAGTTCCTGCCGCTGAAAAACATCCCCACAGCATGATGCTGCCACCACCATGCTTCACTGTAGGGATGGTATTGGCCTGGTGATGAGCGGTGCCTGGTTTCCTCCAAACGTGACGCCCAACATTCACACCAAAGAGTTTAATCTTTGTCTCATCAGATCAGAGAATTTTGTTTCTCATGGTCTGAGAGTCCTTCAGGTGCCTTTTGGCAAACTCAGGCGGGCTGCCATGTGCCTTTTACTAAGGAGTGGCTTCCGTCTGGCCACTCTACCATACAGGCCTGACTGGTGGATTGCTGCAGAGATGGTTGTCCTTCTGGAAGGTTCTCCTCTCTCCACAGAGGACCTCTGGAGCTCTGACAGAGTGACCAACGGGTTCTTGGTCACCTCCCTGACTAAGGCCCTTTTCCCCTGATCGCTCAGTTTAGATGGCCAGCCAGCTCTAGGAAGAGTCCTGGTGGTTTCGAACTTCTTCCACTTATGGATGATGGAGGCCACTGTGCTCATTGGGACCTTCAAAGCAGCAGAAATTTTTCTGTAAACCTTCCCCAGATTTGTGCCTCAAGACAATTCCTTTGACTTCATGCTTGGTTTGTGCTCTGACATGAACTGTCAACTGTGGGACCTTTTTATATAGACAGGTGTGTGCCTTTCCAAATCATGTCCAATCAACTGAATTTACCACAGGTGGACTCCAATTAAGCTGCAGAAACATCTCAAGGATGATCAGGGGAAACAGGATGCACCTGAGCTCAATTTTGAGCTTCATGGCAAAAGCTGTGAATACTTATGTACATGTGCTTTCTCAATTTTTTTATTTTTAATAAGTTTGCAAAAATCTCAAGTATTCTTTTTTCACATTGTCATTATGGGGTGTTGTGTGTAGAATTCTGAGGAAAAAAATGAATTTAATCCATTTTGGACTAAGGCTGTAAAATAACAAAATGTGGGAAAAGTGATGCGCTGTGAATACTTTCCGGATGCACTGTAGGGTATTTGAGTACAATCAAAGAAATGTTTATGGTCAGTGAATACAGTTTGCATATGAAATTGACAAAATTTGATTAGCAGCTCAACCTATGCAATTCAATTCTATCAAACATCAAAGAATTAAAGAAACAGATATTCTTAATAACCACATACTTCCTTAAGCCAAACGTTCAGAAAGGTGTTTGCAGTTTGCCATAGCTGTGCATGTTTTATACACCTGGCAATCTACTTATTCAAAAATCACAACTAGTGCTGCCTTGTTTTGTTGCTTGCACCATAGTTCCGCAACGGGGAACATAACGCTTTCATTTTAATGGTGTGTTTTCACCATTGTAAAGAAAGTGTCATAAACTTAGGAAAATAGGAAGGGCACTTGTTCACAAACCTGATACTACAAAAACAGTTTTAATGTGTTTTTGTAAATGAAGTGCTGTCAATGAAAACATCCTGAATATGTTTATTATTTATGATTTCATGTGCTGCTGTTATATCATAACTATACTTGAATTTGATTTTGTTAGCTTTGATTTAAGCAGTATGTGTTATTTACCAAGCAGAAGATGCCAGTAAGAAATATTTGCACATAAGATAAAATCGATGGTCCACAATGATCATGTAATTCTTTATAAAGTGAATTCAGGTTCAATTTGGACAATATTGATTTTATTGTAGCTTAATGGAGCCCAAGAACCTGAAAAATAACTTTGAACTCTTTTTCAAGACTGATCATTTTTCTTCCTTGGTGATTTTCAGGATTGTGTATTTGTTTTTAGTACAGTGCACCTATATTAATATATTTTATTTGTAGCAAAAGACAGAAAGAGGAAAATTAAAGATTGTCATCCTGTAACATGCTGTGTTGATTATTTTAACTTATACTTTAGATTTTTAGTAAGATTTATAAATGTAATCATGCCTGTTGAAGGAATATTCTTTAAGATATTTAAAGTGGTGAAAGTAACTCTTTTATGCAGTTGGGTGCTTTACGTCAGCGTTATAAGTAAGGATATTAATTGGGAATGATGTGTAGAAATATGCAGCAGTTATAAAGGAATTTCCAGATTTTGAGCTCTGCAGAAGGATAAAATGTATCTTTTGGTTGTTAGTTGCTGTTTTGGAGAACTCTGGTTTCATTAGATAAAGAGGAAGTGTATTTCAAATGGCATTGTAGGACTCAAAACTATCAAGACCTTCTGGAATTAAAAATACTGCCCAGTGTCAGAAAAGCTCTGTATGAGTTATAAGTCATGGATCCTCCAACAGGATAATGACACAAAATGCACAGCTAAAATCACCCAAGAATGGGTAAGAACAAAATATTTGACTATTCTGAAGTGGCCTTCTATGAGCCCTGATTTGAATCCTATCGAACATGTATGGAAAGAACTGAAACATGCAGCCTGGAGAAGGCTCCCTTCAAACCTAACAAAGCTGGTGTAGTTTGCTCAGGAATGATGGGCCAAACTATCAGTTGATGGGTGTAGAAGTCTCATCAAGAGGCACAGGAATCACTTGTTTGCAGTAATTGCCTCTAAAGGGTGTGCAACAGAATATTAGGTTAAGAGTTTGTCATTTTTGTCCATGCTTTTCCATTTGTGTTACTCTTTTGAATCAAAACTCTAAACCAAAGCCTTTTTTTTTTTTCTTTTGAATACGGAATATCCAATTGTGGATGTCAATTACTTTTGTGAGTTTCAAGTTATTTCAGAGACTGTTGTATTTTTTTTTTTCCATGGAAAGGTAACAACAAATGTGTCCACTGTTGTGTTCTTCATATATGAAGAATGTGTAAGATTGCCTATATCCAGTATTTCATTAAGCATCTTGCTGTCTAGATTGAATTTAAACTTTTTCTACTTCAATAATGTATGTTATTTGCTGTGAATATGGTCAGATGTAATTAAAGTTTTAGTACACCATATGTTATGATGAAAATGTATAATTAAATTTCCAAAATTAATAACACAAATGATTAAAGAACTAAGCCAAAATTAATACAATATGTAAAGACCTTTGTCTTCATTTTGAATCGCAACAGTCCAATTCAAATAAATCATTTTCTAAGCAAATGTAATATTCCAAAACACTAAAATGATTTTATAATCCCTTCGGATTAAGTAGTAACAGTTAATGAAATTGCTTATTATAAAATTAATACACTGTTGAAAATTATCATATGCTGGTAGCAGTGTGGAACAATTTTAATTTAAAAAAGGGCCTCTAAATTATCAAAAGCAATCATTGTTCCACATTTCTTTATGCTTATCCTAAACACCTTTATAATAAAGTTGCATAAAACACATCGTCAGTGTGCATTTTCCCTAAACAGAACAGTCTTTGTCTGTTGTTAATATTATGCATACTATAGGACTCAATTTTTTCTTACGTGAGTGCTGCTTAGGTATTTCATGTGTATCATTGTTAATATGTTTATATTTTTGTAAAAAAATAAACATAATTTTCCCAGCATGTCAGAAAAATCTAAATCAATGAAAGCTGGTGAAATGAAATGCCACAGCATATCAATCTTTGAAAGGAGTTGGTGCAAAAGGTAGAAAAGGGGTGTGTAGAGTGCTGAAATCCTTTGACTTGGATGAAGGGCTGTGATAAGTCGTCTTAAGTATTTGTTAACCCTGACCCCAAATGAGGTGCAGGAAATGGACAAAGCAGATGAGTCAATGTGGAGCCATTAAAGATAAGGGTGATAATAGCAGCATTGGAGGACATATCTCTAATTGTGTATTTGTGTATGATAATGTGCTTCTTGTAACAAACTAAAGTTCTACTAAAGTTTTTGTATACATCCGATTTTTTTTTTTTTTTTTAACTGAAGTATTAATATACCATTTTTATGTGGATACCAGTGTTTTGGCAAAGGTATTTGATTGCTGGGTACAAAGCTTAAATATCCTGTTTATTTCACATGACCAAAATAGTCTCAACAGGGACTGGAGCTTCTTTGACCCTGGACACCTTTTAATGTGATTTGTGCTTCAGCATTGTAAGAGTTAGAGATGGGTATCAAAAAACTGTATTAAATTGGTACCGTTTCCAGACTGGTCGCTACCAAAATATCAATAAGCTCCTGGAAATATGATGCCACTTTTGGTATTTTTGTAACATTAATTCATTCTAACATTAGCAATGTTTTTAATTTCTTAACCGTTCCCTAATGATAACGACAGTGTAGGCATCAGGCGATCACATTTTAGTCTAGTAGCTGTGTGTTTACATTCTGTGATCTCCCGTCATCATGACAGATAAGCTAAAGTGCTCAAAAAGTGTGGGCTCAGTTTAGTAAATATAATGATAATGCTGTTAAGTGTATTATGTTTAAAAAGGTAGTTGCATGTAAAGTGGGTAACACTACCAACCTAACACTACCTTCTATTTCAAATAGAAGTTTAATTAACAAAGAACTTATTCACGCACAGAGTTAACTGTCAGGAGAGAATATGTGGATTTGCTGGTGGTTGGACGTACTGTGTTGAGAACGGCAAACTGGTGAGATTCGGGGTGCCGTCCATGAAAGCCTGAACAAAGGAGATTTCAGTGGGCATTGGAGTTCGTCGTCACTGTTGTTGCAGCTGAACAACTATCACACTTGACTTGACGCTATCCATGACTGATTAGAGCAAGAGTTCCCAAACTTTTTTCGGTCACAGACCCCTTTACTAAAAACTTTTAAAACCGTCAACCCCCCTAGTCATTTACTTTACTTAATCAAATTAATAAATTTGTACAGTACTCAATATTAAATATTTCACTAGATATCAAACTTTTCATTTTAATCACTTGTAATTAATGATTGAAAAAGATAAAAGGACTACGGAATATGACATTATCTTGTGCAACATTTAATATCGAAACCTGCACTAAATGAAAATTAAAGCAAAAAAATACGAGCAGTTTTTTTTTTTTTACATTTTTGACATTTATGAAATAAATATGTAAATTCAAAATAAGTACAAATAGTCCAAGCTGTACTGTCTGCATTTCTTTTTTTGGTTCAGTCATATTATCTGAAGAAATAAAAACTTGTATTAACAACCAATTTCGACAGCCCCATGATAAAAAAAAAAAAAAAACAATAAAATATGTACTTACTTGAAACAGAAGATTTTTGTTCAAACTTGAATAAATAAACTGTGTCCTCTGATTTTCTTTTTCATAGTACTGCTCCTCAATAAATAATTATATTCAAAGTTCAAATCACAAATAGTACATGTCACATCAAACAAACCAATTTATAGTGTTTTATGAAAGCATGACCGTACCAGACTGATAGATTCTGCTAATATCGAATATCCATTGTCTCGTCCCACCACGAGCAAGTGCAGACATGCAACGGTTTTTCATGTCCGCACTTGCTTTGATACGTTCGATAAGACAATGCACAGACATGTTTGTGCTACATGTATTTTCATGCATTCTTACGTTTGACTCTTGTAATGACACATTTTACCTTTTCGTTTGCAAGTTTGGTATGTAATGTGTTTTTATCAAAAAAGTGTTTTTTTAAATTATTTTATTCTTAATTAGGTACCTATTGGAGTCATAGATATTTTGAAGTAACAAACAAATAGCAGTAGTAAGGAAGTCTATTTTTGCTGTCGTCGACCCCCAAATTTTTTTTATTGAAACTATCGACCCCTAGAAAGTTCAAATCGACCACTTTGGGAACTCTTGGATTAGAGTATTGGCTTACTTCTGCTGGGAACTAGCAGTTTCCGTTTGCTCTGTTAGAGCAAAGAAGTAATTTGCCAAGTAAAGCTGCAATTGCAAGCAAGTACCAAGGCAGGCAATGTGTATGTGTGGTACCATTTACATGACTTTTTTTTTTTGGCTGTCTTAGGTTTAATAAGGGGACTTTATTTTTTCTTTATGCTGTATTGAGTAAACACTAAAATTGTTTTTCTGGACTTAAATCTATTGAATTTATTATTTTCTATGAGTTGTGGGATGTACACTGTATATGTGAACAGTAGTAAACTAAACATGTTATTGTGTGTTTTGGATATTAACTGGCTTAGCCATAGAGGGAAAGAGAGGGCAGTGATTTAGCATGTGGCTAAAGTATTATTAAATGTGGTTTAGTAACATGGGGTGCAATTCATGGTAAAGTTAATGTTTTAACCAGTTAACTCAATAATTTACATAGTTTATCTTTTTGTCATAACATGAGTTGAGCAGATTATACTGTAAGATTTAAATTATTAATTAGTTCATTAGATTAATGACAAATCGGCAAGAGACCCATTATCTCACCACATTTTGGAGAGTAGTATTGATAAGAGTATTAATATCGGTATCGATAACATCCTAATGATACACATCCCTAGTGAGTGCACTCATTAGTTCTGTTATCCCTAGATGTAGGAAAGAATTTTGCAAGAATTTCCAAAGTTTGGATTCATCACCCAAAACATTGCTGCAATTAAACTACTATCATTGAGTTCTGAAACTTGAGTTAGTACAAATACCATTAACTGGGATATGTTTGTTCTTGTCTTATTAATCAAAAAAAGTTGCCATATCTGGCCTGTTCTGTTCACTGCTATTACTAAACTTCAGTTATTTGTCTGCTTATACAATATAGCTATCTTCTTCTTCTTTCGGCTACTCCCGTTAGGGATTGACAATATAGATATCTAAATAATACTTGGCTGTAGGACTTCATCCCATTATTTTTGCCTGCCATGATATATTAAGGCAGGTGCTGTAAAATGAATACTATAAGCCAACTATTGAAACAATTTTAATCATTTTTTTTTTCTCAAGACCAAAAAGTGTGAAAAAAAAAACTAGCAACACATGCAATTGTGGAATTAAATTAGCATGCACTTTTACCACAGCTTGAAGACATTGTGTTGTAGCTGAATTGTATCTTCACTTCTGGATGATAACACTTACCTGTTTATATGTCTATTATTCAACCCTTGTATGTTTTTATATTTAAGCAGAATGTTCTTATCAAAACATATTTTTTCCTCTCTTTCAGTTTGTAGCAGCTGGTGATCATATGGTTCATCACTGTCCTACATGGAAATGGTAAATTCTTTATTTAATGACAAGCTCTGAACTGTTAGGAGAAAGCCAAAAATTAGAAGTTATTATGGTTATTAATCCAGAAGTACTTGGTTCAATAAAATTATTTTCGTAAAATATACACCTTATTAGGAAACAATCCTGTTTTTAAAATTTCACTCGGTAAAGTGCACAATTTATATTGTGTTTGATTGAATCATGAATATTTTATAGACCTGGCACGTGTTATTGCAGGGCCACTGGTGAAGAAGCAAAAGTCAAGGCATATTTACCAAAGGATAAGCAGTTTTTGCTGACCCGCAATGGTAAGACAATTTATGTGTTGTCGTAGTTCATTTTTTATTTATGCATATACATGCACACTTCACATTTTACTTGTTTTCCATGTAAATCAGCGTAATACCATATGTTATTACTTTGTATTTTTAAGTACTTCCTGCCTGTTTTTCACACTGTATTCTTTTAAAAGTGTGAATTATAGGCAAAAACAGTATGAGAGATTAATTGTGCAGTCAGGGAAACTGGTGTCCGCTTCAAAAATGGATATACTGCTGAAGAGACCATAACTGTTTAGCTGAATACAATGGAATGCAAAAATGTAGTGCCTGATTATCCATCCATTATTTAACCTACATAGAGTATCCATGTCAGAGTCACAGGAAGCCTGTGCCAGTACTAGCACTGGGCACAAGGTAGAAACGATCCCAAGACTAAGTAGCATTCTTGTATCTCATAAATCAGTTGTTCTCAACCTTTATTCCTCCAGGGTACTCCAGTTGGACACACAAATATGCGAGGGCCCTCTACACATTTATCGTCATGTACTTTTGCTGCAGTCTTGATAAATGTTCTTGTTTTTGAACTTGCATTTATTAACAATAACATTTATTACTCCTCTGGCTGCCACAGGCATGTGTTGTTTATTAAGCATAATGGAAAAATGAATAGGACATTTCAAAAATAACCTATATGTTTTAATTTAATTATTATTCCTAATTGCAGAATTTCTTAATCATGTTATAAAACAAGTGGGCATTTATTAGGCATAAATAATAACTAGTAGTTACTAAAATATAAAATTTCTCACTGCAGATATTTTGATGACAATTAAAGCTGCTCACTACTCAGTTAGATTAAGTATTACTTTTTAAATTAATCATAATATAATTAAATATTTCTAAAAATAAAATCAAAAGTAAGTACAGAATTAGACCTTTGTTTTATAACTAAGTTAATAATGCTACTTAATTTTTTTTATTTTTTTTTTTGATTCCGCACTGGAGTATTTCCATCAGCAATAGTTACCTTTAACACAAGTGGAAACACAAATGCTTTTTCTATTCATATAGAACAGTCAAGTCAGCAGAAAAATATGAAAACGTTTTGTAGAATAGAAGCTGGGCTGAGAAATAAAAGTATCATGAGTTTCTGGGAATGGAGGAGGATAGTCATAATGATGATGATGATCAATACTTAAGATCATAGATTTAGCAAAAAAAAAAGACACCATTCAGACCACCATTCTTGTTTGATTCATTATAGTTTTAGTTGCTCCAATCTTTCTCTCTCTCTCTCTAATATTTTAGGCAGAAATTAAACCTTTTAATGTATGTACTGTAAATCAGTAGCTTGTTCCATATTTGTGTGACCCCTTTTTGTTGTGTTAAAGTGATGTCTAGAGTCTGTTTTCAATGTACCTCCCTCAATTTTCTTATTTTACTTACTCTCCTACTCTTGTTTAGGAATATTTTACAGAACTGGATTGACTCCCATGTAGTAGAGGTGGGCAGTATATCAGTATGAACGTGAATATGACCTGGGATAAGCCTGGAAATGGTGAACCACAAATAACTTTTTCAAGACCATCAATAGTTGAACTTAAAGAAATCCTCTAAACACAAGGAAAAAAAAATATCACACACAACACTCAAGCCGCTGTTTTGAGTTGCCTATGTAGAACGGAACACTGCACAAGTTCCATAAACAAAAATGAGAGGCAACACTTTTTGAGTTTGGAGATTGCACTACCCTACTTAAACAGAAATCTACATTGAATGCCAATAATATACTGAAAGATTGTGGAGTTAAATTATATTGACAAAAGATTAATATAAAAAACACGTAAGGGAGGTGCCTTTAAAAAAGAAATCAAATAAACTACTATCCCACAGTGGCCTCGTATCCCAAACCCAAATATGCACCACTCATAGAGCTAACTTATAAATATATAATGTTTGTAGAAACTGCAACAACAAGTTAATTTCATGTTGCTGTAATGTATGCTTAATTGAAGGCACCAGCAACAATAGCAAATGCAAACAGTGCAGTAAATAACACATGAAATATCTTTACCAAGTCTGTGTCTTCCTTAATTTGGTGGTGTCCTGTTCTCAGGAATCCGAACTGGCTTGTTCCTTATTTTTTGGTCTTTCATGGCCCTGAACCAGAATCTAGCAGCCAGTTTTTTTCCATTAGTGAATCTGAATCAGATGCCTCTCCCGATCATCACTTTTTTGCTGCCTCCCATTTAATTGTCCCTTCAATCTTGTACATCATACCTCCCTCTCTCTTTTATAGTGCTTGATCACATTAGGATAAAGCTTAAAATACTAGGACAGTTGAACAGATTTTATATCTGCACTGAAATGTTACAGGTTTTGAATTGGTGAAATCATGTCAGGTTTGCAAATTTCATTATTTCAATAAACTGTTTTATCAGCAATAGAAACTATTAAAGTTAACTGATTGACATGCTTTTGCATCTGCATAAACACAGTTCGAAGTGCACTTTTTTCCTTTGAACATGTATAATACCACAGCCGAATGTGGCACACCAGTGAACAATAGAGCAAGTCCTTTCTTTGGCTAGAATAGCAAACAAAAGTAAAAAATAAAAAGCAGAACTGAGGCTATGAACAATGCAGAATTTGTTTTTTTTTTAAAAAGGCAAGATATATCTTCATAACAAGGGTCCTTGGTTATTTGGAGTTGGCTATGTTTCAGAGTTTCCAACTTTATCTTTGAAACAATATTTTTAAATTATGTTGTCATGCTGTGTTAGTTAAATGTCAAACCACCAGTACCCTTTTAAAACACGTGGAAACTGCTCATGTGCATGAATATAAAGAAGCTACTAAGCACATTACAGCTACCACAGAAGCAGTGCTAGGCTTAAAACATCAGAGTACAACCTACGAACATTTGTTGATCAAAGCATACTTTTTGGTACAACAGAATGTCTTGACAAGGTTATGATCAAAATAAGTAATGCGTTCTTTTCTCCATTGGCTGAATTATTTGTGAATCCAGACCATTTAGCCATGCCGTACATACAGTAAGTCTCACTATTTACTATTTTGACGACAACTGAAACCGAAAAGCAGAAGCTTTCAGAATTCTTACTTCACAGATGATCACATAGGGGAAATAATTGTTGAAGCGCTAAGGAAGGTTTTCCTGTCTTAAGGTTTGAAAGAATCGTGTCATATCTGTAAGACAATTGACAGTAGAATGAATGTCATCCGAATGTTTGAGCTGAACAGATGGAAAGTACTGGTCTGTTTTGGACGCAGATTACACATCACTATTGATAAATTTAATTGGTCAAAAACACAATGCTTGTTAGAAACCTAATCCAGTATTCTTTACAGCAGATATTTGAATCTGTTTAAACAAAATTTGTGTGCTAGCCTAACATCCAAATAGGACATGGTTTGAATTGCTTTATTTAAGTTTAATAAATTAGAATGTGGTTTCTGCTTATGTTCTACATTTCATTTTAAAATAAATTAGTTATTCTGCAAACATTTCAGCCTTAAAAAGAATATAGTTTATGTGAAAATATACAGCATGAATAATGTGTCAGTGCTGCATGTTGTAGTAAATTAATCATTTTGAAGTTGAGAATTCTTGTCACTATTGCACCCTCTGAAAGAACATTCTGCACTAGGGGAAATGCCATTGGACAGGACTAAAGCTAGATACTGGTAATGGGAGTTTTCTGGCAAAGAAATTGTGAAGAACATACTGGTGAATTTTAAGTGATTTAAAAAAAAAATTAAGTTCCAGCCTTCAGCAACCGTTTAGAATTAACAGTTCTGTATTCATTATAATTGGCAACACCATTTTTAAAAAGGGGTCTTTCGCACTTTTTATAATCAAGAAAAATTGTAGTTGTAATTATTTAGACTTTAACATCCCATGGACTTTAACATTTTAAGTTTTTTTTTAATTAATGTATGATTCATGCTTATACCATTCCACCTACTTTACTAGTGTATCATAAAAAGCATGTACACGGTAAAGAAAAACACACTGTTTTGCAGCTGAATCATGTTTATTTCTTTAATTAACTTTGAAGGGCTTGTTTGTTAATTTATTTTTTGATATTGTTATAGGTATCAGTATAATCAGAAGAAAATTTTATGATCTCAGTTTAAGTTCATATCACTCACCCTTCCATGTAGGCATATTTATTTGAAAAATGGAATTAAGTGGGCAAATATGTAGTACAGGCACTTTACTGTTTCTGCTTTCCAAACCAGAGCGTAGCATTACTTTGTGGTCTTGCCTCTAAGTGGACGGCGCAGGTCTTTGTAATATTTACATATATTTCACCACCCGTGCCCATTGTCTCCAACCCCGTTGTTTAAAGCATATTTGTATAAGCTCGCCTGACAGTCCAATCCAGCTTCAAATTGTATGTGTCTTTTCCCACATTTCCTTCACTTCACTTTTCTTATGGTACTGGAATTTATTTGCATAAAGCAGCAGCCCAGGCTTCTCTGCACAATTGCAGCCTCATCCTTGTAAGTGGCACTGTTGTGCTGGCAGCTTTTATTTGCATGAACAGCAAGCCACATTTCTCTGTAAAGAGATAGATAAAGGACACACTGCCTAAGAATACCCCACTTGCTACTACATTATTTCTAACAATTATCTACAAATAAAAAAACACTTGGCTAATTTTTCTGTAACTTCATCAAGTTTCAGTTAAATCTGTCAAAGCATTTTTAAGATTTTGTGGTCTTTAGTTTTTCTGTAGGGGAATGGGGGTTACCTCTGAATATTTTTACCCGTGGCAGTTTGCTATTGGATTGCCGCTGACGGACGGCCTTATATGGGTAGGCACTAAATTACAAACGCCAGCGGCAGCCTGTCTATGAACTTAATTTAAAGTTTAGGTTTACATCGTGCTTTGTTTCCGAAGTAGCAGAACTCATGAATATGGTTGTATATGTCACTTGCTCGCTTCTTATTGTTTCGCTGCCTTCTCAATTATATAATGCATGTTTTCTTCAGCGCTTTTTGGGCCTCTTCCTGGTTTTCTACATACTGCGTGATTACGTGGAAGGCGTGATGTCACACGAAACTCCGCCCCCACGGATTTCAAGCTCATCTCCATTACAGTAAATGGAGAAAAACAGCTTCCAGTTATGACCATTACGTGTAGAATTTCGATATGAAACCTGCCCAACTTTTGTAAGGAAGCTATAAGGAATAACCCTACCAAATTTCAGCCTTCTACCTACACGGGAAGTTGGAGAATTAGTGGTGAGTGAGTGAGTGAGTGAGTGAGTGAGTGAGTGAGTGAGTGAGTGAGTCAGTCAGTGAGGGCTTTGCCGTTTATTAGTATATATATATATATATATATATATATATATATATATATATATATATATATATATATATATATATATATATATATATATATATATATATATATATATATATATATATATATATATATATATATATATATATATATATATATATGTGTGTGTGTGTGTGTATATATATATATATATATATATATGTGTGTATATATATATGTGTGTATATATATATATGTGTATATAATTCACTAAGGCAAGAAAACCATGAAAAGCACGCCGGAAGGGGCGTGGATTCACTAAGCCGACTAGTGAGACACCTATGGCGCACGCAGGAAGGAGCCACGCCCACCAACTCCAAGACCATTGGATATGACGACAACTCGCAGGGCCACGCCCACCAAGTCGGACGCGAGGACACAGAAAAGTGGCGTCATTTATATTCGTCTGTCGTGGAGGCCACATGCGGTGCAGGTCAGGTTAATGCCATGTTCATGTCATGCACCTCCGAGCTACGTTGACTGTTCATAGAGGCATGTTTCTCGCGGAGGTGAATCGCCATATGCAGCGTGCGAAACGGTTTGCGAGGGGTATCCCATGGGATCCTTAAAACATTCCTTTACAACTGAGGTTAAAACACAATGAAGTAAGCAGTCTACGAGTTTTCGGTTACAACGCATGGCCGCTTGCACCATAGACAAACATGCGTCTTCTTAGATGCTCCTGCAGGAACACGGAAGACGTTTTCCTGCCCACCAACACTCCTTTCTCACCGGCCCGCGTCTACCCTCGCACTCTATGCATTCACACTGCCTACCCATGTGCCCTGACGCAAAAACTCACCGACCACCCAGTTAGCCCCTTTCGTCTGTGCAAGGAGTCCACATGCACATCTAAGCCACGATGACTTTTCATTATTCTTTTCGGTTTCGACACCAACCGCGTCCACCATGAAAAACCATGCGAAAGGAACAACGGCCCGCCCACAAACTCTACCCCTCCTCCCACGTGCTCAGGAACGCACCTCAGACCACTGCCCGCCAAATCAAACAGCTCATCAAACACATACTCTACCGCTTTGGTCTGTGCTGCGGTCCAAACCCAGCTGTGAGCCACGTTGACTATTCTTTTGCCCTCCATGGCTACCGCTTCAAATGTATTTCATGGAAACAACACTTTTTTTCAATGTTATAGAAATTCCTGCTTCAGGTAACTGTTTGTTTCTGTCAGTCGGGTTTTTTGGAGAAATGTCATTGACGAAACTGTTGCTCATAGCAAACTGTTTTACACGCTACATACAGCAATTCGCATCCGCGACAAACATGCGCCTCTTATGCTCCTGCACTTTGTACACACACCCCCCCGTGGTCGGGTGTCTTGGTGGATTATATATAGAAAGGCAGCCAAAACCGCTCAGTGTAATGAAAAGTATTCGTGAAGTCACAGGTAGGGTTACCACTTTTAATACAAACAAATAAGGGACGCATACTGCAGCGGGGGCCACATCCCTTGGGGCCAAGACCACGGAACGCAATTTCATTCTCAAATACGGACGATTCCAGATTTTAAACGACGGGTGGCAACCCTAGCCTCACAGGTGCATCTGCACTGTACAAAGACGACAACGCCTCGAGTGACGAGTTGGAGGTGGGCACTTGAGCAGGCGGTGTATACTGAACGAAATCAGCAGACTAGCATGACGGAGGGAGCGGAGTGGATGTCGTCGTCCTCCTCTCCTCCCTTTCCACCCTGTGCGCCGCACAGACGATTGTGTGTTGGTTCGTTCCGTGCATTGGTTAAAACCCAATGAAGTAGGCAGTCTTTAAAAACCAATAAGCCCTGTGCCTCTGTTTCATTACCGTCTCACCTGATTCACCAATGCAGGCCCCGCAACAGGCGATCCGGCGTCATTCCCATGACCCGCCGGGCAGCCAACCAGGTAACCAAAGTCTTTGGGTTCGGGGGGAGTATGGTTACAAAGCTGAAACTTAAAGGAATTGACGGAAGGGCACCACCAGATGTGGAGCCTTTCGCTTCATTTGACTCAACACAGGAAACCTCACCCAGCCCGGACAAGGAGTGGATTGACAGCTCTTTCTCGATTCTGTGGGTGGTTGGTGCATGGCAGTTCTTAGTGGAGCGATTTGGATGCTTACTTCCGAAAACGAACGAGACTCCCGCCTGCTAAATAGTTACACGACCCAACAGCGGTCGGTGTCCAAATTCTTATAGGGACAAGTGGCTTTCAGCCACGTGAGATTGAGCATTAACAGGTCTGTGATGCACTTGTATGTCCGGTACTGCACGCGCTACACTGAATGGATCAACGCGTCTACCCGGCGTGGGTAAGCCGTTGAACCCCATTCGTGATGCAGACCGTGGCTTGCAATTGTTCCCCACGAACGAAATTCCCAGTGCGTGCGGGTCATACGCTCGCACTGATTATGTTCCTGCCCTTTGTAAATCTCCCCCGGTCGGGTGACTTGGTGGATTATATATAAAAAAGCACCCAGAACCGCAAAGAACAATGAAAAGTCAACGTGGAAACCGACTGAGGCGATGTTTGGAAAATTAACAGTCAACGTGACTCACAGGTGCGTGTGGACTGTACACAGACGAAAGCGACTCAGGTAGGGAGTTGGGGCGGCACATAAGCGGCAGTGCGTACTGAACGAGCGCTGTTCAACCCCGTCCTTCGCTTTGGAAGGAGAAGGCGCACCTCCGGTTTTCAGTCACGGACAATTGTATGTTGCTTTGTAGCGTGCATTGTTGCAATGTTACTTTTGTTGGTGGTTTATTAAATTACGGATTTTTCAAATGTTTATTTTTTCCTCTTTGCTTAAAAAGCGGGCTGATTATGCGGCGGGTTGACTAGTGTATATATATATATATATATATATATATATATATATATATATATATATATATATATATATATATATATATATATATATATATATATATATATATATATATATATATATATATATTTTTTATATATGTATGTATATATATATATATATATATGTGTAAGTTGTCTTCGAGAAAGAAAAAAAATACACCATGTCCCCTCATCGTATGTGTGTGTAAACTGAACTGTAAAAATAAAGTACCGTGTTTCTCCGAAAATAAGACAGGTCCTTATATTAATTTTTGCTCCAAAAGATGCACTAGGGATAATTTTCAGGGGATATCATATTTATTCATGTACATCAAGATACATTTATCCAAATACAGTCATGTCATCTTCTTCTGGAATATCGTCATAACTCTCCACAGTCAAACCCTGAATTTCTGTCTGAATTTCTTGCTACTCCAGCCACTTTTAGGATCCTCCAGGATCAATGTGCGTGGTTTGATGTTTGATGAATGATTCGATGTGGTGAAGCAAAATGCCGACACACAAATGCATTCGTGGTGCTTTGATATTCAAATGTTTCATAATTCCCAAAGTAATGAGACGATACATTTTATCATCTTTATTCATCTTCTGTGCCGTCTTTTTTTTTTTTGTACTTTTACAATACCATCAGAATTTATGGCGGCATATTTGAGCCACAGAGTGAAAAAAAAGGGCATAATACAAATTATTTTATGATGAAATTTCGGCTTTATCCTCGTAGTTTATCATTAAAGCAGACCGTCATAAACGTCATCTTAAAACCGACCCAGTTGTTAAATTGCTTCCTCCTGACCTGACAGCAGTATCGCCACACAGAACACATTAAATTTATAATATTCCAGCTCTCTGCACATTTAGAATTCTTAGATTTATACTTGATATCACTTTCATGATGAATTGCATTAAAAAATATGTGTTACATTTTACAAATAAATCGTTAACTTTGTTTAAATAATGAATACTGCTAATAGTTACACATATGGGGTGGCACAGTAGGAGAGCGGTAGCACTGCTGTCTCACAGAGAGTCACGTCCCTTGTGATTCTTACCTGGAGTTTGCATGTTTTCCTGGTGGGTTTCCACAGTGTGCTCGGTTTTCCATTCAAAATCATGAAGGTTTGGGGATTTGGTGAAGCTACAATTACACCAGTGTATGTGTGCGCTTCTGTTCACCTTGTGATGAGCTGATGCCCCGTCCAGAGATTTTGTTTCTGTCTTGCGCCGATTCTGCTGGAATAGGTGCATCCCCAAATTGATGGATGTAATCATTAAACATCCTTTTCAGAGATATTGTGGCAAGGTGTCCTCGGAATTTAACGGATGTTTCGGGCACACACATCGCATCGTGCAAAGTATAAACCTGGCCTTAGGTGCCATACTTTTCAGCTGACGATCTTGACTAGGGCTTATTTTTGGGGTAGGGCCTATATTACAGAGCAGCCAGAAAATCATACTAGGGCTTATTTTCGGAGTAGGTCCAATTTTTGGGGAAACATGGTAAGTACCTAAATCATTTTATACTCCTTTAATAAATAAAAACCCACCCATTTTCTTTTTCTATCACTGCATTATAAGTAATGGAAGTGATGTCATACTGAAGCGTAATAGCCTTGGTAAATTCATAATTGGTAGCCCCAAAACACACTTGTAATTTTTTTTTTTTTTAATCTAACTTTATCTTGTGCGCAAATGAAAGTATCTTTACATATATGTAAAAGTATCCCTTATGTACATGAAAATATCTTGTGTATGTAAAAGGATTTCATTATACAAGACTAGCAAAATATCTGCGCTTCGCAGCGGAGAAGAAGTGTGTTAAAGAAGTTATGAAAAAGAAAAGGAAACATTTTAAAAATAACGTAACATTTGGTTTCTATTTGTTTGCATAAGCACAGTCCTTCACTTGTATCTTGCGAATATCGTATTCGTCTTAAGCATGACAAACACCAGCAGCAGCGTGTCTATGAACTTAATTTAAACTTAAGCTTTACACCTTGCTTTCCTATGCGTTTCCATAAGCACAGTCCTTCACCCGCAAGTTTAACTCCCTTACAAAGTGATCCAAAGTCTCATTTATACCCTGCATCTTCTTCTTAAACTTGTATCTCGCGAATATCGTATTCGTCGTAGGCATGACAAACGCCAGCGGCAGCGTGTCTATAAACTTAATTTAAAACCTTGCTTTATTTCCGCAGTAGCTGCACTCATGATTATGCTTGTATGCGTCACTTGGTTCATATTCTTTTGCTGCCTTCTCAATTGTGTAATGTGTTTTTTGTTCAGCGCTCTTTGGAGCTCTTCCTTGTTCTCTACATACTGCGTTCACAGTCAGTTCATGTGAGCCGCTCTCTTGTGCGATTTTGCGATGTCCACGGCTTTACCTGACCATCTCATCTTCGTTTGCATAAGCACAGTCCTTCACCCGTGAATATTTAGCGGCAGCGTGTCTATTGGATTGCCGCTGACGGATGGCCTTATATGGGCAGGCACTCAATTACATGGGAAGCGTGACGATGAGGGACGCAAATCCGCCTCACACGGCGACCGAGCTGCAGGCTATGGCCATATATATGTACATAAGTAGGTTCCAGTTATGACCGTTACGCATAGAATCTCAAAATGAAACCTGCCTAACTTTTGTAAGTAAGCAGTAAGGAATGAGCCTGCCAAATTTCAGCCTTCTACCTACATGGGAAGTTGGAGAATTAGTGATGAGTCAGTCAGTCAGTGAGTGAGTGAGTCAGTCAGTGAGGGCTTTGCCTTTTATTAGTATAGATAAGAGTTATCACATATTTTTTTCACTGTTTGGGTCAGAGCTTCCGTACTTCACTGATTTTACAGTGATGTTCTTTCCTAATGATGTTTTGGGGCTTGTGAGCGTTCCGGGCTGTAGTAGAAAATGTGCATCTAGATGCCTGTCAGCTTTTTCTGTCATGAAATACATATAGCAGCTGATGAGTTGATATCTCCACATCTTTTACCCAAAAGAAAGGGATTTTTTGTTTCTTTCAAATCTAAAACAAGTTATACCTAAGTGACACAACCTAATATGCCTGTTTGCCATTTTAATTCTCATACTAGTTTAATTGTACATTAATTGTAATAATGCAAATATAAATACTACAAAGCAATTGTATGGGAAGCAACCATACATCTACATTTTTGAAGTAATTGGTAAAGATTGTGCCAACATCTTTAAACTAATTCTGACTTACTTATTTCCTTATTGTGTCATGCATTATTTTCTCTGGACACTGTAAATGATATGTAGTTTACAAAATATATCCACTACCCTATTACTGATGTTTGAAAGAATATCCTATTTATTTTATCTCTTTAAAGTTCCGTGTTATAAACGTTGTAAACAAATGGAATACTCAGATGAGCAAGAAGCTATTATAGAAGAAGATGATGGAGATGGGGGCTGGGTGGACACCTTCCATAATGCAGGTGACATTTTTTTTCTCTAATATATATTTGATATTATTGTGAAAATAGATTTTATAGCTATGCATATAATCATATTCAATTTGTATGAATGACTTTTAAATCATTTTTACAGTAAGTTTTATTTTTGTTTAAATGGTGCATGAGGGTTAAAGGATTTTACACTGCATATTCATACACTCAGTGGCCACTTTATTACGTATGCCTCCAGAGCACACTGATTACAACAACCACATTTATTTATATAGCAGATTTTCATGCAACTTTGTAGGTCAAACTGCCTCACAAGAAGTTACAAGAAAACAAAAACAATTAAGATAAGGCAATAATATTAATGCATGCCCATTGCATCGCATACATTGCAAACTTACAATACCAATCAACAGTCAACTTTATGTGCTTTTTGCAGCATGTTGTTTGCATACATAAGGAAAGGGAAAATATACCTTTCTATAGCAAAACCACAACCAAACACAAAGGAGTACAATTTTTTTTTCTATAGAGCATGTTGAGTTACTGTTTATATTTAGAAAATGGTAAACGGAGAACAACTGAGGATGCAGTGTGTTTCGAGAGAATATAAGTAATTTCTAACTTCTAAAAAAAAAAAAGCTTCTAGTTTCCTGTTGTAGACATTGGTTCAAATCAATTAGGGTTATGATGGAGATCAAATTTTAGAGTTTTTTTGCCAATATGGCATTGTCATTTGTTGCATTTTTAAACAAACCTGTAATAAATCACCTTTAAATCATCATAATAATATTGACAAATGCTGCAACATGTGCTTAGTTGCAGCCATATGTGAAACAATGTGAACTTCAAAAATATTGCACATCCCTAAATGGCAGGCATATGTATAGCCTTCAGTTAATATTAAGATGCCTAAAATACATTCCCCATTATAATACCACCATCAGCCTTTGCCACTGACAGAAGGCAGGGTGGGTTATTGCTGTTTGTACTGGATTCTGACACAGTTGCTTGCATATTGCAGTATTTTGATGACCATGTTTGTTCTGGCAGTCCTGAGACTTCTTGCTCCCAGAACTGCCAATAACATGACCAGGATGAGTTGTGCAGTCAGGGCACTTAACAGACAATGGTTGATGCAAAGTGCATTTGTGCTTTTATTAAAAAAATAGTTAAACAAAAACACCAGGGGTTCAAATTCTTAAAGTGTAGACATGCTGTTTCCCATCCTTCATAATTAAATAAATAACCAAGTGAAAACAGATTTTCTCATGGAGGTTAGGTCACAGTAAAAACAAGGTTAAAATCCCAGGCAGAGTCTTACTAATCATTAAAAACATATGTGAGCCTCCATGATTCTCTCTAAATCAGATGTCTTCTCGGCTCACTGTCTCCCATTATCACAGCATGAGGGGTCGTCCACTGCCAAAAATAGTCCATCTTTAAATCAGGCTCAGGTTATCGCCACCAGTCCTTCGACATCTATGAGGCATTGCACCAAGTCTTAGTCTTTTCTCCCATAAGCCACGGTCCAACAGACTTCTGTGTGGAGCCACTTGGAGTGGTAGGTCGCTCCCACTCTCTGCCCTCTCAAGCACTGGCCACATACTCATCTGCATGGCACACATCCCTGACTGCCTGCCTTCTCTCCACAATTGCACTGGCTCCCTTCTCATCCTGCCATTATTTTGTTTTCGTTTTAACCTCTGATTGCTTTTTCTTTCCTCCATATTTTCTGCTTTGGCTCATCTCTTGTACTTCAGTCGGGTGCAGTTGCTGCCTTCTTGATCTTCTGAGCACTAACAAGCAAATTGGCCACAGCACATTTGTCAGTTGAATGCCTGTCTTCCCAATCTCCCCATCAAAACTCTGTAGCCTCTCCGCCACGCTACCACATACACCAGTGCCAGTCTGTAGCCTGAGCACTATCTAATTATTAAAAATTGCACACACCACAGTCGTCTTCACTCACTGTATCACAAGGATACATAAGGGGTTTGTCTGACCAGGTCACATTTGTCCGATCTTCAGCTGCCCAGTTTTTGTGATCACAAGTCCACTGTGGCCTTATCTTTCTGAATGTATCTGACTTACGTGGTGGTCTTCTGCTGTAGTCCTCCATTTCAGAGTCGTGAACTTTGTATGTTTTGTTCAGAGTTACCCTATTTACACCAGTGTCAAAGTACTGTTGTTTGAGTTTTTTTTATTCTCCTGTGTTATCTCTCATTACCATGGAGCTTTGTCCACCAAACACTAACAATGTGTTTTGTATGTTGCACTATTCTGTAGGGTAGTTTGTGAAAAATCCTAGGAGATTATCTGCTTCTGAGATGCTCCAACTATGACATTTAGCATCAGCAATCTTACTATGTTTTTTACATTCTAATATTTGTTTGAATTATCACTAAACCTCTAGAACATGCTTGCATTTTTATATAATATATAATAAATATATTATTGTTATAGTTATTATATATAACAGTAGTGAGCTTTATTTGTATGACACCTTTCAATAAAATACGCAGTGTTTCACAGTTTAAAACAGGAAGAAAAACTAACAATAAAAAATAGAGCAGTAAACAAATGGTAAAACAAAAAAGAACAGCAAACAGAAGGCTGAAAATAAAATGAAAAATATAAAATGATTAACGTGATTTAAAATCGGCAACCTTGAAAGATAATTTGGAGCTAAGCCATTTAAAGGCTTGTGTGTAATTAAGAACATCGTAAAAATTGATTCTGCCATTGTCAAATAGGTAAAGAGACAATAGATTTGTCTTAGTAAGAATTCTAGCAGCTGAATTGAACCAGCTGAAGTCAAGTCCAAGTTCTAATTTAGACAGGCACAATCATATAACCTCATTTGTAATCTTGTGTGTGTGCCCAAAAGAGAGAACCATAGATCTGTTGTAAGATGATAAAAAGACTGCCAGTTGGTTGTTTTTTTTCCCTCACACTGATCAAAATTTACATCTAAATCAAAAATTCCCCAAAATCTTCTAGCTTTCTGAAATTATTAGTCAGAAAGGTATGACCGTAGAAATGCATATGATATGGAGGAATGACTGCATTCTGTATATAATGAAAACCAAATTGGCCCCAGAATAGAACCCTCAGGCATGACACCAGTGCTCAGTTGTAATGATGACTGAAGTAGTTCCCAATCACAACCAACCATTTTCTTTTTCACAGAGTAGGGATTAATCATTCCAGTGCCAATCCAGATATACCATCCCAGTGTATCTGTTAAATCAAAAGTTATACTTAAATCAAACAGTACTCTAACACAAAACAGTCACCAACATCTGCACTTAAAAGCATATCTCTCTGTTACTCCTTAGTAGTATGATTTCAGAACTGAGTTTGAAAATCTTTTTTTTTTTTTTTAATTCCCTCCCAGAAATTTTATTTTTCTCTACAACTGATAAAAGATTATTTGCTGTCACTTTTTTTTACAATAATCGGGGACACAGCCAGAAGTTGAACTATTAACCATATACTGTATTGAAATACAGCGACATGATTGGCTGTTTGGAAGAGGAAGCTTTTTGCATTATCATCCATATTTACCTAACAATATGACCACTGAGTGCATCTACTCTTTGTAAGCTCATCTTTTCAACCCTGTCCCTGCATTTTTGTAGGGTGTACAATTTCATTTTATTCTTTTTAGTGTGCATAGGTATTTTTTATAATATATTACAATTCATAAGGGAATGGGGCCATGTTTACCACAGTGTAGCAGCCCCTCTTGTTTTAAGAATAGTCCATAAACATCTGGGAACTGAGGAGACCAGTTGCTGGACTTTTGGGAGAGGAATATTGTCCCATTCTTGTCTGATATAGAATTCTAGCTGCTTAACAGTCCTGGATTGTGTTTGTCATATTTTTCATTTCATGATGCACCAGATGTTTTCAATAGGTGAAAGGTGTGGACTGCAGGCAGGTCAGTTCAGCACCTGGATTCTTCCTCCTACAAAGCTATGCTGTTGTCATAGATGCAATATGTGGCTTAGCATTGTCTTGCTGAAATATGTCTGGCCTTCCCTGAAAAGACATTGTCTTTATGGGAGCATATGTTGCTCCAAAACCTGTATTTGCCTTTCAGCATTGATTGTGCATTTCCAGATGTATAGGCTGCCAAATCCATAAGCACTAATGCACCCCTATAACATGAGATATGCAGGCTTTTGAACTGAGCACTGATACAATCTGGATGGTGCCCCGCCTCTTTAGTCTGGAGGATATAGCATCCATGTATTCCAAAAAAAAAATTCAAATGTTGATTCATCTGACCATAGAACAGTTTTCCACTTTGCCTCTGTCCATTTTAAATGAGCTTTGACCCAGGGAAGATGGCGACATTTCTGGATCATTTGTGGATAGCATGGTGAACTGTATTCACAGACTTTGATTTCTAGAAGTGTTCCTGTGTCTATGCTGTGATTTGCATGACAAAATAATTCCTATTTTTAATGTAGTGTCGCATGAGGACCCTAAGATCACGGGTATTCAATATTGATTTTTGGCCTTGTCCCTTTGAATCTTTTGATGATATTATAAGCTGTAGATAAGGAGATATTCAACGTCTTCACAACTTTATGTTAAGGAACATTATTCTGAAATTGTTCCACAATTTCTAGACAGTTTTTTGAAGATTGGTGAACCTCTGCCCATCTTTACCTCAAAGAGTCTTTCTGTCTAAGGTGCTCATTTTATACCCAGTCATGGCACTGATCTGTTACCAAGTTAGACTAATTAGTTGCAAAATGTTCTTCCAGATGTTTCTTTTAAGTACCGCTTACTTTTCCAGCCTTTTGTTACTCAGTTCCAACTTTTTTGAGATGTGTTGCTGCCGTTAAATCTAAAATGCGCTAATGTTTTTCATGAAATATTCTAGTTAAATGTCTCACTTTCAGCATTTAATGTTTTCTATGTTCAATTGTGAATATAAAAGTCATTGCTTTCTGTGTTTATTTACATTTTACACAGCATCCCAACTTTTTTGGAATTGGGGTTATATATTACATATTAACCAGTTTAATGCAGTTGTTCAGATATTTGAAGTAATGTGTATTTTAACAGAATTATTCCTGATTTTAGGATTTCACCGCTAAGTGCTCAGGTACAACGCATTATATTTAATTTGTTTGTTATTTTTTCAGGGGTGTCTGGAGTGACAGAAGCAGTGCGAGAGATAACACTGGACAGTAAAGTATGTTTAATATTTTGGTTATCTTTTATGATGTTCAGTACAATTCAGAGTACACAATGCAGTTTAGAACTGAGTGCCCATGATATTGGGTATAATGTAACTCTTAATAGGGGCTAGTTGACCACCCAGTTCTGTTGCTCATTGTGATTTGTTATACTGAATACGTTTACTTTCAAGCAAGCTGAAGAACCAGCCATTAGTTCAGTTCAGGGTGGGGGGGTCACTTTCAATCTCTAAAACGCAATAAAAAGTGTTTTTCTTTTCTGCTTTACCATGCCATGTGATAAGCTATAGTATTACATGATAGGCACATTTGTTTGAACACTTTAACTTTATCAAGACGTCACTGGCCATTTAAATAATCTCAAATAAACTCACTCATTTCTACTTTTCATGGTAATTACTGCTTTCTTATAAGGTCATATATGTGAACCTTTACTTTAAGTATAGTGTAATAGAAACCTGCACATTACAGAAGTAGTCCAATGAGCCCAGGTTTAATTGTTTGTGGCAAAGACTGGATGTAGAAATCATCATGGGCTACACCATTTCACTGATCTCGTTTGCACTTGCAATTTACTTGGTAATAAAATCAGTTGAACCAAAATCCGAATCCCAAAACCAAATCTGGGATGTGCCAACCCGACATCTGCACCTTCATGGAAGACCTTACTGTGACCATGGATATGGGAGCAGATCCATTGGAGATTGCAGCTAGGGCTCAAGCTCGGGCTTGATTACCCTCAACTGCATCACTTGAATGAGAGTGTCTGATGTTCGAAAGATCAGAAACGCTCAGTGATCCTAGGTGACATTACTGATGACGTTCACTAGCTTAGCAGCGGATGCATCATCAGCACAGTGCTGTAGGTGAAACTGAAGTTGGTTCTATGCAGCAGTGGATTGAAATCTTTTGAAACTGAGAAGCGAGATTAAAGAAAGTCTTCCACAGCCCTCTTCTTTGTTGGTTTCATATCTTAGATTTAGAGTAATGGTCTAATATTGGATCTTACAGGAAGGAGTGGGTGCAACCGTTGTTTTTTTTTCTTGCTTATAATGATACATGACTATAGCGTGTCCTGGTCCATTTTTTAAATTTATAATTGGGGTCTGGCAAACTGCTTTATGAGTGCATGCCATGAATGTTAACCCCTAGTATTTTAGAAAAATTACATGATCAAAAATACTGTAGAAATGTAATATGAAATGCCCTTGATTAGGACTTTATAAAGAAAAACAATCGGTTTAAAGAGTGTTTAAAGAATTTGTCAGTGCCAAAAATTTTGAAGTAGTACTAGTATAAGTTGACTGATATAGTATAGTCCTGCTGGATCAAGCAAGTTATGTGATTTTGAAAATCACAAGTAGTGTGTAAAATGGCAAACAATACAGATAAAAGAGGAAATTCAAGAATATGAGAAGCAGTGTTTTCTGTTACTTTGTTCTGCACATAAACCACATTACCTAGAGCTAGATCAATCTGTAAGTAACTGCATAGATCATGTATCTTCACTCCTTAACATGGAAGTACAACTTTTACTTTCAAATAAAATGAGACTATTAAAAAAAAAAATCCTTTATCTGCAGCTATAAAGGTACAGTTCCACATTTCATTTGTTTTTGTATGAGGATGCAAAGTGAATGGTGTATACTAGCCAAACCGCGGCGTACCATATGCCGCATAATCAGGCCGGTTTTTTAATGTTTTTAAGCACAGGGAGAATATTAACATTTGAAAAATCAGTAATGTAATAAATCAGCAAGAAAAGCAACATTGTAACAATGCACGGAACGAACCAACACACAATCGTCCGTGACTGAATTTCTCGTTCAGTATGCACTGCCCGCTCGTGTGCCCACCCTCAACTCGGCACTTGAGTCGTTGTCGTCTTTGCACAGGCCAGATGCACCTGTGATTCACGTAGACTTTTCATTGCTCTGTGCTGTTGTGGCTGCTTTTCTATATATAATCCACCAAGAAACCCAACCACAGTACTAGCGAGGTGGGGCTTAGTTGCTCCTTTCGCATGGTTTTTCATGGTGGATGCAGTCGGGTGTCGAAACCGAAAAGAATAATGAAAAGTCAATGTGGTTCAGACGTGCATGTGAACTTCAAGCACAGATGAAAGGGACTAACCGGGTGGTCGGTGAGTTTTTGCGTCCAGGCACATGGGCAGGCAGTGTGAATGCCTAGAGAGCGAGGGTAGACGTGGGCCGGTGAAAAAGGAGTATTGGTGGGCAGAGAAACGTCTTTCCTGTTCCTGCAGGAGCATCTAAGAAGACGCATGTTTGTCACGGATGCAAATTGTTGTATGTAGCGTGTAAAACAGTTTGCTATGGTGCACGCGGTCGTGCGTCGTAACCGAAAACTCGGTTTTTAAAGACTGCTTACTTCATTGTGTTTTAACCTCAGTTGTAAAGGATCGTTTTAAGGATCCCATGGGATACCCCTTGCAAACCGTTTTACACGCTGCATATGGAGATTCACCTCCGCGAGAAACATGCCTTTATGAACAGTCAACGTGGCTTGGAGGTGCATGTGACCTCTACGACAGACGGATATAAATGACGCCGGTTTTTTTGTTTTGTCGCGTCCGAGTTGGTGGGCGTGGCTGTGCGAGTTGTCGTATCCAATGGTCTTGGAGTTGGTGGGCGTGGCTCCTTCCTGCGTGCGCCATAATTGTCTTACTTGTCGGCGGCTTAGTGAATCCACGCCCCTTCTGCCGTGCTTTCCATGGGTGTCTTTGCCTTAGTGAATTATATATATAGATTCCTTACCTTTTTCCCTTCGTCTCATTCTCTCACTCTCTTTTTAGTTATTTATGAAGATGACTTTGGACAAACATTTAAGTAGTATTAAACATATTTGGTATCTCAAAATCAGTGAAAAATACTTATGATTTAAATTTGACAGAAATTTAAAGTAAAATATATTGCTTATTTACTTCTGGATTTCTTTATAAAGAAACTCTGAAGGTCTGTTTATAGTTATCCAAACCAATAACACGCTAAAGTTATTTAGTCCCAAGCTTTGCCCATTTATTTCTTTGCATTTAGTAATTATTAGTTTAATAACTGTTCTAGTTCACACATACATCAGTGCAATGTACATTCTCTCTGACTAGATATTTCAAAGCAGTCTTTTTCTTTTTCCTCTTGAAATCATTGTAATGCCAACGTAGAATAATTGATTTTTGCACTACATAATTTTATTCATCTAATGCAAGGATTATACTCTTATGCTGTTGCATTTTATTTATTTTCAGGATAATCTCAAAGTTGGTTCTACAGCTTGTGTAGATGATGAAGATGATGATGAGGAGGGTGAAGCAGCTGATATGGAAGGTAAGTGTTTGTATGTGTTAGATTTTTAGATTGTTGTTTACACACAACCTGTCATACTTGATTATTTTTGGCCTGCAGAGAGAGTTCATTTAAATGACACTTCATTAAATGGCAATTATCTCAATATTTTTATAGAACTGAATTAGCCAAGCAGTGCAATAGTTTTGTATTCTGCGGCAGTTTGCAATTTTCTCTTTTCAAAAACTATATATAGTGTATTTCATCCAAGGGAAAATTTTTTCCTTATAATGTAGTTATGTTTTGATTGTATCCTCTAAGTACAAAGAATAATGTATGATAGAATTTTTTGTAAGAATTTTACATAAATTTAACAAACAAGTTTCAGTTACTCTGTGTAGCAGTTTGTATTCATATGTAGAAATAAATCATATTCCATACAGATGGTACTGTGTGCCTGATAATAAAACAACAAATGAGCATACTTTTTACTGATGTAGTTATATCCATAGCATTAATATACAGTGGTTAACAGTTTCTAATGTTCAGTACTGGTTAGACATTTAGGCATTAATGATCCAGACTTCAATTACTGTATGTTTAATAAGAGCAGGAATCATACCTATTGAGTTTTTTCAAATTATTATTTTTTTCAGAATATGAAGAGAGTGGGCTATTGGAAGTTGATGAGGTATGTTAATTTTTGAGGTAGTCTGTTGTGTATGACATATTATTGTGACTGTTTACCAACAAAAGAAAAGATACACTTTTGTTACAATTTACAAATTTAAGAGTTTCTTGTTTATTTTTTTTATTCAGTCATTTTTACAAAAGGATTCTTGTAATTTTATGTTCTCAACTCTATCCATATAGACATTTACATTTATAAAGGAAAACAAATTTACATAATTTTGAAACAGTCCTTTGATAAATACTTTTAAAGTAATTGCTTTGATCTTATCCATCAATATAGTGTCATTAGCATAGTTAACAACCAAACACTAGACACTGATCATCTCTGGTATACAATGTAATGCTCTATTTACATGCTGTGGGTCAGACAGAAAATATGAGGTTTATCAGTGGGAATTGTCATGTGAAATGGTAGTTACTAGAGTGACAATTCCAAGAAAACCAAGAGAAGCATTATGCATTTAGATATTTAGTTTTTGTGTGTTGTTTCTTTTTTTAATGGGTTAGACTTAGTAACAATTTCACGGTGATCTTGTGTTTCTCCTAAAATTTACATGAACACACTAAAGCGAACTTGACTGAATTGTTTTTTAAAAACTGTTAATTACTGCAAATATCTGCAAGCAGTTTAAAAGAAAACAGTGAATTCAGAATTCATAAAAATCTTTTTTTTTTGTAATAATAGTGATTCTTTACATTTATATAGCGCTTTTCTCAATACTCAAAGTGCATCAGTGAGTGGGGAACCACTTCAGCCACCACTAATATATAGCATCCACCTGGATGATGCAATGGCAGCCATTTTTGTGTCATTAGTCTCACCACATATTAGCTTTTTGGCGGTAAGAGAGAGATGTAATTAGTGACGGGTGATGATTAGTGGGCCAGAATGACTAGGCCATGGTGGACAGTTTAGCATGGACTTTGGGATACACCCTACTCTTTAACAAGGATGCCCAGGGATCTTTTAAGACCACAGAGAGACAGGACCTAACTTGGAATCTAATTTAGTACAGCTCTAGTAAATGCTTCAGGAGCAGCAGTAGGAGGAGTCACCCAGGAGTATCCTTACGGAATGCCGAAAGCACCTCCTGTGGCTCCTGTCATTCTGAAGGACCAGCAACTCTACTCTGAGGCTCTCACGAATCGCTTAGCTTATCACCATATCGCAGAGCATCAGCCCAACTTACCGACAGCTCATGACCATAGTTGAGGACAGGGATGTAGATCAACATGCAAAGTGAGAATTGTGTCTTTAGAAAAATGAGTTCATTTTTATTCTGTGCTTAGATTATAAGTCTGCTATTATGAATTAAATAATTCAAAGTATTTTTATCTAGGGATTTTTTTAAAGATTGTCTTTTCTAAAATTTTATTTTCTAAAATTTAATTTCTAAATTGCACTATATATGGCATTCATTACACAACAAATTTAGTGTATTTAAGACCTTGTTCTTTTGGGTACAGCAAATCTTTATCTTCACATCTTTTTAAAATGTGTAGTGTTTGGATAATGAAATTCATGCTATTGGCATTTTATTTCTGATAATATAAATTAGTGTATTATGTTCTAAAATGCCCATTGCAAAAAATAAGAGAGTAGACATTTTTAAACCAGAAAATAAAGAGAGCTTGTTGTTAGTAAATACTTTACTAAGAATTTTCAGTATCTACATATGATTTATTAATACTAAGAACTTTTTGCATATGTTATATCAACTGGAATTAAAAATTTGAATTTAGGAAATATCAATTACACTGTAAAACAGTAAATTCTTGTTATTTCAGGATGCAGTAGACACAAGTAAAATTGTAGAGGCCTGCAAACCTAAAGCAGATACTGGAGGAGAAGATGCCATTTTGCAAACTCGAACTTATGACTTGTACATTACCTATGACAAGTATTATCAAACTCCACGGCTTTGGTTATTTGGCTATGATGAGGTAAATGCATGGAAATCGGTTTGCTTCTAATTGCTGAAATTATTCTAATGTTTAATGTTAGATTATTAACTTTGTTCAGTACTCTTAAAAAGCAGTGACATTTCAAACAAGTACAGATGATGTTTTCTCTTTAAGAAAAAGTATCCTGACATTGTTTTGGATTATTTTATTGTATATATTTATAGTTTGTTTGCAACTATAAAATGTTTACACTATATACTATTAATTGTTAATTTTTATTTAGCACAATATCCAAAAGTTTTACTTAAGAAAGAAACTGCACATTGTTGATAAAAATGATACTTTAAATTTGAATGTACAGTTAATGTAATTTCATTGTCAGGTTTTTTTTTGGCAATTTTTTTTATTATTCTTTTTCAGAATAGACATCCTCTGACAGTAGATCAGATGTATGAAGATATTAGCCAGGACCACGTCAAAAAAACTGTGACAATTGAAAACCACCCTCATCTTCCACCTCCAGCTATGTGTTCAGTGCATCCATGCAGGTATCCCAATACTGAGTTCAATTTAACTCCAAATTTTAAATTAATTTATAAAATCAGACAGTTCAGTCTAGGATGTTGCAGGGTAGTCCTCATTTTCAGGAATATTTTTTTCTGTGCTCTGCCCACTTCCCATTTAAATGTATAATCATCTGACTACTTTAAAGTATAAAAATATAAATATTTTCTGTGGTAATTACATTTTTCTTTAATTACATTGGTATGCAAAAGTTTGGACACCCTTGCTTAAAATGTCTGTTACTTTGAATAGTTCAGTGAGCAGAAGATGAACTGATCACCAAAAGGCAAAGTTAAAGATGACACATTTTTAATATTTTAAGCAAGATTACATGTTTTTATACTAACCTTGCATAAAATGCTGAAAAGAATTGTTTTATTTAACTTTATGCCTTTTTGGTGATCAGTTCATCTTCTGCTCACTCAGCTATTCACAGTAACAGACATTTTAAGCTATGGTGCCCAAACTTTTTCATGCCACTGTACCTGATCCGGATTCATCACTTCATCTTAATTTATTGGATAATTTCCATAAAATCTCTCACCATAATTTTAGCTTTGCATAGGCATAATGTACCCTGTTAGCCCACCCCATGTAAGTTCAAAATTTGTAGGTCTTTTTAATTCATATAATTAAATTGAATGTCTTTACCATATTTTTATGTCTGTTTCAGGATATCAACTGTTATATGAATAAATCTTTCTTTAAAAAACTTAGTATTACTGTTTATATTATGTGAAATAGGAGATCATCAAAGTTATTAATTCAGAGACCTAAAGCTCATGTTTAACTTTTATCTGATATTTAGATGTTTATTGGGATTGGTGAACTCATTTTGAAATGAGTATAACTCAGAATCTGTTCACTGTGGATGGAAGCGCTAATATTTTGTCATGTTTATATTCACTATTCACTACAAACCAATCCTCCTTATCTTAGCTAGATTGTTTTTTCCTAGTGTGCCATTTGCTTTAATCTGACAGAGATAAATGTTTTTGCCTTATTGTCAAGTACTGCAATTATTGCTTTATTATTATTATTATTATTTTTTTTTTTAATATAAACTACAGGGCTTTGTTCGCCAAACCCCGTTTTTTGTTTTTCTGGATACCCCTATTAAGATTTTTTTTTTTTCTCTGAATTGTTGCTATTTCATTAGTTTCACTTTTATTTCAAAACTTCTGTAAAAACACAATATTTGGAATCTTTCGAGTCTCAATGTGCTAAATCTTTTTAATGAGGTCAATGAGACATGTGTTTAATTACTTTGTACCATAATTCAGGATAGGTTTCTCTGTTTGGAATTTCAGCACAGACAAAACGATCTACATCATCAGCAGTTAATAATTTTTTTTTGCAAAGTAACCAATAAAATGCATGCGTGGTAAACTCCGTTTTTGAAATTCTCTTGAATTAAATTTCAAAACCTGACAATATTTACATACTTCTGACATATCCATATATCCATGTCCATATATTCGATCTCTATTCACCTTTTCGTTATTTCTCCGAGTAATAATTTCTCTTTCTTTGCGCTAATGCGATGTTTACTTTCTTTTTTTTTTGACACTGTCATTTTTTTTTCTGCTTTCATATTCTGTATCTTGATCTGCATGTGTTTCACACCTACTTTTTTTTTTGATTTCCAGTTTTCATTATCTGTAACCTGCTGTGCATGTGTTTGGCCCCCTTGTTTTTTAACCTTTTTATGACATTTTACTTTGTTTTCTACCTGTCTTTATTTCTGACCTTGCTTTATCCTGCTCTTTTTTTTTTTTTTAATGACACCTGGTCTGTGGTGATTATTTTCCCTTTTTCAAGTAATAATTTCCATTTCTTTGCGCTCTTGCATTCTTTACTTTTTTTTATACTTTCTGATTTTCCTACTTTCATTTTAACTTTCTCCACATGTGTATTGTGCCAACTTTTGGTTTTTATTTTATTTTATTTTTTTTTTTTGAGCCTTTCGAATTCCACTGCTTTCATAATGTCTAACTTGCTCTGCATGTGTATAGCGCCAATGTCCCGATTGGACATGCTTTTTTTTCCAATTCCACCTGTTCCGGGCTGATAATTACTGTCCTTATTTTCTGAATTTGCACCGAGATTCTTCTTTTTCTTTTTTGCGTCTCTTTTCTCTGCGCTGCTTTCTTCTTCGCTTAGTCATCTGCATTTCATTTATAACTTATTGTCCTTATATGCTTTATATGCGCTGAGAGCCCTGGATCTGTGTGTGCTCAAAGCCACATAAAATGTGTTTCTGGCAGCCCTTGCTCTTATTTATGTTTAAGTAGGGTGTGTCTTTCAAGAACCTCATGTTCTACGTCCTCGCGAGACGGTCCTGGGCCAATCTCTTGGCACAAAGTCTCATGTTTAAGGTCCCCGCGAGACACTCTGTGGCCAATCTCTCTAGTCTCACGGGTCTTTTAAGTGTCTTCCGTGATCTTAACATGAAGATCATGTATCATCGCCCTACTGTTTCTCTCCAGGATTTTTTTTTTTATAATAGAGAGAATGGCCTTTTTGGACTACAGTAATTCTTGACGTTGCACCATGGAGGCATGAGCAATATACCATGTTGACCTTTGCTCCACTACCTTGCTGTTTCATTGTGCTTAGCTGGAGTAATCCTAGCCTGGAAAATACCGTATGTTACAGAGGGAAATGTATAGTTTGCTAATTAAAATTAGAAAACAAGTTAATTCAACAGGGAACAACTTTTTTGGTATTCAGTCTGTTGTCATCAGTATCCTTACTAGCACTGCATCAGTGTTTGGGACCTACAGTATTTCAATTTAAAAATTCCTGTAGAAGCAACCTGATATTTTAAAAAAAAAAAACAAAAAAAAAACAATTGTTAATGGTGCATATTATCTACCTATGTAATAAATTGATAACTTTCCAACAGTTACTGGGACTATTAAAGAACTGCTGCTTAAATTAAAAAGTCTGAAATCAAGCAAATTGAATGGACCATATAGCATTTATCCAAGACAGTTTAAGGAGGTTACTAAGTGGATATTATATATAAACCCTTTAAAATATATTTTTCTAAAAGCGCTGTACACTGTGTACAGTCATACAGAATTGGAAGCTAGTATTTGTTGTCCCATTGTATTTTAAAGGCGATCTGGCTGATCCAAGTAACTATACTGTAGTACGGATAACATGAATCAAATGTAAATCAATCAAAGCAATTGTTATGGAAAAGATTACTTGGCAAGAACGAGATATTGGTTGGTTTGGACAAAGGATCTGTATTTTATTAATATGCTGGAATTACATGAGGAAGGAATGAGAAGTATATGATCAGAAAAGTGTGTGTGGCTGGTGAGGAGCTTTGTAAGATTGGCATTGCTTCTGACTGCTGTAACTGGTTCGCTTACAGAAACAATGGAGAGTTGGCTTTGATAGTTTTGCCCTTGATTTAAACATTTCCTTGAATTTTATATGGAAACAACAAAAGCAATTAAAGTTATTTATTTTCAGCTTTTAAGAAGGTCTGACATAAGAAGTTACTGATTAAACTAAAAGAAGTGGAAATTCATGATGTAGTGTGTAAATGGGTACAAAATCAGCCTGAATACCAGGAAGGGTTATGGTGAGAATATTTTCAGAATTAGGTGATGTTAAAAATGTTGACCCTCGGTTATCAATGTTGGGTCCGTTTCTCATTTTAATGTACATACAGTAAATGATCTTAATAAATACTGTAATAGTGTAGCAGAAGATAAACTAATTGGAATTTCAGATTACCTAGAAACAGAATTGTTTCAGATTGATCTGGGCAGAACATAGACCTAGGAAGATTTTTTGAAAGATGAAATTTAGTGGAGGTAAATGTAAACAGTTACACATAGGAACTAAAAGTGTTAGTATTTCAATATATAATGAAATGTTTGAAACATAAAGTATGCATTATGAGAAGAACCTGGGAGTCTCTGTGGCGTCTTCACTATCTACTGGTAATCCTGGCAGTGAACAGAAGTGATTTAATAAGGCAAATAGGATGCTGGGTTAAATACCCAGATGTGTGGATTGTGAATGAAGGGAGGTTATGCTTAATTAAGCTGTGTAACACACTTGTGAAACATTTTCTATAATACTGTTTGCAGTTCTGATCTCTCCCTATTACAAAGTAGACGTAACAGCATTAAAGAGCTAGAGAAGATCAACCAGAACATTCCAGGAATGTAATATGTAAGCTGTGTGCAAAGTCTGATGCAATTTAACCTTTTCATTTTAAGCATACTGTGGCTGTACGAGTTGGATCCGTGCTATCCAACTGTCCTGGGAGCCTCTTGAACCTACCACCATCTGTACTGTAACCAAGATGACCCAGGCAGATGGGGAAACCCCACCTCCCCCTTTTCTTTTCCAAAGTCAAATCCATTTCCTTGTATTGCTGTTAGGTCTTTAGGGGGCTCTGCAGCTCCTGACACGCAGGCTAAGGCACAAGTTCGCTATAAAGAAAGAAGGTCTTTATTGTAGGAAACACAATGTTTTGCATACCAAAACCACTACTCCAACTCTCAGCAATTCTCTGTTGCTGAAAATAACTCTGTCATCTCTTCCTCCACTCCTCTCAGCAAGCTTTTTCCTCCTACTTCCGACTTTGGCTCCCTGAGCTGAGGCAGGCTACTCCTTTTATCCAAAACCCAGAAATTGTTCTGGTATCTGGAGACGCTAGTCTCCTAAGCATCCCTGGCGGCATCTACGGAACCCATCCGGGCTGAGCCAATGAACACCAGTTCCCAACTGCCCTGTGGGAATCAGTGGTGGTACTGTAACCTAGGAGTGCTGCCACCAACCATTGTTGGCAATCACAGCACCTGGTGGCAATGCTCCACGCAAATTGTCTTCCCCTGTCGTTCCAGGCCATAGGTGCCCCGGGCAGGTAAGGATCTCATAGCTATGGCTGAGGTGCCAGTCCTCATGTGGCATCCCTCACAGATGTTAAGTGTAAATCTATTCAGACTGCTAGACTGTTGCTCTAGCTCCTCTGCCCATGGTTTCACATCAGGTTTTTTCCATTTTGCTGGAATGATTAAGCTTTATCCTGAGGCAGGAACATGCCTCCTCCTGGGCTATGTTGTTAAAGAAAATCAGAATTGATAATAGCAATTAGTTATTTTTGATACACAACATACTTTTCATTATTTTTATCTGTTACCAATGTGATTGTTCCTTCTGTTCCATATTTTGATTTACCCTGGAAGAACTTGCCTCTGTTTCCAACAGGCAAATGTATCGTTGATTCAGAATAAGGCTGCTTTTTTAGATACTTGATGTGCATTCCTTGGAATTGCAGAAAAACAATATTTTAAGCGGTCTTTTCAAGAGGAAGGTTACTGCATTCATGTTTAACCCGTTGTAGAAGTCATGTTGGGATTGACTTGACAGATAACTAGCAATTTTAGATTTATAGAAAGTATTTTAAAACAGATGCATCCATCCATCCATTATCCAGCCCGCTATATCCTAACTACAGGGTCACGGGGGCCTGCTGGAGCCAATCCAAGCTAACACAGGGTGCAAGGCAGGAAACAAACCCTGGGCAGAACGCCAGCCCACCGCTGTTTAAAATGGATAACTTACTAAATATTATATAGTGTAACAATTACAAGGCTTTAAATGATTTTAGTAATTCCAGAGTGTGTTTAGTGCTAAAAGAGAATTTGAAAAATGACTTGCAGGTTAGTGAAAGATTGGCTGTCTTACTAGTTAAGTACTGTAGTGTGTTTTTTTTTTAGTCTGTATTCAAAAAAATTACTAATGTCTTTCTTTGCATAAGCAGTTTTCTTTTTCTGTCAATTGTTTGGTCATTTTTTTCTTTGTATTTGCAGACATGCTGAAGTAATGAAAAAGATAATTGAAACTGTAGCAGAAGGTGGTGGAGAACTGGGAGTTCACATGTATCCTTTACAAAACATACTTTAAAATTCAAAAAAATTACTTGATTTGTGGCAGTCTGTCATGAAATACACAAATTGTGCTTACCTGAAACCTGCATTCTTGTGTTCTCTTTAACATGGAAAAATCAAAGCTGTATATTTCCTGAAAAGGCTTACATTGCGTGCAGGACAGAGAAGGGTTGATGAATCGTTTCTAAGATGATAATTGCAGAGTGTGCTGTAACAAATTAATTTAATTTAAACTAGTGTGTGTTAGAAAAAAATCTGCAATTTGTTTCTCTATAGATCATACTTTCTTTGATGTTTGATAAGATTTGTGTCCCAGGTAAAAGTTTAGACACCACTAGTCATATTACGTATTATGTTGACATTTGAATTAAAATAGTAAATACAACTTCAACAAATACTTTATATACAAATTTATGTTTCTGTATTGGCCACAACATCCTTGTTAAATCTTTTTCTGCTCCTCCCTAGTAGAGAAATGCACATCAAAACACAGTATTACCAGTTGCAAAGACTTAAGACGATGGCAAAATAACACAATCATAACACGAAATAACACGGTGTTACTAAGCTTCTACAGAGCTTAGAGGGGAAAAAAGTCCAATATTTACAATAAGGCTTCCGTGTTTGTTTAACATAATCTTGAGCAGGGTGGTATAGTGGTTATCTCTGTTGCCTTACGGATCCAGGAGCCTGGGTTTGTATCTGATACTTGGTTGTTCTGTATTGAGTTTGCACATTCTCCTCATATCTGCATGGGATTTTCTCTGGGTTTGTCTTACATCCCCAAAGCCACAAGTGTTAGGTTAATTGGCATTTCCAAATTGGACTCCAGAGTGCATGAAAGGCTAAGAGCTTAAGTGGGTACTGTTCTTGACAGGATGCCTGTCGCAGTGCTACCTGGTTAGCCTCCAGCCTCTGCTATGAATTAAACGGCTTTAAAATCCAAAAAAAAAAGAAAGTTGTATTACAGTATTCACCATTTTCTTGAATATATCCAATGTAACATTAACTGATTGATGTGAAACACAAAAAACTGCAAGTTAATATAAATTATTTTTCAAGTGTATTACTTGCTACTGTACATAATCCTTGTTTTTATTAACCATTGTTTTATAAATGCAATGGTTAATAATTATTGGACATACCCAAATAATGTTGTTTATTAAGAATAAAAAAAAAAACGAGAACATACTCCTGTGTAGTAGAATCCACTATATCTTTTAAATATGTTTCAGACTACAAGTATTTAAAATCTACTGTATTTCTGGCTTTATAAAACAACATTCTATCTTATTATGCAAAATGTTCATTTGCTCCTGTTCTTCAGTGTAAAAGCAATTACCACAGTTTAAAAAATAAAAAACAAAAAAGAAAACCCCTCTTTCACTGTTCCAGTGTGGTGCTGAGGTGTCGCCCATTGCACAGCTGCACTCGGGTCCCAATTTAGGCGCTTTGTTGTGTGGTGGGTGCAGCAACCCACTGTATGCACAACCCACTGTATGCACAACCCACTGTATGCACAACCCACTGTATCAGCATATGTTCCCAACCCCCTCCTCCTCCTACAGCATAATGTTTAATGTATTCTACTTGTAGTATTGTTAGGAGCCTTTTTCAAGATTATAGTTGCCTAGTATTGTTTCATATGTTTAAGACATACATTTTACATTCTTCTATAATAATCAATAAATTTTCCTTAATTTTTACTTTCAGGTACCTTCTTATTTTCTTGAAATTTGTGCAGGCTGTCATTCCAACTATAGAATATGACTATACAAGGCACTTCACCATGTAATTTTAAGTGACTACACAGGGTACAAAACCCCCTTTAAGACTTTTACTGAGCTGGAAATTCGTGGAATATTCATAGCTGGCTGGCTGGCTGCGTGGTGTATTATTGTGGTCAGGACTTCTATTCTATCTCATTCAGTAAATAAGACTTCACTAACAAACTCATCTATAAATAATCCAAGTATCTGCACAACTGTTTGTTTTCTTATTTCATTTCCCAGGACAGGCTTACCTGTACTGCAGCTTCAACACTTGCAAAGAATTATTAGATGTTTATTAAATCTTCTTTGTCCCTAAAACAAGAGGATAATCAGGTTAAAAACATGGAATGACCAGTTAATGTTCTAGGTAAAGAACCATACTTCATCATAATTGATGAACGTGAATTAAAAGCCATTTATACTTTTTCCAAACTGTGTAACTGTCAGTTGCCTTTGCTTTATTACAATTGTTTTGTTTAAACATTCATTGAATTGAAAGACTGTTCTTAATCAAGTTTTTTACTCAGTAATATCCCTAATTATATAATGTATAAAATATGCAAATCTGAAAATTGTTCAATGGAGCATTTTGTTTAATGTAAGTATCTTTAATTTATACATGTGCTTACCAGTGTTGAACTTGACCTGTTTGATGGTCAAATCCAAACCTTTGGCCACTCTTTTTAATGCTATGTTCATATTCTGGATTAAGCTGGCTGGGTGAATATGTTCAAGATACAGTTATTTTGACAGTTCAAGATTTACCCCTATAAGAATTTTAGCCATCAATTACAAATTTAAGTGTTAATGGAAAGGACTTGGAGACAGATGTAAATTATAGTCCATCAGCAAGTCGGGACTGTTTTCATACAGTTTAGCAAAAGCAAGAGGCTAAGCAATAAGTTCATTTGTAAGCCTCTCAATAGAAATAATATGAAAGATACCTGCTGAAACCAGCACTCCTCTAGACTTCTCAGGCAGATGAAATATGGATTCTATTAAAATGATTGGAGAAAACTGTGAACTGTTGGTTTTTGCATGGTTGTTTATTTGTCCATTTTGTTAACATATCTATAAAGTAAAATGCTATTTTTGTGTTTTAAACACTTTGAATTGAGCCATTTTAAAATACTGTACAGTTTCAGATCTAAAGTATCTTTTTAATCAGTGACAGTAACAGCACTAATAATGTTTGGTACACAATAAGTAAGTGTTATAAAACTAATTTATGATAGATATAGTACAAAACCTGATTTGAAATGTGATCTCATTACTTTCAAGGTAGGGTTTAGCCAGCTTTTAAATCTGTTCTAGGCTTTCTAGCACTTGGGTACAGCACATGAGTTCCTGTAATTGGTGATATCTACCACTGACTTTATCACCAGTTAAAACCAAAGAAAAATTGAATTTATTGGAACAGAGAAATCTGCTTCATAGCTTGAGAATGTATTATTTTGGGTATCATACAACACAACATCTTACATAGTGCATTTGATGAAAATTGGAGTGAAACAGTTTTTTGTGGTGCTGATTATATCATCCAAGCCATCTTTGAAATTAAAGAGGAACAGTTTCCATATTCATCTAGCTGTCAAAAGGTAATCTGCAGTTCTGGTTTTAACAAATCAATTTTTACCTAATACATCACTATTACTTTGCCAGAATCTGTAACATTGTCTTAAATTTTGAATGTGTTTAAACATCACAATAAAAATAAAAATGTGTCTCCTTTTTTATTTCTCATTTTGATACACTTTATAGTTTCTGGTGCTGCTCTCTAGACATTGTGACATTTATCAAAGTCCTTTTCAGACACAAAAGACCTGCACTTAAGGAGGCAACTTGTCCGGGTCACTGACATGAGTGGTGATTCTGTAATTACTAAGGAAGAAGTCCATCAATTTAGTGGATGCAGTTTGTTGTGCTCTACCATGCTGATATTAAATAAAGTGAAATGTTATTTAAGAGGTTTGTCAAATAAGATTATGGGGATTTTCAACTTTTCAATCAGTGATTGGGAAACCTCTTTGTGGTGGAAAATGGATGAGAATGTTGAAAGGATGGCCATAGGAAATCTTAACCCATTTCACTCGAAGCCCAACAGAGGGCAACAAAAGAAGCAGATGGGATCACAGCATGGGTATGTTTGAAATCAAACCAAATACAAAGACTTACATGAATTACAGAAGAAGTACAATTTTTTTTTTGGGGGGGTGTGAAGAAATGTAAAATCTGAAGTGGCAAAATGAAAACAATGCAGTTATAAATGATAGATGCTATCACTTGATAGAAAAATAATTCTGTACTAAAACCAAAACAAATTCAGACTTGAAAGCATAGTTGTAAAAAAAAAAAACGAATGATAAAAGGAGAAAACTGAAAAAAGAATTGATACTGAAGCTTAGGCAGCTATTTACTCCAGTAAAACAGAAGTAAAAGAGTTCAGGGGCCTTGGAGGTAGAAGGAATAATCATCAAAAATGAGCTGCAGATAGCAAATGAATGAAACTATTTCACCAATGCATTTTTAAATTACAAATTAATTTGTAATTAAGAGTACTATTACTTTTATATTTAAGTGAATTATTGTTGAATTCTTACTATTTTTGATGTTTATTACTTTATATACTTGCTGTATTTCCTTCTAATTTTTTGTTTCATGCATTTTCTTTAACTTCTTATAAGTACTCTGAAATACATGCCTTGTATGAAAATTTGCTGTTCAAATATATATTGTTGCAATTGTAAAAAAAAAAAAAATGAATGGTAGGCCTTGGTGTTAAGCAAAAACAAGTTCAGACATTACATTTTTCAGAACAGAATGGTCAAATGTGTTTTATACTCTTCTCAATTAAACATTAATTAAACTTTTGCCCTGTCAGGATTTTAGCAGTAGTGTTGAAAGAAATAAGATATATAAATACCTGCTAAGCTCAGTCCAGATTACCACTTAAAATATGGAAGAAGTACTTCATGATGGAATGTAGTGAGTACATACAATCTTTACTTGTGTCATATGTAATATTGTGCCATCTATAAGCTAAAATAGATAATGAAACCACTTGTAAGAAAACATGCAGTAAATAACTTTGTGAACCTGCATTATTCTTGGATTTGCATGAATCTCAAAATGTTGGAACCCCTGACCCACCCCACCTCTTTGATCCAACGTTGATGTTCAACTTATGTGAAACCAGAAATGGGATGGCCAGTAATCACTCTTTGGTCTGACATCCATGTGTGACTGCTGTGAAACCCCGAGGGGTGAACCTACTCTTCATTCTGATATCTGTGTTGAAACCCCCAAATGTGAATACCACCCCATCCTTCACTTTTACCTAGGGCAGAAAAAAAAGCTAGAGCCAACCCTGGGGAAGAAGTCATTAGTAGAGTTCTTTTGGGGTTTATCCTTTTACGACTATTCTTCATATTAATTATACAGGTCCTGGAATAATTAGTAAATTATAAAATTTGCAAACAGTACCAAAAACTGGAGAGTGAAATACTAAGTGGATAGTGAAAAGAATAAAAAAAACTACAAAATGGGTCCAATCATTGGAAAAATACACTTTAAAGGTACAAAGCACTTCACAAAAGAAAAACGAACCCTAATATAAACACAAGATGGACCATGCTGTCCTACAGGTTACAGTTTCTGTAAAAGATATGGTTTTAAGTTGGCAGAACATTCAAAATGTCTATGCAGTGTGCTGAAGCAATTCAAAAGGCAAATAAAATGTCAAACTTAGCCATCTGCTTTGGTTTCCTAAGATTCCTGAGTGATGTGGCCATAGTGGAAACATTGACAAGTTATAAAATGTATCAGAACATCTCGGCTATTAGCTGAACAATTGGGTTGAGCTGTTGAGTATTCACATAGAACTATCATGAAAGTTGTTTTTTGAATTGTAGTGTGGACAACTCTTATCAAGACCACATATCTGCAAACATCCTAAAAGCTATGTTCCTGGTTAAAATTTTCATTTTACCTGGCCATCTACTGTACATAAAAAAGATAGCATGTACTGGATGAAATTCCTTTGAAGGGTTGTTGGTTTCACTTGCCGTGACAGGGTTAAGAAAGCAATACAGAAGGATTTTGGAGTACATCTGCTACTTCTGTGGTTTGGTTTTGATATGTACAGTTGTGCTTGTAATTTTGTGAACCCTTTAGAATTTTCTATATTTCTGCATAAATATGACCTAAAACATCAGATTTTCACTCAAGTCCTAAAAGTAGATAAAGAGAAACCAGTTAAACAAATGAGACAAAAATATTATACTCGGACATTTATTAAGGAAAATGATCGAATATTATATATTTGTAAGTGGCAAAGGTATGTGAACCTTTACTTTCAGTATTTGGTGTGACCAACCCCTCCCCCACACCCCAGCCCAACCACCGTTCCCACCTTGGCAGCAATAACTGCAACTAAACGTTTCCAGTAACTTTTGATCATTCCTGCTCATCGGCTTGGAGGAGTTTTAGCCCATTCCTCTGTACAGAACAGCTTCAACTCTGGGATGTTGGTGGGTTTCCTCACATTAACTGCTCACTTCAGGTCCTTCCACAACATTTCGATTGGATTAAGGTCAGGACTTTGACTTGGCCATTCCAAAACATTAACTTTATTCTTCTTTAACCATTCTTTGGTAGAAAGACTCGTTGTCTTGCTGCATGACCCACCTTCTCTTGAGATTCAGTTCATGGACAGATGTCCTGACATTTTCCTTTAGAATTCTCTGATATAATTCAGAATTCATTGTTCCATCAATGAAGGCAAGCCGCCTTGGCCCAGATGCAGCAAAACAGGCCCAAACCATGATACTACCACCGCCATGTTTCACAGATGGGATAAGGTTCTTATGCTGGAATGCAGTGTTTTCCTTTCTCCAAACATAACGCTTTTCATTTAAACCAAAAGTTCTATTTTGGTCTCATCCGTCCACAAAGCATTCTTCCAATAGCCTTCTGGTTTGTCCACGTGATCTTTAGCAAACTGCAGACGAGCAGCAGTGTTTTTTTTGGAGAGTAGTGGCTTTCTCCTTGCAACCCTGCCATGCACACCATTGTTAAGTGTCCTCCTCGTGGTGAACTCATGAACATGAACATTAGCCAATGTGAGAGAGGCCTTCAGTTGCTTAGAAGTTACCCTGGGGTCCTTTGTGACCTCCCCGACTATTACACGCTTTGCTCTTGGAGTGATCTTTGTTGGTCGACCACTCCAGGGGAGAGTAACAATGGTCTTGAATTTCCTCCATTTGTACACAATCTGTCTGACTGTGGATTGGTGGAGTCCAAACTCGTCGGAGATGGTTTTGTAACCTTTTCCAGCCTGATGAGCATCAACAACTCTTTTTCTGAGGTCCTCAGAAATCTCCTTTGTTCGTGCCATGATACACTTCCACAAACTTGTGTTGTGAAGAGCAGACTTTGATAGATCCCTGTTCTTTAAATAACACAGGGTGCCCACTCACACCTGATTGCCATCTCATTGATTGAAAACACCTGACTCTAATTTCACCTTCAAACTAACTGCTAATCCTAGAGGTTCACATACTCACAAATATGTAATATTCGATCATTTTCCTCAACAAATAAATGACCAAGTATAATATTTTTGTCTCATTTGTTTAACTGGTTTCTCCTTATCTACTTTTAGGACTTGAGTGAAAATCTGATAATGTTTTAGGTCATATTTATACAGAAATATAGAAAATTCTAAAGGGTTCACAAACTTTCAAGCACAAGTGTAACTGGTTTGCAGGATGTGCTGGAGAGTTTGGATCTCTGAACTTGAAATTCTGGAGCTTTAAAAAAACTTCTGAGGGTATGGTGACCTGGTCCACACTGTAAAGGATTGCTGTAAATTTACAGCAAGTTTCCTACAGTATTTTCCTGTATTTTGTTTACACAGTAACATGCTGTAATATTTTAAAGAATGGCTGTACATCTACAGCAAGGAGCTGTTTTCAAAACTTAATACAGTAATATATCAAAAATACAGTTAATATATTGTAAACTAGTTAAGATACAGTAACATACTGTACAAGCAAGGCATTCTGGGATTGGTTAGAACGAGGAAGTAAGAGCGGTGCAAGCTGAGCAGAGGTTTTGGTTCAGAAAACCACATTAGAACTTTTAGAACTTCTCTTACGTCCTGTTAATTATGTTATAGCTTATAATTATTTATCTTTTTATCAGTCTGCCTATTCAGTTCATTTATTTTTAAAATTTTTCGTTTTGCACTTTCCATTGTTGAGTGAGACCGGGAACAGCGTGTGAGGCGGGAGAATTGAAAGTTCCAGAAACAATTCATTACCGTTTTGACTTGGTAAGCCTCTCTTTTATTTTTTGTGCATTTTTTTTTTAGTTTTTTTTTGTCTATGTGAGTGAGTTCGTTAGTTATTCATTTGACAGTCGCTTCACATCCTCAGCATTTGTGTTTGTATGTGTGTATAAGTGCATAACTTTATTAGTTAGTTTGTACTTAAAGTATCGAATAGCCTGTATAGCCCACGCAACTATTTTGCCTTGCTTGTAGTGGAAAGCCATTTCGTCCAGTTAATGTTTAAACAATATCTTTATTTTTAAATTATCACAAAGTACTCTGCATATACGTTTTTGCTCAGTGCGTCATTAGACCACATACATTCATTCTAAAGTAAAATGTCAGTTAGACATCCTGGCATTATAAAATAACAGATGTTAACGTGTGCTATCATTTTACATATAAGGACAAAGTGATTTTGCACAAAGTACACAAGTTCCTAACTCTTTTAACTCAGTAAACTTTAAAGTTAGTCAAAGCAGTTGTGGCAGCTTAGCTATTTGTTACCAGTTAGTGTCAGCTAAGGAAGCTGCTTAAAGCAATGAGTTGTTACATATTTTTCTGACTTAAATAGATTAACCAACTGACCTAAAATGCTGCAGCATCAATTTTGTGATCATGATTTTGAAACAATATTGCCATTTTGTCAGCACATTAAAATTTATAGTTATGTTCCTGTTATTTTATAGATCATGTATCCATCTACCTTAGGAAAAATGAATCACGCAAGCAAAACTTTTCTCAGTACACTCCTATTAAACAAACTTTAGAAGCACTGTTTTATTATTCAGGAAACATAAGAAAACAAAAGCTGAAATCGGAACAAAATACTGTATATTCTCTGATTTTTCCAATGGCAGATACATTTATGAGAACAGTGTGTTAATACTGATTCAGAATCGTTAGGTTTAATCTTATATCAAGTTGCCTTTGAAGGTGCCAATTGACTTGGATCAAAAAAGAAAAAAACCTGAGATTCTTGTTGTTTGTGCCATGCGTGCAATCCCGTTATTTTTCTGTAGGTCAAGCATTGACCACATGCCGTTAGTTTAGTTGTGCAGGATTTTAAATACTTGGGTCAAGTGCCAGAGCAGGAGACAGTCTCAGCGCACACTACATTAGTGGATCTGTTGCAAATTTTAGTAGGAGTAGCAACTTTTGCAGATATTGTGACTGTCAAACATTCCAGTCAGGAAACACTTTACAAAAAGAACATGCATGTTGTTCTGGACAGAAATGACGAAGGTGTTGTATCTGGGAAAATGCAGTCGATTCTCATTCACAGCAATTCCAATGTACAGTACATGTTGTCACAAAGAAATAACTTTCTTGTAGACCAGGGAGTTCACTGATTGACATCACAAAATGTGGGTCACTTATGCATTAATCAAAATAATCTGCCTGCTTTGTGTAGTCTGACTGTAATGGTTCTTCCTCATTCTTTTCCATTACTAGAATGATGTCTGAGTTACAAAAAGAGATTAAGCAAACCTTAGAGTGAGTAATACCAAGCCTTCCTGACAAGCCACTCAATCAGTCAGTTGAGAAATGTGTAGGCTGAGGAGTAGAAGATTTAATGTACGTGAAAGAAGAGGACTTCTTAAGAGTTTAGTGCCAAACTGTTCAGCGCCTGGAAAGATCATGGTAAGTCAGACAATAAGCTAATTATGTTGTGCGCATTGTTTGTTGTGACAGTCTTGAACTGATATTTCATTACATTTTTCAGAACAAAGAAGCAGCATTTTGGTTCAGTAATTCCTTTGACCTAGGTCTCCTCAAAATTCACCACAAATGAGCTCCTCAGGCTCCTCAGTAAGAAAATGGATGGACTCACGCTTCAAGCAGATGTGAGTTAAATATTTTTTGAAAATCATATGTATGATTGCATGTGTGACTTATATGTCGTAATGTCTGCTTGAATGTTGTGTCAATTTTTTTTTTCTTTTACTTCAGGCATTTGCCACTTCAGCAGATGTCCAAGGAACACTCAACTTGCCTGACAGTCCTTGCATTATAATTCTTGGTATGTAGACATAATAGTGCAGATATCTAATTGTACCTGATAAAAGTTTCTCATGTTTCAGAGTACTCTTTAATGAATGTAATTTTGTAATTTTTATTTTCAGGTCAAACTCTAAGCAACCAGCAGTGGATGGTGAGCACTGAAGGTCACGTTGTATGTGAGGGAACACAACTCAGCTTTGTCTGTGGCCGTTCTGCTGTGTTTGCTTCATGGGTGGACACTTTTTCTTTGGTGTCGTTTCTTGTGACTGAAAACAGAGAAAGCAAAATTAAAGTTAGAAATATTCTTTATTCATACACACCAGGCAAAGGTTAAATGACAGAGAAACACAGCCCTAGGACACTGCCCTTCATCTGCACCGAGGGGCCCATGTCCCCCATTCGTATAGGGCTTTAAGACTTTAGTTACATAAGCATTATCAAATAATCTAAGGGTGGAGTACATCTGTTGGGGCCTGATGAGTCCACATCCGTTAGACGCCCAAGAAGTAGCACTTGTTTTCGTACGCTGTAAGCATGCAGGGTCTGCATGACTCCTACCACACACCCCATAGAACATGCTTTCTGTCACGTACATCAGATTTGTCAAGCACAAGTTATTGACCTGTATTTTTTATTTTTCCACACATGTTATAATTTCAACCTCCAATATAGGAAGAGACTGCAAGCACCCTTGATTTTGTTCAAAGGTAAAACATTGGCTTATTTTCCATACATACATTTTCATTAAAACTGACTTACACTTCCATCAGACTTTATTACACACTGCCTGTAAAATGTTTGCACACTCCTCTTAGACGCACAGTAAGCTTATTCTCCTTCTCATACCCTATAAAATTTTTGTGACACACTATTAACCTCCCTGACACACACCATGATACTTTTTTCTATAAATTAAATCGGTTAAAAGTAAATATTGGCAAATTCAGTTATGTACTTGAATCTTTTTAAGAGAATGCAAATTGTTGAGAGTGCAGGAACTAAGGAACCGTTTTGAAGATGTGTTATGGGTTCACTTTCCCACGTGAACCTGAAGAGGAATCATTGTAGTCATGATTTTTTTTATTTTATAAATAATTAAGTACATGTGTTTTTCTTTCTTTTTGTCATTTCGATGATATATTGACATCAACCCTGAACACATGTTCAAGGCCAATCAAGGAAAAGCTACATCCAAGAAGACTAGCCAAGCAGTCCATGACAAGAAGAATGCAGTAAACCCTCATTTTTTCTATCCACTTTGTAAGATAATGGACTTTGAACGGAATTCATCCAAGACCACTTTGTTCACTTTTAATTTTGACAGTTTAGGCAATTTTTGTCTAACATGGTGTTCTTATTCTATTTTAATGTGAAGGTCAACATTGGTGTTATACTTTTAAATTTAGTATTGAATGCTGCACTATGTTTATTGCCAGTGTTTCCCACCTCTGTTGCAACCATCTGTGTTTATCTGAAATAATGAAAGACTGCTAACAATTAAAAAAACTGGTAATGTAAAAAGCTAATCAAGACCATAAAAATAAATGTTTATTGGAACGTTTCAAATGAAAGAAGCATTATTTGTTTAAATTAATCTGTCAGTAAATATTGCAATATAATGTCCTTATCAATGCTGTAGTGACACTATAAAATGGTATTCACAGCATGACCAATGTAAAAATACAATGCATAACTATAGAAAATACAGTTCTAGCATTTTCTCATGTAATTTTACAGTAAAAATGTCCTTGTAATTTTACAGTAAAATACTGACAGCAGAGTTGCCAGCCACTTACTGTATGTTTACAGAGAAGCTGCTATAATTAACATTTACAGTATAACAATTTCATAATACAGTATTGTACAATCATATTACAGTATCATACTGTTTTATGACATTACAGTGTAATACTGTAAATGTTAACTACAGCAGCTTCTCTGTAAACATACAGTAAGTGGCTGGCAACTCTGCTGCCAGTATTTTACTGTAAAATTACAACGAAAACTTTTACAGTGCAGGATCAAACTGGGACGCTATATTGTACCAGTAATTTAAGCATTCTGGTGGACTCCTAGCATATTCTAAGATGCATGGGCAGAAGTCGATATTATGTGTCCATTTAACATGACACACAAACAGTCCACATGTATGGAGGAATATTTCGGACAAAATGAAATAAATTAAATGCTTAAATAAATAAAAGTACTGTGAAATGTGAGTATAAATAAATAAATATGTCATGAAATGAGAGCATAAATAAATAAATGTGTCACGAAATATGTTTTTCGTTGCTTATTTATTTATTTCATTTTATCGTAACATTCCTGCAAACCGTCATGAAATACGGCTTGAAATAAAACTGTCACTTTCACTCGTCAAAGTTGAGAGGGTGGGCTCTAACACGCCCTCTAGTTACTGATTGGTGAATCGATAGCACAAGAATGAATTAGAAAAATGCTTACTACTGCCGATTAAATGGATTCTGCCGAAGATATTATGTATTTCAGAGAGAGAATTGAAGATTTATCGGAAGAAATGTTTCTTCAAGGTGTTCTATTGACTCAGCTGGAATGTCAAAGGATGGACGTCCAGAGCAGGGTACTGCATCACCTGAACTGGAGTGTAGTAGAGTCTGTTCCACCTGTTCTTCGATAATTTCAAAAATAGTTTCATCTATATCGGAGTCTAAAAGGGCTGCCAACATTGTAATTTCTTCCGATAAATCTTCAATTCTCTCTCTGAAATACGTAATATCTTCGGCAGAATCCATTTCATCGGCAGTAGTAAGCATTTTTCTAATTAACTCTTGTGCTATCGATTCACCAATCAGTAACTAGAGGGCGTGTTAGAGCCCACCCTCTCAACTTTGGCGAGTGAAAGTGACAGTTTTATTTCAAGCCGTATTTCATGACGGTTTGCAGGAATGTTACGGACAAAATGAAATAAATAAATAAGCAATGAAAAACATATTTCGTGACACATTTATTTATTTATGCTCTCATTTCATGACACATTTATTTATTTATGCTCACATTTCACAGTACTTTTATTTATTTACGCATTTATTTATTTATTTCATTTTGTCCGAAATATTCCTCCATACACATGGACAACATGTTAGACAAACCAAATACCATGAGAACTCATAAATGTGGTGAGAAGCAAATTCACACACCTGGTGACATAATTTCAGCCATACACATTACAACTAAACGGTTCAATGAGTAAAAATTAAAGAAAAGAAAATATATATACTTCTATAGGCCTGATGACAATATGCAGCCCAAATAAAAACTGCTACCGTGTGCATAATCGCACAGTTTACAGCGAATGCAGCCTTCACTTGGGAAAATCCCACCTGTTCCGATGGGAAATCCAAGCGTGACCAGACCTGTCCAGTTCACAGGTAACAAAAAGACTTCAACAACTTGATGGATATCAGTCACGGTGTTAGCAAAGATATGTTATAAAATATTAGGATAGATAGCAGGACTTCAAGGACCTTCAAAAAGTGACGGAATTTTACTTTGGAGAGGTGAGGTGTATACGATTGTTGAGCTGAATGGCCTGTGCTTCTTAAAATTGCTCTCGTGTTATAACACTCACCAGGAAAGCCAGAATTAAACTGAAACCGTATGATGGTACAGGAAAGGGTAGTCAGACAGTTTTTAGCAAATGTTGATTATTACTGGGGATATTGCTGAGTGGAGGAAAGAGCACTTTCAGGAACACTTAAACCAGGGAGAAAAGCCCATTTCACAAAATTCAGAAATGATGTATTAAAGAATAAACCTACTTCCAGTTAGCCAGCAATAGACTGTGTTTATTCCATCTCTTTTCTTTCACTTCCAAAATTAATTTCAGCGATGTAAGAAGTGTAGCTGAAAAGCATCAAAACTGGACAAAGGCTATACAAGTTTACATGGAGGAATTTCTTCTTAATTACCAAAGTAAGTTTCACTTTCTTGTTCCAGTATGGTAATAGTTTCAGCTGACCAGTTTGTTGTAATTCATGTTGGCCCCCTTGGTTTTCTCAGATCTTAATAAGTTATAATACGTTTGCTGTAATTTTAGAAATTGACTGTGTATCATGTAAATGTTTTCCTAATGACGATTTAGCTTGTCGATATAATTCGATGTTAAATGTGGTCAATGGCAAAATGTTTGTGAGAGATAAAAGTTGAAGAGTAATGAGGAAGAATGTGAAACCACATAAAGTTAATGCTACTCTTTAAAAAAAACTGCCTTAACAGTTTGGGAAATGACATGCTTTTAAGGTTAGAGATTTATAGGCATCCTGTAAATGTAAATGCGGTCACTGTAAACATGAAGGAATTATTAATTTCCTAGGTTTCAGGGTTGAAACATGTGAACATGCACAGATTTATGTGAATATTAATAGTCTGTCAAAAGCTTAAATCTCATCACAGTTGTGGTAAGTTGCGTATAATATTGTCATATTCCATTGAGAGGGGACCTGGCCTGCCTGTTCTCCATCAGTCACACATCTGCCCTACCGAAAGCTGACTCCTGTGTCTATAAGCTCACCAAAGTTGTTCAAGCCTACATCTTCCTCACTGTGGTTCATCAGCGGGAAAGCCGTGAAAACCCGAGGTGAAGATGTTTCTGTTTAGGATTTGAACACAGAAGGAAGCTTTTGTCTTGAGATTCTGCCATTGTTTTGGACAACTGGTACAGCATTTATTACTGAACCAAACATCCCAAGAGAAGAAACATGAAAGTGTGTTAGGGCTTATTTGTGGTGACGGACAGCCGGGACACCTCCACGCTGGAAGGACCAGGGGACCAAGTGTGCTCAGAACATTACCTCCCCCGAAACGCTAGATGGCAGCCCCCCTGGGTTGCAGTGGTGCCTCTGACTCCCACAGGGCTTCATGGGAGTTAGTTATCTACATCCCTGTTGGGATCTGGGGGTGCCGCCATGGGGTGCTGCACCAGCTGCTGAGCCCTCTTGGGTGGGTTTTCCGCCACGCCCGGAAGTAGGTCAGCTAGCAACTGGAGCAGTTCCGGGGGCATTATACAAGGAGACAGCAGTCATTACTCCGGGAGTCGGGAGGAGGAGGATGAAGCTTCCTGAGGTGGAGTGGAGGAAAAAAGAAAAGGACTGATAGATGAAGAAAGAGAATAAGAAAGTGCAGTAAAGAAAGGAAAATGTGTGACTGGGCTGTTGGGGACACTGTATAGAAATTAATTCACGTGTGCTTTTTGGACTTGTGCCTCTAGCGTCTGTCAATGTTGGGTTAGCATGTTATAGCGCCATCTATCTTCCACACTTGTCATGCAAATGGAGACAAGAGGAAGAGGATGCATTTCAGTTAATCAAGGATTCAGAGATTATATGGAGCCATATCTCAGGATCTGATAACTCCAAATTTGACTGTTTTTCCTTGAGTGCTGAATGCAATATAACCCTGAGGCACAATGACACATTGTTGGAGCTGCGTCACCACAGATCTAGAGTGCAGAGTATGAATCCCAAAAGCACATTCTTTCCATGTTTTCTCGGGTTTTCTTCCTACATCTCAAAGAAATGTGCTAACATTAATTTTCTCTAATTTGGCCATATGTTAAAGTAATTATATATGTAAGTGTGCTTTGCTGCTGTAAAAGGCAATTTCTCTGAAAATGTTAGATAAGGGTGTACTCACACTAGGCACGTTTGTTCTGTACGATGCCAAAGTTCCCCCCTTCCCTACTCCCTCATTGGCCTGCACTCACACTGTGCTTAACGTTCTGGGCCCAGGAAAGCTTTCATCATGACCGTGTGACTTTGTGTAAAGCCAAAACATGATCCGAACATGGTGTGAGAACATACATATCAAAATGATTTTACTTATTTTGTGGTTGTTTTGGAGTCGTGTAGGGCAGAATAATGCTGTACCCTCTTACAGATTGATTGAGTGTACAGCACAACATTTTGCTGTTAATTGTGCTGCACATAGGAGAAGATTCTTACGAAGACAAATGATGTTAAGGGAGGACTTTGCAGCTTTTCTTTGCAAATACAATTCACATTCATGTGTAAGGTGAGAATAAAAACCCATTTTTAACAGAAATAGTATTGAATGAAATGAGAATTGCACTATCTATCTTGTCACATATTGACGTCATGTCTGTTTTCCATGCTTGGGCACGTTTAACAATCACGCTGTTCATGAATGTTCGGGCCCACCTGTTCTAAGCGGGCCAGGGCGCGGTTTGGTTGGCGTGGCACAGAGTGATCACACTAGTCAAACAAACTACACTTTGTGGGGTTACATACAGACAAATATGCTTAGGCATGGAACGAATTGCCAGTGTGAATACACCCTGAAAGACTGATGCAAAACGATAAGGACAAAAAAGAAACACAACCCTGCTAATGAAAATCAGTTATGTGAGGTTGGACTCTGCCGGTAGACAGTTAACTGCAGTGACATGCCCGTTATTAATGTAAACATTTTTGATGCTTTAAGTTAATCGAAGTACCCTGCATTGGTAAAATTTAATAAAGCTGTAGCAATTAAAATGTTAATTTCAAAGATGATCAGGATGTAAAGAATTCAAACACTAAAACACTAACCAACCCAATAGCATCAACTGGAACTACTTGGATGGAGCAATCAGGACGAACAATGTTGTGTGCTGCCACTCTGCAAGCTTTCCAAAGCTGTGAAAATTAATGTTTGGATATTGTATTGAGACTTGTTTGCTCTGGATTGCCTTTAAGGCAACTCTTTTTGTTTGAGTCTTTCTTTGTATTTGTGCTTTTTTAAATAAATCATTTATTCATAAAGATTCTTCATTTGCTCTTTTTAATACAAGCCAAGGACCTATTGTTGGGCGTTTGTTAAGTTTTTGTGATATTCATCATTGTTCTGCCAACTTCCAATATTTGGGCCTGTTGCCGCTAAAGCCAGCTGGTGTATTTGGGCCCTGGCTGAGATCAAGTGAGCCTCTGCTGGGCAGATCAGTTAGGATTATGGCCTACTTACTTCCTTGCTTGCTTGCTTTAGGAGACTTCCCCACCATTTTGCTTTGGGGGAAACTCCATTCAATAACACTTTGAGGTTTGATATTATTTCAGACTCAAGCATAACTTCTACAATTTAGACTCATTTTGATTTCAACCTACATGATTAAGGAGAGTCAGAAAACTTGTAGGAGACAATTAGCAAGGCATTGTTTCAAACGGTAGTTGTTTAATTCTCAGTTATAAGCTGTTTGTGGACACACTTATAGGCTACTCCTGGAAGTGAAATGATATCAAAATAGCACTGTTTATTTTTATTGAATACCATGCTTTTTTTTAATAAAAACATATTGAAGCCTCATGGATAAATTTTTAAGATCAATCACAACAATATACCTTATTAACCCCAACCCACCACCACAATGGCCATATAACTATCTAGTCTGTTTTTTATTATTATTGTTTAGTTATTTAAATAAAATAAATGGTCCCATTTAAGATTCCTACGCTATCACTGATACTTGCAGTATAAAATGACACACTCACAAAGGTAACACAGTGGCTCCATTGTGTAGCTCCATGAAAACTAAGTTCAAATCCTGACCTGGCCTCTTTTTGTTTAGAGTTTGAGCTCATATATTATTCTCATATCTCTGTAGACTTTTTACAAGTACACATTATGATGTGCAGTCTTCCCCACGGCAAAGGGTGCAAGACTTTTAACAATAAGATAGGGATCAGGCCAGAATCCTACCTAGTCTGTCTAGCAGAGGCTCACCTAATTTCAATAACAAAAACTTCACAAGAGGAGAGATAACTGTAAGCACTCAGCCTGTGGTAAATTTTAGACAGAAATATCTTTTAGAAATCGAGGATTTTGTTTGCAAAAAATAGAAAACATAAGTAAAAGCTCAAAAATGCAAAGAGAGGCACAATGGCTCAAGAGCGGTGATGTCTGAGTGGCCCTGCCCTCTGTGGCTCAACACACAAAAACAAGGAAAAGCTGTACATTTAAAGAGACAGGACATTTTTATAGAATTACAAATTAAATCATAAGAAATAAAAAAGACTTGAAAAGTAATAACTTGAACAAAAATAATAACATAATATAAAATACATGCAAATTTACACTGATTACATAACAGGGCAGTCATGCGCCAATTTACAGCCAACCGAGCTGAGGCAATTTGTAATTATGGCTGTGGGTCATAGGAAAACAATAGGGGAAAAATTTTTTAGAAGTTGACAAAACCTGCCAAAGTAATCAATCTTTTATTATTATTTCACAGAGTCTCATATGTTTTCTGATTCTTGGAAGGCCAGTTAAGGTTTGATTTGATTGTGCTGCTCCATATGGCTAATTGTTATGCATTTGGCTTGCACTGCCTTCTGTAGGAGCAACATGGGATGGATAGGCATCCTGGCAATAGGTCGGGAAGGTCCCTTACCTGGACAAGAGGGCCCGAATAAACAGAAAGGCATCGGGCCAAGATTATCCTAAGGGATGGATGGACATTCCAGCTGAAGAAGATTCCCTATCTGGGTGGGAAGCTCCAAACAAGTGGACAGGCGTCCCGACCGGATATGTACATAATACCTTCCTGGCCGGGAGAGAGACAGGGGAGGATTGTTGCAGATGTGTATTTAATTCCCCAAGCGTTAGATGGCAGTAGCCTTTTATATCTCCGCCCATTCAGGAACCAGCATGAGTGCCACAAGGAGGCGCTGCAGGGAGATACACTCCCCAATTCATTGGACTTCTGTATGATCTGAAAGTACTTCCATTGGGCAGTGGCCCTGGCACTGGTAGTACTCCTGGATCCTCAATAAAAGGGACCTCACTCCTTTACCCAGGTAAGTCGGAGCTGGGAGGACATGGAGCAACACTCAGCTGGAGGAGGGTAGTGGGGTAGTGAGAGGATTTATAGAGAGAGAGAGAGAAATTATTGTGCTTTTGTTAATTTTGGAGGCATTGTGTTGAATAAAAACTCAGCATTTGAACCTGAGACTCTGTGTCTGTTCGTGTTAGGGGTTTGGGGCTCACTGATGCCCTAGTTTCTATCACATTTCTTTACACCAGTGTTTCTCAAGCTTTGTGGTCCGTCACCCCAGTTTTGCCATTTTAAATTCTTTGATGATCCACTAGCAAAAATTGCTAACTACCTTCTTGGAGTATGACTGAGAATCTCTCTCTTGGTGAATCAAGTACACATAGATACGGGGAATCATATTGTGCAGTGCTACAGACCACTTAGGTGACCAACATGTGAACCAATAATGGCCACCCTTGACCCGCCAGTGGCAACCTGAGTCACAGACCTGTGGTTGAGAAACACTGGCTTAGGCGACCCAACAATGGCAACCTGTTACCCACAGGCAGCATTTGGTTTGTTAACATACTGTAGCTTTACACAGACCAGACATGCAGTCACCTAAGTTGTGAAGATCAGATTGTGCTATTCTGTATCAGTATGTGTACAAATAACTTACAACACATCTACACAGCTTCAATTTCGAGGACCTGTACACATTGTAACTGACATACATGGCCGTTTCCAAATGTGTTGGCCAATGACTGTACAAGCTTTTTCACATCCCAAATACATGTTAACCTCCTTAGCATTATTTTTATCCTTTGAAAAACTTTTATCCTTTGAACTGTTATGTATCACAGAAACATATAAATAACAAAATATCAACATAAATACAGTAGTAAAGGTATGTCCAGTGTCCACTGCTGGACTCCTGCAGATTTAGAACACGTCCTTCATGTGATATGTTTTGAAAGAATCACCAACACACAGCCCAGTGTTGCAAATGGAATAGTAGAAGTGGGTATCTTTGTGAACTTTTCTTACAATATTTTTTCTGTTACTTGCACATGAGAGAGTAGAATATACAGTAAGTGTGTCGTTCGCACGAGTGACAAACCCATTGTGTTTTTATAGGCTACCACAATGGAAAGCTTAGTGACTTTCACATGTCTTCTGACATGACCATTGACATTTGCTGCGTTATGAACAGTGCCTAAAAGGTTAACGTCTTTCTTGTCTTTTCCATCATAATCATTTTCCATTTTTGCCAAACACCTTCTTGCACCCTGTTGTAGCTTTATGAGACTGAATTCACCAGGCATATCACGGCAGTTCAGTCATAAAGTGCCATATGCATCAGTTTCACTATCCTTGTCAACGTCCGATGACCAATTCACATTGTCATGACTCTTGATTCAGATAATGGCTTTGTTTCAGTTTGTTCCAAAACTGGCTTTACAGATTTTTGTTTACAGAGCATTGTGTGTTATGGTTGAAGTTTCCACCACACTCATAAATACAGAATGGCAAAACACATAGAAATATCCATGATTTGTTGCAGCATTAATGTTATTTCATCCACAAGATGGCTGCAGAACGCTGCCCCAAGCGCTACTTGGGCTTAACACTGCATGTTGGGTCTTAACAGGTAAACCCAAAAGATACTCAGGGTTAACTTTTTTTACATAGAATTCCAAGCCCAAGAGACACCCAGGACTAACATAACAAGTGTAAATTGGCTCAGTGTGCGATTGATGCTCAGTGCATAATTTGTTCTGACTTCTGTCTGATGCTGTATCAGTGGGCTTCTTGTAAACCTTTTGTTGAAATGATCAGGTTCAGAAAATAAACAAATCTACATTAGATGGTGTAGATTCAATCAATATCCTAAAAACAAAAACTTGCACCTTAACAGGGCAAAGACCAATGAGAGCAGGGTGTAAGAAGACGCAAGAACACCAAAAAGGGTTGGGATACTGGGATGATCCATGTATAATGTGATGGTTCAAAAAACAAATGATAATTTGATAAACATGAAATAGCCAACTTCTTTAGACGCAGTCCTTTTTCAGATTGGCTTCAAAATAGTGTTTATACCAGTTATGATATCTGCAAGCTGAAGGGGTTGGGTTCAGTAGACTGGAAACCGGAAATGATGTCAGAGATGGAAGAAGAACCATCACTCATCCTTTCTGCAAAGGGATGAAGTAAAAAGGCATTAAGCAACAGTGCCACCTTCTGCTTCGGAGTGCAACAACTATTACATAAGCCTTGAGGTTGTCGCCTACACACACAAGTGCGACACAAGGCTAACATATAAATGGAAAAATTGAGAGAGGTGTGTCCTCTGTTAAAATTGGAACGTGGACACACAAATGGAAAAGAAGGATTCGCCACAGAAATGAGTGAGTGAAACCTGTAGATTTAGCAACACAAATATTTAAGCACATTTAGCTGCCATAGAACTTGCCAGCAATGCCTATAACCCTTTCCTTGACCTGCTGTTTACTGAAGATAAAGCTCTTTCAAAATCCATCTGCAGAAACAAAAATAGTTGCACAACACCTTTAGTTATATGTGTTTTCCTCATTATGTGAACTGATGAAGAGCTGCGGCTGTCTCACTTGAATAATGATATAATTCTTGTTTGAATGCTTTGAAGAAGTTTGGAAAATCTGAACAGAATAGGAATTGTAGGCCGTGTTTGGAAAGGTGTACAAATAATGTTGTTGTTGTTCACAAAAGACAAAACTACACAAACATTGGAGCTCATTTGATTGTGTGATTTGAAGTGCATTAATCAATAGGGCAAACAAAAAGGCGTGCTGCACTGTGAAGACACAATAACAACAGAAATGTTCCTAAGGCAGGTGCTGGGCGGTGAAAGTCCAGATCTTTCTACATTGTGGTTTATTTGTCAAGACAAATGTATAGTTTTCAGACATATTTCTAGGAGTTGGGGATTACTGAGAGAATTTCTGCTGGGCCTCTCTCACTCTGTGATCCATTCTGTTGAACAACAGAGCAAGTGAGTGATTGTGTGAGAGAGAGATGACATTAGGAGTCCACACTGCATCTTCAGTGCACCTACCAGTCTACCATAACTGCTGTGACAGGCGGCCATGGCCATTACCTGGCAGGGAACTACCTTCCTTTGGGATGCTAGAGGGCAGCCCTCCTAGGCGGCTGAGGCCCCATGGATTGCTGCAGGGCACGTTGGGAGTTGGAGTGTGGCACAGCGTTTTTGGGTTCTGTGGGGGCCACCAGAGAAAGTGGCAGAGCCCTAAAACGGGGCTTTCACCACACCTGGGGGTGATTCCATGTCTGATTAATGAGCCACCTGGAACACTCCCAGGGTCAGCTTAAAAGGAGCCACCTCACTCCATTCAGAGAGCCAGAGTCGGGAGGTGGAGGACAAAGCTTGCCGGGAGAGGAGTGGAGACGGAGAAAGAGAGAATAAAAAGAGAGAAGAAAAGGACTGTGATTTGGTGCTTTTCTTATTTATATTGTGCTGATGTGGGGAGCAAGAAAAAGTGCTTCCCCAGTGAAATAAAGTGCATTGTATGCTGCATTTGTGTCTCTGCCTGTCTGTTTCGGGGTTGGGGCGGCTGGAGCGGCTCTGGTTTCCATACTGCCTAAACAATCCCAAGAAGAAGGAAATTCAAGACACAGATAAGAGAACAGAAGGGGAAAATTTCTTTAAATAAAAAACAAGAAAGCATCCAGAGCAACAGAGTATAATTTTTTAGAGACAGAAGGACAAAGAAACATAGGAGTATCCGGGAGTCTAGGAGAGTGCAGCATCTGTATGGCCAGTGCTTGTATTTCACTCAGTGTTTTATATTACTTAATATACAAATCAATAGAGAGTGTGTATCTGCACTGAAGAGATGTACAGGGATGGTTGGTGTCTAGCTGAGTGTGGTAGACTGGACAAAAGTCCAAGGTAAATTTTTGATTTTAGTCCATCCTTGGTTGTCCACAGAAGTTGAAGATGGATTTTATGCATTATTCAAGGCATCCCAGAATGACTGGTATTTACTTAACATTTGCAATGCAGTGATTGTTTTGACCTTAATTTACATAACAAACTCAAGAATTGGATAAATGATTAAAGGAGGTTCCCAGTCCTTAATTCTTTTTACGTATTTTTGTAGTATTTAAGTCTCAGCTTTTGCTGAGCCAGTCATGGATCTTTAGTCATGAAGGAATTATTTTGGCTGCTTTGGGTTGTTACCCTTTTGGAAGACACATCTGAGGCTGTCTGTTAGAAGTATTTATTTCTCATTCTGTCTGGCCACCAGTAATAATTCAGTTCATTCAAAATAGCAAAAAGGGTTTGAGACCTCTAGAAGATCCCTAAACTAGGCCAAGGCCTTCCCTAGCCTTCCAAGAACTGGTCTCACTCCAGGTAGCCTGATCCCAAACTTCCCTGTAGGCTTTGTCCTACTCATGCCCAAAAAGGAAGTTGGTTTCAAAAATTCAGAATTCTTCCTTAAGTGTGCTAAATACGTCAAAATACTTACAAGGGACAGCAACCATGAAAACCGCTTTAACTGAGAGATAAGACCATTTTTTTATAAATGAGCATTTAATTCAAAAACAAGGCAAAAATGGTGTGTATAAAAAGGCAAGGCAACCCAGAGCAGACAAGTCCCAGAAGTTATCCAATAATCAAAGAACCTAAAACAGAATCAATAAATCAGAAACCAGAAAAACAGTACAGATCTACTTTTTCCAAACATTAACGAATCACTAAAGAACCCACTTATCAGACTCATAATATATAGGCCAAGGTCAGTCCTTCAGCTGAGGTGTCAGGGTGGCCTCGCCTCTTTGGGTTCCAACCATTAAACGTAAGGAACATAGAGGAACACATAATGCATCCTTGTCTTTAGGAATCAGAGCTGTAATTTGGCATTGGCACAGCTACAAACTCTTTTTAAGAAATCAGTATCACTAGACAAGTGTAGTTTGGTGGAACTCCTAATCGACAGTCCAGATATGGTCCAAATAGAGACTAAAGCCTGGTGTATATTTGATGCATCTGTGCTGGTCGCAAGGGTAGCAAGACAAAAATGACTATAGACATGGAGCCAAGTCTCCTAACAGCTGGGATTTCTTTGCGAGTGTCACATGGAATTTTTCCTGATTACATAGCCATGCAAATACGGTGCCATGTATCCAAAATGTCAATTTTGAGAAGAGGGTGGTGGCTGAAGTGAGGCGATATAGGCTTATATAATATTCCTTTATCCAAGATGACCAAGATGCACAGATAAAGAAAAATTAATGGAATGAATTTGTGAATAGCGCTGGACAACATGAAGGAGTGTGTTAGAAAACATAGACACTCTGCATTCACCTTTTTTAACTTAAAAACCACTAATAACATGCATAATGTTCTTGCCTCAGAAGTCTCATAAAGATTAGGTATATTCACTGAAAAATTCACATCCGCTACTTTAAAGTCATTAGGTATGTGGCATTGACCAAAAACTGCCACCTAATGACTGTGAGAATGTCAAAATGCCAATTGAACAGGCCATCGCAAGTATAAATACATGCATGCATTGGTCGCTGACAGCGCACACACTTTGTGTCTCAGTATCATTTAAAATCAAGCTGTAGATGCATTCTTTCTTTCTTTACCAATGTTAGTTAATTATGAAACATTCTTGACATTTTTGATGCATAGAACCAGTTAACCCATGCTTATGGCTGAAATTAGCACTATATTTTTAAAATATTTTTATGATGGACTGAATGGTCTGTTGGTCTCCAAGCTCTCCTTGTACATCCCAGAATTCACTTTTAAGCTTCCCATGGCATTACTTTTGAGGCTGGGAAGTGTTCTGCAGTCCCTGTTGTGTTTATACCGCTGAGCCCAGATATTCACTTACTTGTGGTGTAACCACAAGGGGGTGCCACAGCACCAAACCTTAGACTCAATATCACCCAACACAATCCAGTGTTGACATAAACGATTCAATTATACCGATATCGTTCATCAGTGTGCACAATCAGCGAAACCACAATTACAAACAAGTAAATTTGCTTTCTGTCCTTTCATCCGCTGCCTCCTCACTCTGACTCCTTATGGTAAGATGACAGGCCCCTCTTAAGCTGGCCCCGGGAATGCTTTTGGTTCCGTAGTGTGTCCTATTGGAAACATTTCTGGGTCATGTGGAAACAAGAGTTCCTCACCTGACAGTGCCTAGGGACACTGACAGGGCTGCACTTCCAGACTCCAACTCCCATGTACCCCTACAGGTGTCCAGAAAGGGACACCAAGATAGCAAAAATGGCACCTGTCTTATTGGCGATGTAGCTGCTGCTGGCCTCTGGACATTCTTTCCCTTATATTTCTCAGGCTAGACAAGAAGTAATTTTCTCATCCAGTCAGAATGCCCGTCTGTCCTCCATGGCACTTACACTGGGCATAACAAAAAAGAGAAAATGTGGAGATCCACATATCATTTGGGGAGAGATTAGGATTGGGATATAATGTGCTAATTATCTTAGGTTTTATGAGATGAGCCACGTTCATGCACATAATATTACCACTGTTCAAATGTGGTAGTTGGAACCTTTAGCAGAGCAGAGCATACCGGGAAGTAGGGGCCAGTTGCTTTCAATTTCTCAGTCCACCAAAATGAGTACACTTTCCATCTGCCTTCTCTTTCATACATTTAAAGTAAAGCAGCTTTAATTTATTGTCTTTCTACTAACTCAGGCAAGTAAATAAAGTTCACTACGGTTACCATGTGGTGGCCTCTTATTTATTACTTTGAGAAACCAGCAGTTTGAAGCAAGCAGTTGTCGAGGACTGAGACGCTGATCTTGAGTACTCAAATGAAAGAGCAAAAGAAATGCATGACACACTGCGATTGGTGAGCCACATTCATTAATTTAGTGATGTAATTAAAATAGACAACCTTTGGAGGCTTATGTGCATAACAGCCCAGGCGTGCAGATAACAAGTTGTGGTACCTCTAAGAGAGCAGGGTATTCTGGGTAGCATAGACAATTAATTTAGATTTTTCAGCCTACAAGAATTAATAACACTGAAAGGTAATGCTGGATAACTCGGCAGTGGCTGTCGATCAGTTCCCATATATTCAGTATTACAAGAGCATTCCTAGTGTATAGGAGAACTTATAAAGGTGTTAAGTGAAAAGGATTGTTTGCTAAAGCATTTTTTTTTTTATTATTCTCTAGTCATGTTTCTTATAGCCATTTTCTGTTCTTTTTTTGTTGTATCAGCTGTCGATGCAACACCTCATTTCTAGCAGAAATTCTGTTTCACTACAATAGAACCAAAGCTATTTTTGCACCCAGTGGTTGTGGTAGAAATTAACATCCTCTATTAGGACAAGTTTGATAAAAATCTCTTCAAGTTAGAAACCAGGCAGGAGAAAACTTGTCCATTGTGTTTTCTATTATCTCTCCAGCACATGCCTGAAGAAGGAGCATTCATCACAGCAGTCTGTTACAAAACGACCAGGATGGTCAAAATAATAAGGACAGAGGTCTATTTTATAAACATCTAAATTTACATAACAGTTCTGATATTGGCACTGATTGGTTTACATGTTAAAATAAAAGTCTATTTTACTGCACTCTTGTTCTTCTCATATCTTTTGAATTCAGAACTTATTCTGTTATTAAAACTGTATATGTGCCAACTCGCAAGTTTTACTAGGTGCATGAAAGAACATCAGCCAGGTTCTTGAACCATTCTTCAGTAATATTCAACTTATTTACTCGACTGTTTCGGCAGTCTTTTTAGGACATTTCTAAAACAAATGCTTATATATTTCAGTGTGCACGGCAAGCTAAAATATTTCATTATTGTTACCTCCAAATTATTTTCCCACAGTGTGGTACGCTCTGGCTCCAAACAGCTTGCCGTGCCAAACACAGAAAAGTTTCTAATCCAAGGCAGTTGAGGAGAGGTACCTGTTCTGATAAGCAAGTGGGATAATGTTGTGCAGACACAAAGAAAGGAGGGACTGGCTTGTGTTTGAATATAACTGAGCTATACAAAGTGAAACGCCTTGAAGTTAATTTTTTTAAATGTATAATTCCTTTCGATCTTCTGTAATCGAATCTGTAACCTTAGATCTTCAAATGAATGTCTCCTTAGAATTCCAAAAGCTAAACTTAAAAGAAGTGGTGAGGCGGCCTTCTGCTGTTATGCACCCAAAATCTGGAATAGCCTGCCAACAGGAATTCACCAGGCTAATACAGTAGAGCAGTTTAAAACACTGCTGAAAACACTTTACTTTAACATGGCCTTTTTATAACTTCATTTTAACTTAATACTGATACTCTGTATGTTCAATTCTTCATAATAACTATTCACAGTGGCTCCAAAATCCGTACTGACCCCTACTCTCTCTTCTGTTTCTTTTTCCGGTTTCTTTGTGGTGGCGGCCTGCGCCACCACCATCTACTCAAAGCACCATGATGCCCCAGCATTGATGGACTGAAAGCCAGAAGTCTACGTGACCATCATCATCATCAAGCCCTTCCGTGAGAACCCTAAATCCAAAGAAGACTGTTTCATTTATGTTAGGTAGATTGCCCAGAGGGGACTGGGCTGTCTCATGGTCTGGAATCCCTACAGATTTTATTTTTTCTCCAGCCGTCTGGAGTTTTTTTGTTTTTTCTGTCCCCCCTGGCCATTGAACCTTACTCTTATTCGATGTTAATTAATGTTGATTTATTTTGTTTTATAATGTGTCTTTCATTTTTCTATTCTTTAATATGTAAAGCACTTTGAGCTACATTTTTTTTTGTATGAAAATGTGCTATATAAATAAATGTTGTTGCTGTTGTTGTTGTAATCATCAAATTACAAACCGAATGATACCATAACAGGAACTTCACAATCCCTGCTGGATGTACAAAACTGATGTTTAGCTGTACTAAATCATTTAGTGCATATTATGGAAATGATTAATAATAATGCTTACAGTAGTCGTGTGTTAATTTAGGGTTATAATAATTATCTTTACCATCATGGTTTTCATTCATCCATATGAGACAAGAAAATGATAAAATGCAATGAAATTAAAAAAAAGCCCAAAAAAATCCATTTGTAGAAACTATGTGATTATTATCAATGTTACAATGATCTTCAAATTAGAAAACAATAAAAGTTGCACAACTGTTAGAACAGCAAGTGGCCAGTTTGCCAGGTATAACGCTCTTTGTCCATTACTTACTGCTCAGGCAGTGCCATTGGAATTTATAGCAAGGTGCCAGCAAATCCTTTGTATGTACAATTTAAAGAATGAATGCACAAGACTAAACATTCAAATGACTTTAAACTTGGCATGCTAGTGAGAGTTTCGAGGGCCACAGATATATGAAGAAGTAGCTGCTAGCCAAAACATGGCTGGCCATTGGCACCCCCAGTGGAATGTCAGTCAGTAAGAGAGGCCGCCACAGCTTTCACAGAATAACAGACAGACTACATCACTGATGCCATACGAGCTATAGAAAAGTGCAGGATTTCCATATGGAAAGTGATGACCCAACAAAATCTGCTAAGTGACGGCAAAATTGAAGTTGTATTGCCCTTAAAACCATGAACAATGGAACATTACCTGCCCTACCAATTTCGGTTGCTACCATAAGAGTCCTACAATACAAGTTAATGGTGGTTGTGTAATGATTTGAGGTACAGTTTTGTGGTACACAATGAACTCCTTTATGTGACTGGAATGAACTCTGAAAGCCACAGAATATATGAACATCATTACCAATCAGGTGTATCCCTTCATCGCATCAGTGTACTCCTACCATACCATTTTCTAAGCTTGCTTACTCCTGAGTAGAGTTGCTTGAATAAGTTTATTCAGCAAAGTGATACAAGACAGGAAAAGTGTTAGATCAGTTCTGGGAGCAAGAATTTAACTTAATGTAGTTTTCATGCATAATATCCTAATCCAATCACATATCACTGAATCAAAATGGACTGAAAAACCTATATTTCTATTTTGTGTACTTTTACAAAATGTTGTCAATTTCTTTTAGCACCCATGACCACCATGAAGCTTGTGCAGTGAAGCATTCCAGCTTACCAACCAATCAAAAGCTTATTAATTATGTTTTAAATGAACAAGGCCCATTGAAACAACGCCTGATCAGGTCACTTTTAAAAGATTCAAATCGAAACCTTAGGTCACAGCAAGATAAAAACCACACTTCCTCTGTTTTCTGTGTGCTCCATATTGCCTTGGACGTCAACAGAATCACATGAGAGGGGCATTGGCATGCTACAGACAGGTATGCCATGAGCTAGATTTGACAGACACTATGGAATAAGCCAGAATCGAGAAATCTTAATAGCAACCATAACACACATACACACAAAGGAAGGTTTTTCTTTGATGTCCACAAATTAGGATAGTTACATATCCGATGTGCCGGTTCTTGTGGCAGCACATTGATCACTTTAACTACATCATTTCTGGGTCTAGATACCAGAGCAGCACAACAAGGTGGTGCCCAGGCAAAAATAAAATGGCACACTAGAATGTTTTCTAATGCATAATAACAATTTCTATAATAAAAATTAATGAAAAAATCAGATTGACTCAAAAAATCAATTCTGGCAACTAAGAGAAGGCTTAAACAAATATACAAAAACATGCCAAGGTACAAAATCATAACACACAGCTGGTATTGTTTTCCTGTCATAGTATTGTTTCATTTTCTTACCATTGTCATTTGTTTATTAGTATTTTAGCAATAAAGATTGGAGGGTGAATTTCTAGTTTGTTTTTCCATGAGCATACAGTATGTTTAACACAGCCATTCACGTATATCCGGGTGTGTGATGAAAAATCAAGAGAGTTATGATGATTTGCACTAACACAATAAAACCAATGGGTTGTAAAACATTTTCAAATGTGAGACCATTTGTAAGGGTTAAACTTTCTCTAAATAATAGTCGCTCGATTAATAGCTCGAACTGAAACATATGACAACAGTCATCCAGCTATTCAAATAAAACAGAAACAGAATGAGTACAATATGACAAAAGTAGTAGAAGGTGGGGAGCATGTGCTGATAGTGTGTTGCTGCACACACCACATGACGAACCCCCCGGATTGGAACCCGAGTGGCTGCAATGCAATGGGTGACACCTCAGCACCACACTGGAGTAGTGGGAGTTTTTTAATTTTACGGTGGCTGAAGTGCCAATCCTGCCACCAACCCCCAAGTTTTTCCTGTAAATTGGAGGACCTGCTTGCAGGATTGGATACAGATTAACGTCATACCCAGGACAAAGCCATTGCAGTAGAAGACTCAAATTTAAATGATGTGGTAGTTTAGTAGAAGTTGTTAAAAGAGTAGTGATGAGAAATATTAAGAAATAACACTGCATTGAGAGTGACATATAGAGTGTGTGTGTTTTAAACCAAAATTGAAGTATGCATGGCTCAGCAGAGCAGCAGAATTTGATGACCCTGTCTCTAGTTTTAGTGTTATTTTTTTAAATGTACTGGATTGATTGGATATTTAATCAAATTGAGTATGTGCTGCTATCCTATCTTCATCTTTGCCCATTTCTTGATCTGCTTACTTTATTCTACCCATATGTTCAGTTCATTCTTTCCTATCTTCTTGGATTAAACAAACAGTTCATCTTTTTTGACATTCTGTAATTAAAATATAACAAAAGACTGATATGTTTTTATATAATCAAACATACTGCTGCATGAAAGTGATTTGCTGCTGTGTTGTGTTTTTTTTTAGTATTCATTTCTGAGTTGTAGAGATGCAAACAAATTTAAAGGGTTTATGATATACAAAAAACAGAATAAGAGTGTAAATAAGCGCAAGATTGGGTGGCATGGTGGCGCAGTGGGTAGTGTTGCTGCCTCGCAGTTAGGGGACCTGGGTCCTCCCTGTGTGGAGTTTGCATGTTCTCCCCATGTCTGCATGGGGTTGCCCAGAGGGGACTGGGCGGTCTCATGGTCTGGAATCCCTGCAGATTTTTTTTTTTCTCCAGCTGTCTGGGGTTTTTTTTTTTTTTCTGTCCACCCCGGCCATCGGACCGTACTTATTCTATGTTAATTAATGTTGACTTATTTTATTTTTTACTGTGTCTTTTATTTTTCCATTCTTCATTTTGTAAAGCACTTTGAGCTACATTTTTTGTATGAAAATGTGCTATATAAATAAATGTTGTTGTTGTTGTTGTTTCCTCCAGGTACTCCGGTTTCCTCCCACAGTCCAAAGACATGCAGTTTAGGTGCATTGGCGATTCTAAATTGTCCCTAGTGTGTGTGCCCTGTGGTGGGCTGGTGCCCTGCCCAGGGTTTGTTTTCTGCCTTGTGCCCTGTGTTGGCTGGATTGGCTCCAGCAGAACCCCGTGACCCTGTAGTTAGGATATAGCAGGTTGGATAATGGATGGATGGGTAAGTGCAAGATTCAACTTCCCTAAAATGCTTTCACAAGAAAGCATCTGGGTTGATTTATATGATATGTACTGTGTAATATAAAATTGAGCAAAGGAAAAAATGTTAAGGGTTATTTCCACGCTGGAAATGAAAGAAGGTCAAAGACACAACTGAAAAGGTAATTCATGCAGCATATATAGGTGAGGAAGAAAGGAACAAAGTCAGGGAAAATGAAAGAAGAAGGTGAGATCCGTACTGACCCCTACTCTCTCTTCTGTTTCTTTTCTCGGTTTTCTGTGGTGGCGATCTGCGCCACCACCATCTAATCAAAGCACCATGATGGATTAAAAGCCAGAAGTCTACATGACCATCATCATCAAGTCCTTCCAAGAGAACCCTAAATACAAAGAGGACTGTTTCATTTATGTTAGGTAGAATGCCCAGAGGGGACTGGGTGGTCCCGTGGCCTGGAACCCCTGCAGATTTTATTTTTTTCTCTCCAGCTGTCTGGAGTTTTTTTTTTTTGTTTTTCTGTTCTTCCTGGCCAT